>NC_090726.1:33481574-33494074 GCF_036898095.1 Palaemon carinicauda | reverse complement strand
TTAACTACACTTTGGATATTTAAAATATTTATTTATCTCCTTGAAAAGGTGATTAGCCTCTGTTGGAGCAATTCAAATTTTCTTTTCAATTTCAGATTAATTCAGATCTGTGTGAATGTTTTATGTCCGACGTCGAATTTTCTCTATCCAGACAGAACAGCTTATTTCATTTATTGTTGCGTTTATAAAGGGTGAATTTGGATTATTTCACTTTTCTTTCATAGATTCAAAAATATTCAGAAGTTCAACCTTCAACCGTTGTCCATAAAAAAAGCAGTTATTTCTCTTCTAGTTTAAAATCTTGAAAAACTCCGTTTTCTTTTTGTATCTCTTTACTGTTGCTCTTACGAAGTAAATACAGCGTTGAAGCCCCTTTTCTTTTACAACATTTCGTAAGACAATGGGGTGTTTTGTAGGTAACTTGCAACATTATCTTGAAGTGAGGTTTTGAGTTGAAGTGCTCTCTCTCTCTCTCTCTCTCTCTCTCTCTCTCTCTCTCTCTCTCTCTCTCTCTCTCTCTCTCTCTCTCTCTCTCTCTCTCTCTCTCTCTCTCCCCCATAAAACCTAGCATATATGAGGATTATTTCACTCTTCACCAGTTCAATCTGTTGAGAGGGGACAATAGAGAGGTACAGTACACTTTTTCTGTTTTTCATCGTCTTAAGAAATGGGACTTCAACCCTATGCACATTCTCTTGTTCCTAGTAAATACAGTAGTGTTTAAGTTTTCGAGCAACTCTCAATACGAGCAATTCGGTATATGAGCATGAAAATTCAAATTGGTTTACGAGCATTGTATTGGTGTGCGAGCAAAGATTTTCCTCTATATGTGCATTTCTTGTGGACATGTACTAAATAGACCAGCTTGCGATACGCAGAAAGTAGTTGTACAATGCCTATTCACCAACAACCCAGTGTTCCCATGATTTTTACGCCTTATCTCACATATCCACCCCTGCACAGACCATAACTCTTGCACTCTCCGCGCAGCACTCTTACCAGCATCTTCTTTGGTATTCGAGCAAGAGTCTTTGGAAGTGTTCTTTGTAGCTGTTATTACCGCGTGTTCTTTGTAGAATTGTTATCGCTGTGATTCATTGTCAAGTTAACAATAACAGTACTATCTAGACGAGATGATTAGCAAAGATGGTAAAAAGATGATTACCATAGAGGGGGAGTAAGAAATTATAGAGGCATGAACATGGTAATGCCAAGAAGAAGAAATCAAAGCAAATGATGTTTTGAGAGTGGTGCTTACATTGATGAAACAATGAGCCACATGCTCTTGATAAAGTAGAAAGTTGCTCTCATATGGGTCAATGAAAAGGAATTAGTAGGAGATAAGATTATTGAGAGCATTATATGTAAAAAGAAAAAAAAATCTTGTATGCTGACCTTGTTAAAAATTAGCCAAGTTCGTCAGCAGAAGAACTGGCATCCAAGTGCTGTGTAACATGGTAAGGTTGCAAGCTTCGATGCCAGGCAGCAGAGGTATTCGTTTCAAATTTAACAGGTTCGTGAATTCTGACTCTTACATGCCACAACTAGTGTTCAATTATGGTGTGATTGGTCTTTTTAGGAATATGATGCCCAGGAGGACCTTCATTATTGTAGAATAAAAGATAATTCTCTGTCATAAGACCAGCTGCCATTGCTGCTATTTGGTGATGCTATTGGGGATTTCAGAAACAAACCTCTCTTGGTGTATCACTCGGAAAATACACGAGGCCTTTAAAAGTCTTGAGGCCAAAAAGTACCTCATGAAGAAACCCTCCCACTCCAAGCCTTGCTGCTTACAGACAGTACTCCTGCCCATCCTCCAGTCATTGAAGACGACCTCATGGAGGAGTTTAAATTCATCAGAATAGAGTTTCTACAACCCAACACTGCAATTCTCCAACCCATGGGTCATTAGGTAATCTTGAATTCTAAGTTGTACACAAAGGCAGCGTTCCAGCGAAGGAACCAAGCTCACCCTCTGAGAGTTTTGGTAAAACACAATGTTTGAGAAAGCTTAGGAATGGGTTACCCAGAGATCTTAAATTTTGGATCAAGGCAACCGGCCTGAATTCGTTCTTGAACGGGATTTCGATGTAGTCTAACCCATCCAGGCGGCAGTTAACAATGAAATTGCCTTTGTAGAAGACAATGGTGTTCGGGGTGGATAAGGAGCAGCAATCAGAGGATGCAGAGGAAATTTCACCTGAGGAGGAGAGACAGAGTGACAAACCTCTCGCTTCGAGTGAAATTAGGGAGATGTTAAGAATGTGTGGAAACCCTACGGAAACACCTCCCAGGTAAGGCTTTGGCAGGGCAAGCAGCAAATCTATTTATCGATAGTGTAATGACACATTTCCTCTCAATTTTAAAGAAAAGACAAAAAAGTCATCTCAATATAGGTTGCTTGTTAAAACTGAAGGTAATAGTGTAAAAAAAGACAACCAATTGTCCACAGCGTATATTAGAAGATCCAGTAAGTGATAGTAGCTTCTGTTCAAGGGGTTTACCTCAAGCAGTAAATCCTTCATCCTCCTCTTCCTCCTCCTACTCCTACTCCTACTCCTACTCCTACTCCTATTCCTTCTCCTTCTCCTTCTTCTCTTTCGTCTCCCTCATGCCAGTCATGACTCTCCTCAAAGGTAAGGCCCGAGTTGATATGGCAATATATCTATTGTATATTTGTGAATTGTCAATTTTAATCATTTCTATTGTTAAGGGTTATATTTTTTCACTAAATCACAAAACCTATAGAAATAAGTGTATATGCATATATGGATGTATGGAGTGTATCGACTGCATTTCCTTTAGTTTTTATTGGGATAATTGTTTTTGTTTACGAGCATTTTGGTGCATGAACTCACTCCTAGAACGAATTAAACTCATAAACCGAGATACCACTGATTCTCTGGCTTTGCAAACGTTACCTAAGAGCTGCACCCAATTTAATTGATTGTAAGCAAATACATACAACCATATATACGTATGTTTATACAGTTGTGTACATATATATTAAGTGTGTATCTATATCACACAAGGCATAATTAACTTTTGCGGTGCTTGAAATTTACAAACTGAAAAAAATGTGTGTTTGCTCCTAAGTTTAAGTCTAGTGTCACCTTAGTCTCGTCCCAAGAATGAATAGCTTCAAAATCTAGTTATAGAATGTGCTATTTCAAGGTATAAGTTATTCTCAAGGTCAAAATAATTCGATTTTTGTGTTATTTCTGGCTTGATAATTGCACAAACACAAACACACTTGCGTTTCTACGAACAACTCCATCTCTCAATTATAAACAGCGGTAGTCACACTGACACTACGATAGCATCGTATTTAGAAATTCATATTCAGCATCATTAATTATGCTATATGTTAAAAATGCGGGTTCCTAATTAGACCATAAATTCATTCTCTACTTGATATTGATAATGCGGAAGGAGCCAGGGAAAGTTTTCCCGCTCTCCAATTAGTGAATTTTATGACAGATTTTCCTCCACAAAATTCAGTAATGACTCCCAAGTTTTCACATTTTCGAAATTTTCCTTCTTCTTCTTTCCCTTCTTCGCTTATGAATATTTCTTTGGATCATTTTCGGGAAACCGTTGTTTGGTATGAATGGTCGTAGCCAAGGCTCGTTGTCCAAATTAAGTCTGATTTGGTTCATTAATTATTTCACTTTTAATCTTTCTTTTATTTTCTGTTGTTGATCATATTATTATTATTATTATTATTATTATTATTATTATTATTATTATTATTAATATTATTATCATTATTATTATTATTATTATTATTATTATCAAATGCTAAGCTACAACCCTAGTTGGAAAAGCAGGATGCTATAAGCCCAGGGGCCCCAACAGGGAAAATAGCCCAGTGAGGAAAGGAAATAAAGAAAAATAGAATATTTTTAGTAACAACATTAAAATAAATATTTCCTATAACAACTATAAAAACTTTAACAAAACAAGAGGAAGAGAAACTAGATAGAAGTGTGCTCGAGTGTACCCTCAAGCAAGAGAACTCTAACCCAAGACAATGGAAGACCATGGTACTGGAGTTTATAACATTAACTATATCATATGTTGGATCATATTTCATTAATCTTAGCTAGATTATACATTTGTCCTTTTTGTCGTTATGGATTACAGATTTCTAATAATATCGATATTATTTCCGGTATCGAATCATTTGATTTTCCAAAAAAATCTTTTGTCAAAATTTTACATTTAATATTGAAGGTAAAGGTAAAGGTGTCTGGTTTCAGATCCAGTTTCATCAGAAAAGATGCTCGCCAGAACGTCAGCCTGGTAAGCCCAACTCCCCACCGCGGTGCCCAAAGACAGCAGTGACCTCCCCAGTAAACAGCTTAAACTCACTGTCTCGGGATGGTATCGATCTGTTGCTATGCGAATGCTATAGTCCATTTCTTTTAGCGAGTCATATTTGCACCGACTCGCAGCGGTGCCCTTTTAGCTCGGAAAAGTTTTCTGATCGCTGATTGGTTGGACAAGATAATTCTAACCAATCAGCGACCAGGAAACTTTTCCGAGCTAAAAGGGCACCGTTGCGAGTCGGTGCAAATATGACTCGCTAAAAGAAATGGACTATAGGCGAACACGTTACCACTGCACTAGCCAGGAGGCTATTACTACCTCATAGATTATCTGTTCCTTCTGTTTCCTTTTTATTTGGCTTTACTCCATCTCTAGATATTATGTTGATATTTATATATTCAATCCATAAATCATGACATGAATCCATCATTGCTCTCACAGATAGATGTGAATTTCTTTTTATATGAAGCATCTTAGAAAACACATTAATACTCGAATGGCGGTAAAGCTTTGATAACTGAGACGAAGGATACTATTTACACTAGCAACAGAATAAATCAATTATTATCATGCGGCCGACTTGGGCCATTGAATAAAGAGAACTCTTCGAAACTCCTCAAGTATCGATAACGGCGAAAGACTCAATTTAATTATAAGAATTAATGGAATATTTTTTGTTGTTGAAGCTTACAGAGTGAAAGGAGAAACTGTCTCAGAGGTATTAAATTGGACTAAGCAATGAAAGGCTCATTCACAAAAGCTCACTAAATCAGAATGAATGATTATGAAATTATAAACTGAGATAATCTTCATAATTTTTGGCCACTTTTCTCTTGGTAAGGATCGAAGAGACTCTTTAGCTATGGTAAGCAGCTCTTCTAGGAGAAGGACACTCCGAAATCAACCATTATTCTCTAGACATAGGTAGGGCCATAACCTTTGTACCATGGTCTTTCACTGCCTTGGGTTAGAGTTCCCTTGCCTGAGGGTACACACGTGCACACCATCCTATCTTATTTCTCTTCCTCTTGTTTTGTTAAAGTTTTTTATAGTTTATATAGGAATTATTAATTGTAATGTTAATGTTCTTAAAATATTTCATTTTTTTCCTTTTTTCCTTTTCTCACTGGGCTATTTTCCTTGTTGGAACACTGGGCTTATAGCATTTTGCTTTTCCAACTTGGGTCGTAGCTTAGCAAGTAATAATAATAATAATAATAATAATAATAATAATAATAATAATAATAATAATAATAATAATAATAATAATAAAAGGCCAATGCACAAATCTCTATTTGATATAGAAGCTATGTAAAAAAACAAAACACATTTCTACAAATCAAAGCATAAATCATATTACTAAGAAATCCATTAGTACTTCCAGGCATTTAAGCTTAGTTTCAGCAAAGACTGGACAAAAGATAAGAAAACTGTATCACTGATTCCATCCTTTTTATGAGCAAATGAACTGCTTCAAATAGTGTCTATTAGTGTAGCAGCCTCTGATGGCAATTGGTTTCCACTGTCTTGAATTAGAGTTCTCTCTTTTGAGGGTGCACTCGATCACGCTGTTCCGTCTTCTTTCTCTTCCTCTTGCTTTTTGAAGTTTTTATATTTTATATATGAAAGATCTAATTTAATGTTGTTATTGTTCTTAAGATATTTCATTTTGGCGTTCATTCTCTTGTAGTTTATATATTTTCTTGTGTCATTTCCTCCCTGGGTTATTTTTCCCTCTTGGACCCCTTGGGCTTATAGCATCCTGCTTTTCCAACTAGTGTTATAACTTAGCAAGTAATGATAATAATAATAATGATAATAATAATAATAATAATAATAATGATAATAATAATCTTCTTCTTCCTCGTCTGCCTCTTTTCCCACCTTAATGTGGAGTCGATGTTTATGGCCAGCGTTCTCCGTCTACTTCTGTCCCACACTTCATCACCGGTTAATCCCTTTGATCGAAGGTCATCCTTGATACAGACCATCCACCTCCGCTTTGGTCTCCCTCTCCTCCTCGTTCCCTGTACCTCCATTTTCATCACTCTCCTCCCAATATACTGTTCATCTCTTCTCATTACATGACCATACCACCTCAGTCTACTTTAATGATAATAATAATAATAATAATAATAATAATAATAATAATAATAATAATAATAATAATAATAATAATAATAAAGAATGAATCGGAGATATTCTATCTTTCCAATCCCATACTTTTTTCATTTCCCTTTCATATTTCTTCTTTTCTAGAGAGCGCTACTGTGTTACCAATCTCATCAACCTTCAAATGAAATGGATAGTTATTATGGACGCCAGAGAGACAGTCTCTTTGATTTAATAGATGTCATTAACAAAAGCGTCGTTCAATTTCATCAGGAATCCTGAAACCTTTCCCACCCCGCGCATAATGATTCATAATCAATTTGGTCCAGTTGCAGTAACGAGGTGAAGCTAAGGATTGTTGAAAGTATGTCTGTGATTGCACTAATGAAAAACTTACGTGCTGCAATTAACGCTCTTCTGTGTCGTATTATTCGTCAAGGGTCAATTTGGTTTTGAATTCGGTTTCAGAAACGTTTAATACATTTACATTAATTTCAGTTTGCTTGTGAAAGTTTTGGGTTTTATTTGTTGTGTGATATTTGTTCTTTTTTTTTGGGGGGGAGGGTTAGATTTTGTAGATTTCCTCATGATTAAAAGGAGAATCATCTCTTAAAACTCTAGGATTGAATAACTAAATACGAAACATACCGATATACAGTCACGCAAATGTCTCAGACATATAAACATAATTATTAAATTGATGAGTTGCATTCTTATGCGTCATTAAACAGGATATATATTGGTCTATGAAAACAAGGAATGAAATAAATATTGTTTTCATTGTAAATTGAAATTTAATTGAAAAGCGAAACGGCACGATGTTACTGAACTTTAGTTGCATAAAACAATAACCCTAAAAGCTGGCGCCCTGATAATTATTCACTAATTATGCTGAGCAGACAGCGGGAATATAAACATGCACTCAGGCTATTAACGTTGCCAAATCAACTCCGTAATCGAAATTTAAATGTTCATTGCATTTTTGTCGACTATTTCCTTTCCTCGGTGGGTTATTTTCCCTACTGTATCTGTTTGGCTTTTTCTATTCTGTTTTTCCAACCAGGATTGTAGTTTGGCTAGTAATAATCATGATACAGGTCCTCAAATTCCAAAACATTAGGAGATACATAAACATATGCAACTAAAATGAATCTCAGATATTGTATGAATTCATAATGAAATACTGTAATAACTTATTATATGATTTAATGCAATAAGCATTACGATATTTGCAACATGAAACAAAACCATTTGTAGACTTTTGCAGACATGTGAGTTAGGTGAATCCGTATTATATAATTTAATGCAATAAGCATTACGACATTTGCAACATAAAACAGAACTATTTGTGGACTTTAGCAGCTGAAAATCATAGACATGTGAGTTAGATGAAGCCTAACCTAGGGCAAAATTTAACAACGTTCGACTTACAAACAGGTTCTTGGGACCTATTAAGTTTGTAAGTTGAGGACTTGCAAACAGGTTCTTGGGACCTATTAAGCTCGTAAGTTGAGGACTCACAAACAGGTTCTTGGGACCTATTAAGCTCGTAAGTTGAGGACTTACAACCAGGTTCTTGGGACCTATTAAGCTCGTAAGTTGAGGACTCACAAACAGGTTCTTGGGACCTATTAAGCTCGTAAGTTGAGGACTTACAAACAGGTTCTTGGGAAACATTAAGCTCGTAAGTTGAGGACTTACAAACAGGTTCTTGGGACCTATTAAGCTCGTAAGTTGAGGACTTACAAACAGGTTCTTGGGACCTTTTATGCTCGTAAGTTGAGGACTTGCAAACAGGTTCTTGGGACCTATTAAGCTCGTAAGTTGAGGACTTACAAACAGGTTCTTGGGACCTATTAAGCTCGTAAGTTGAGGACTTACAACCAGGTTCTTGGGACCTATTAAGCTCGTAAGTTGAGGACTTACAAACAGGTTCTTGGGGCCTATTAAGCTCGTAAGTTGAGGACTTACAAACAGGTTCTTGGGAAATATTAAGCTCGTAAGTTGAGGACTTACAAACAGGTTCTTTGACCCTATTAAGCTCGTAAGTTGAGGACTTTCTGTAATAATATTTAGAAGAGAATCAAATATACATTCATAAGCAGTTATACAAAACTTCCCAAGGAACACGAGAGAAGTTTTACTGATTGTAATAAAATTCTGTTCTTTTATTCTTGTCCACCGACTAAAATTCATATTGGTAAGGAGACTAGATGATAATATAAGCCAATCACCCACATTGAAAATATTACTTTAGATGTAGAAAGAATAATTGTAAAACGCGTTGCATAAAAACAGTGAAAATTATTACATAGCGATAAACGATTATTTTTAGTTATTTCTAGTTGCTTCTTGTCCTCACTAGATTTAGTTTCAATTTTTGTGAGACTATTAGATCTGGTCCTTACATCCGATGATTCCGTGAATTCCTAAATTATTCTCTTGGTTTAAGAGCGAGAAATACTTAGTTTTTAAAATCCCAAATTATTCTGTTTTAAGATGAAGAAATATCTATATTTATAGTTTTAAGTCCTACACTGTTGAAGATTTGCCGTAAAAATGGTAAAAATCCTGGGATAAATGGTGTCAGGCATTTACAGTTTTAAAAACGAATATATTGACGTAAATGAGTGAAATTACGGTTACCAACCCGTAAAAGATGATAAAAAAGTAGGGTAAAATTACGGTCGCCTGTATTTTACTGGAATACGGCATAGAACAGGTATATTTTTACTTATATATATATATATATATATATATATATATATATATATATATATATATATATATAGTCTGAAGTCCTACACTGATAAGAATTTGGCGTAGAAAAAATACGATTAAAATTCTGGAATAGATGTCAGGCATTTACCATTTTGGAAACGGATATATTGACGTAAATGAGTGAAATTGCGGTCACCAACCCGTAAAAGATAATAACAAAATAGGATAAATTTAAGGTCGCCTTTATTTTACTGAAATACGGCTGAGAACAGGTATATTTTTACTTATATATATATATATATATATATATATATATATATATATATATATATATATATATATATATATATATATATATATATATATATATACATACATATATAGTCTGAAGTCCTACACTGTTAAGAATTTGCCGTAAAAAAAATACGATTAAAAGCCTGGAATAGATGTCAGGCATTTACCGTTTTGGAAACGGATATATTGACGTAAATGACTGAAATTACGGTCACCAACCCGTTAAAGATGATAACAAAGTAGAGTAAGATTACGGTCGCCTGTATTTTACTGAAATACGGCTGAACACAGGTATATTTTTACGGAGAATTTCCGATTAAAATTATGGTGTTTTTAACAGTGTATATTACGTTATGGCGTAAAGATAAGAAATGCTTGTCTCCAACATCACCTTAGTTCATCAGTCGAATAATTGAAGAACTTATCCCTTATTGTCCAGTGGCAGTACTGGGTGAAAATAGGTTCACAAGATAACGTCGCGAATCTTCTTTTGCAATGATTGTTGTAAAGATTTTAGTCACTATTCTGTTATTAATAACACACCCGAACCCATTACGTAGCTGTTATAAGGCAAGGGTTATGATAGATAATCAGGTGTTTGACAATTAAATGGAATTCCTGTGTTTATACCAGTAAGTAAATTTTACCTCTAGTCTTCAATAGGTTAAATACAGACATGTTGATGTTCAACGCTTAGCATGCTAATTAAGATACGATAATATTCGTGGCTAAGTTAACTTTCGTAAAAAGTATTTTTTTTTTTTATAAAGAAACGAAATAACATGATTATTTTGGATAGAGCATATTTTGAAGAAGGCCGTGAACTGTTTTTTTTTTTTTTTTTTTTTTTTTTTTTTTACTAAACCAAGCAATGATTGCTTTTACACTCATAGATAGACGTTAACTTTTCAGTTTTATAGTTTTTTTAACCAATGTACCATCATCATTAGATGAATCACAAGATCTCCAGAGGAAAATAATCCAAAATTACATTTTTAATCGTGAGATCAAATATTTGCTGTTTGTTTTCCCTCAAACCCTATGAAACTCGTAAATCCTATACCCAGTATATTTTGGAGTAAATGTGTTAGTTGTTTTAACCAAATGAGCCTCTTGTCTCTTCACTCTTTTCTAAACAAAGAAGGAATAATCAAAAGCGGTCAGCGTTGAGTCCAGCGGTTGAATCAAATATGCTGCAACAAAAACACGTTTTCGCAACGCAATCAAATGGTATAAATAGCCAGAGTCTGACCTACCAATGGCAGAACCTTTGAGTAATTATGCATAGGATGCTAACTGAGTGGGAGGCAAATGAAACCACTTTAGCTCTTCCATCATGCAGGACAGCACCCACACCCTCTGGGTTATGCCACCAGGTGAGGATTGAGATTGACCATTGCTATCAATAAATTTTTCTCATCTTTTTTCCATTTTAATTTTGTTCTCTATCTTTCTCTCTTTCTGCTTACGTCTTATTGGCTGATATAATTTTTATTAATTTTGTTTATCAATTCGAAAAAAAATATGTAAATGTACTAAATATGAGTATAAGTTCTCAACAGAAATTTGTAATAATTAATGATCCCATTGAAGCAGCATTTGATTGTATATCTATTTTTGTTCTCAAACAGATTTGTTTTGCGTTACGTCAATGCCAATTATGTCTTGTTTACCCTTGTTTACATACGCCATTGTACATTTCCAGTTTTCCTGTTAGCAGCATATTTCCACATTCGAAACATACTCTGTCGTTGTAGAGATTGTCCTTTGCATTGTTAAAAAGTTTCAGGAAGTGAAACTATTTTTAATATAACCCTTTAACCACGTCACTGCATTTACTGTTGCTGCCTGAGATAAGTTTCAATATTTAAGGACTAGTCTTGTAAAGAAGAATAAAAAAAATTAAGTTTAATTCTATCTGTCTCGCCAAAATGAGCACTTTAGAAATTTGTAAACTCATTGAAATGTTTTGCTTTCAGTGGTGATATTGTCTCCATGAGTCGAAAACTGTTGTGTGTGTTAGTAAATAACACTAAAAAGGATAAATCCTTCAATGTGTTTAATTTGAAATAGAAATCTTTTTACTCTAAATGTTTTTATTTTTTCTTTATTTTTATGTTTGTTTTGCTAGGTAGATAGTAAAGTTAATTCTATGTTTTTGAACTCTCCCATCTTTCAATTTTAAACAGCTTCGAAAACTCGACATTCACCATAATCCAAATTATTTTATTTACCAATCCAATGAATGATGCATTAGTGCAGATATGTCTCCTTGAATTCAAATCAGCAGAAGCTAAATTATTCTTAATATTCTCTCCATTTTATTCACAATTACTATCTTATATAGATGGTTTCAACTTACGTCCCTTTTTTTTTATTTTTTTTTTTATTTAAAGAAGAAAATTATTTCAGTCCCATCATGATCTGAGCAGGCATAACTTACATATATTCTTGACTTACTAAGACGATCAATTATCACAACTTACTAGTATTTGTTGCATACACCATTTACTAACTGACAATTTATAGAAAATAAAATGAGACATAATATAAAATACCAACTTTTGATTTCTCTTTGATTCAGAACTTTCCTAATTTCCAATTTTTTCCCCTCAAAGAAGTCAGTATTCTAAGCAATTTCCACGCCGCGTTTCATCATCTACCTACTTCACCATATGTGGTCCCAATTCATGTTTCATCTTCCCTCAGTCATTTTGAAGATATGCGTGGTTTTTACATTTCCGGCAAGAAACAAATTTTTTTCTAGTTTTCTTTGAATATCATCATAAGCTGAAACAAGCGTAAACAAATATTGAGAATTATATTAAGTGGAAATTGAAATAAACTCTTGATAAATATCCTGAAAATCGAAGCTGTAAAACATACAATAAACAAAGAAATCTTAGAATAAAACAACAATCGTATTCCCCATTTCTGGCGTATCTTTTTTTTATAATCTTGTGTTGTGTATTGAGCAACATGTTATGATATCCATTTTTATAAATGGAATAGCTCGTTAGCAGATTTATATATATATA
>NC_090726.1:33474074-33476574 GCF_036898095.1 Palaemon carinicauda | reverse complement strand
CGTAGACTCTGACAGAGATTTGCAACGCTGAACGGAGTGTACTTTGAGGGTGTAAATATTCATGGATAAATCTGCTAACTTTACACCCTGCAGCACAGATGTTCAAAAGTCTTGATATAGTATCGGCTGGAGTTACAAGAGACCTCGTTTTCTTTGCGGAGAAAACGAAAATAAAATCTCTTTAATATCCATAAGGACATAACTGCCAGCGACATTGCCTTCCGTTTTAATAGGTTAGATGCGAAGTTTTTAAGTTCAGAGGCCACTGGCTGGTACAGACCGCCTCTCTCTCTCTCTCTCTCTCTCTCTCTCTCTCTCTTCTCTCTCTCTCTCTCTCTCTCTCTCTCTTCGTGCAAGTCTTCCATACCTCCACTTCTCTCCCCCGTCCATGTTTGACTTTTGATTGTATTTGATGAAAACTTTAGAGATACTTTCCATGACTTTAAATATGGTAGGCCTAGTCTTCATTTATCCTTTGGTCTTAATATGTCCGGCACAAACTTTAAATGTTACGTAGTTGGTTATTCTTTTTAGTTTCTACTATTGATCATGGCTGGTTGACCTTAAGTTGAACGCTTAGCCGAAGCCTTTTTGGTAAGGGTTTTCAGCAATTTCCTGGAACATTGTTTTAAAATGTCATGCGCTTAAATGGACTAATACCCGGAATTGTTTTTGCATTTTTTTCTTTATTGTTGTAGGAGAAAATATTAAAATATTAAAAGAGATAAAAGAGATGAATAATACCTTGTCCAGCATAAAGACATAACTTCGGGAGTTTCAGTATATCCAAAAATTGTCTCATTAGTTATACAGAACATATATATTTATTGTTACGCGCCCTTGTGCTTGTGAGTTAGGCCTTGCTTAAGGAACTACGCGCGTACACAAAAGAAGAATAATGGTAAGGTCGTCAGTCGGCAATAAGACAAGGAATACGGACAAAATAGATATATTTACAATAATATTTAAGTGAAAATTAATAAAAGGGGGGCACAACAGATAACTGCTTTATATTTTAAGTAAGCCACGAGGTACTTTACGGGGAGTTGAGTTCACGTGGAGTTAGGAAAGCCTGGAAGGTTTTCAGCACCACGATCTCATTCCCTGGAAAGGGAAATAAATTAAATTATTAACCGCTCACTTACTTCTACAGGCTAGAACACGATGAAGTCGTGTGATTAAAACCTCTAAGTAAATTAAATAAAAGTCCAAACTTAGGAATTTAAACAGTACACGTGGGAATCAACACTGTCATAGGGTGAATTAATTAAGGTTTAGGAGCAACCGGCACACGTGGTTGGGACGCAAGGCTGGGATAACAAAGGTTTAGTGGGTAGGATCTTTCTTTAAAGGATAAAAGGAAAAAATGGGATGTGATAAGGAGGGACGGAAGATTGGGTAAGGATGATGAGGATCTCAAAATCAGACACTTTACCTTGGTAAAAAGGACTCTGGTTCCTCCCTTGTGGAGGGATGTGTCAAAGGTCCTGCCTCCCTGATGTCTTGAGGGCGAAGAGAGGTGATGTTCCTCTCATGGATGTTGGTTAGCGAAGAGAGGTGATGTTCCTCTCACAGAGGTCTGTTAGCAAAGAAGGAAACCCAGTTGTTCCTGGGTCGAATTAACCCCACTTGGCCCCCAATTGGGGGAGTTAGGGGGAATTGGCCTGACCACTGTCCTATAGGTCATTGGCCTTGGTCTTGTCTCCCTACATCCTTCACATCTCGCCTCCATCCTTCTCCTGGGATCTCAACGCCGCCACTTGCTTCGTAAAGATGTCTGGAAATGAGACCTCAGGGGAGTAGACTGGTATAGGATGGTTAGGGGGGGGGTGAGACTCTTGTTAGGGTTCCAAAGCTTGTGGCATGTCGATCCAATCCTTGCTGGTGGGGTCTTTGTTTGAAAATAGGTCGTTAAGAGAATCCAGACATTAATGTATAAAAAATATATGGCTTATTTGAATATGAAAGACACGTCTAAATGTGTAAAACTTTATCATTAATCGAATGCCAAGTAAAAAAACTACCAATTAGCTACGATGGTGAAGATGTATGACTTATTTGAATATGTAAAACATGTCTAAATGTGCAAAACTTTATCATTAATCGATTGCCAAGTAACAAATTACCAATTAGCTACGATGGTGAAGATGGGTTGATTTCAATTCTAAGTACAAAACACCTGAATTCGACCGGTATAAGTACAGAAGAATTGTCATTGACTTTTATCTTTCTTTGTGGCCAAGTGGTAGTCCTTTGTCTATACAAGCTTGCCGGACCAGGGTTCGATTCCCGGCCGGTCACAAGCTCTTGTCTTTGGTGTGATTTCGCCTGGGGCTCTGATCCCGAGGTCGTTAAGAGAATCCAGACATTAATGTATAAAAAATATATGGCTTATTTGAATATATACATACAATACACATACATCAACACACACGCACACACAACAACAACAACAACAACAAATGCAGCCGTCTATAATCCACTGCATGTCAAAGGCCTC
>NC_090726.1:33449074-33459074 GCF_036898095.1 Palaemon carinicauda | reverse complement strand
TCATTCTCCTTTTTCTTGTAATTACGATTTTAGTCAATATTTTAGACTTTTCGTACCTTTGGCCATTAAATGTTTAAAGGTCGCTTATGAATGGCAGAGGCAAGGGACAGTGACATTGGCCATAGCAAGCAGGACAATGCCTTAGAGACTGACCATATATTATATGATCAGCGCTAAGCCTCCTCTCCACCCAAGCTAGGACCAGGGAGGGCCAGGCAGTTACTGCTGATGACTCAGCAGATAGACCTATAGGCTCCCCCAACCCCCCAACCTTAGCTCACAAGGATGGTAAGGTTGCAGACACTAATGGCACTAAAGAGTCTGAGCGGGACTCGAACCCCCGACTGGCGATCACCAGGCAGAGACGTTACCAATCAGGCCACAACAACCTAATATCTTGTGCCATTAACAAATGATCGTAAATTGTTATTTCTTCATCTGGCAACACTTTTCGCTTATATTCTATGGCGTCAAAACTGAATATACTATACTGTATGAAACAAAATTTAAGTAACTAAATCGGACACTAGATATTTATGTTGATATAATCATTTTCAATTCCCATTGTCCTTATCCTATATCTATGGTAAACAAAATTGAGTCATAATTGTAAGTACTTTACCTAGGTTTATCTTCTTGACCATAGAAATGGCAATTCAATTTATTGTTTCTTTTAGAAGAAACAGAATTCTCTCTCTCTCTCTCTCTCTCTCTCTCTCTCTCTCTCTCTCTCTCTCTCTCTCTCTCTCTCCTCTCTCTCATATATATATATATATATATATATATATATATATATGTGTGTGTGTGTGTGTGTGTGTGTGTGTGTGTGTATGTGTGTGAAAAGAGGCATTTAATAATAAATGGAAGAGATTTCGTAGTAGTGAAACCCGCTGAACTTGACCTAAATATCTGCAAGAATGCTCTATACCAACAGCTTGGAAAAACTTTACCATTATACTAATTCATAAAAAAGGAGATAATAATTTTAATTCTCTACTTTTATTTACCTCATCACCGGCTGCAGGGAAGGGAATGGAAGACTTGCTAAGTGGAATACAAAGTGTACACAAAGGAATTTTATGCATATATAAGATTATATACATATATATAAACACATACACACATATACATGCGTACAAATATGTATATATATATATATATATATATATATATATATATATATATATATATATATATATATATATATGATAAATTTTGCACATTTAGACGTGGCCAAGTGGTTTAGTCACTGTCTATACAAGCTTGCCGACCAGGGTTCGATTCCCGGCCGGTCACAAGCTCTTGTCTTTGTGTAATTTTGCCAGGGGCTCTGATCCCGAGGTCGTTAAGAGAATCCAGACATTAATGTATCAAAAATATATATGGCTTATTTGAATATATATATATATATATATATATATATATATATATATATATATATATATATGCATGTATAAATGTGTGTATACACACATACACTAAGAGGTAATTGCTCCTTTAATGTTAAGTAATTCAGTAAGACTAATAAAAGCTCTTAAACATAGGCAGCATCAGCTGTTATCTTGAGCAGGGGCTGTAATGACCAGTTAAAGGAGGAGAAACACAGAAGGACCTCGGAGTCCTTAGGAGGAGATTTGTGACTGAGACAGAGATATTTTTTATTAATAGACCTATATAATCCCGGTGAGGTTATGATTTATGGTCTTTGGTTTTCATTTTATTTTGAATTAATTAGCTTTTAAAAAATTGTAATTTTTATTAACAGACCTATATAATCCCTGTGAGGTTATGACTTATTTTCTTTGGTTTTCATTTTATTTTGAATTAATTAGATTTTAAAAAAATTAAGGATATGTAGAGAAATTGATGTTAAAGTTTTCAGTGCTTTACCTAAACGAAAAGAGTACACTGATTGAGAAGAAATAGGGGATTTATAGGTAGGCCTACACTGATTGAGAAGAAATAGGGGATTTATAGGTAGGCCTACAGATTTAATGTAAAGATAATATGTACATAATTACGTTTATTGATAGTTGAAGTAGAAAAATCGAGAGAAAATAAAACACATCTGTATCAATGCTGAATGAAATTTAGTTTACCATTGTTTTTTTATAAGTTGTATTAAGACATTTTGAATGATTGAAGATACAGTTATCAAAACATTTTAGAATAGGTTATATATATATACACTTATATACGTACGTATATATATATATATATATATATATATATATATATATATATATATATATATATATATTAATGCGTGAAAGAATATAAAAGCGAAAATCATTCTTCATTATCGTATGTATATTTCAAGAATTTAAAATGTAAGAATAAAAAAATTTACCAATATACCATAACATTACAGACATAAATATAATAGAAAAATACTATGCCAAATTCTATCGAAAATTAGATTAAACGAGAAATCAGTTTAATATTCGTGGACAAAGAACAAGTAAATGTATCTTCGGATAAACAAAGAAAAGAAAGTTTGCCCCGGATACCCTTAAACTATTAAACAAGTTTCTTGTACATAGTGTATGTTGAACACTCCTGAAAGCATAGTGGCTTGACCTTCCCCAAGACTTTAAATTACTCTTGAACTATCAATAACTTCCTCCCCCGCTTTTTAAAAAAAAAAAAAAAAAAAAAAAAAAAAAAAAAAAAAAAAAAAAAAAGAATAATAATAATAATAATAATGAAACTGCAGTCTTTTAAAATTTAGTTTTTTTTCCAATAGTGTATCTCTGAAATTTATCGTAGTTTTGGATTTGGTTGATTCATGGTGGGTGAACATAAGTTCCAAAGCACCACCTGAATCACTGCTGTCTCCTCCACAAACGAGGAGGAAAGGAAATGGGTCCTGTCAGGAGAAGCCACTGTGTTGATAATGAAATTTCTTGATTGAATATCTTGAAGAAAATCTAAGTTAATGTGTGTTTGGATATTTCCATTATTTAATATATTATTACTAATATTTATTATGAGAAGGTTGAATATGTCTTCCCAAATGCTTCCGAAAACCAGGCTTTCTCTGATTATTGTAATTTCAATCTAACTCTGCTGTTGGATTTAAAATGAACTTACTGTCCCCGTGAATTATGGAAGGGGTTGGTTTTGGTAATACATATGGCTCATTAGCCAATGCCTTTTTCCCCAGGGCTTCTTAAGCCCATTCCACACGAGGGACAATTGCAGGCTGAGCTCTGATATGCCAGTAATTCTTTGCTTTGAAACTGCTACCAGATCAAACAGTCCAATGCAGGCAGTAGGCATAACAGCCAGGCGAACGTTGACTTGGGCCAGAAGTCGGGCAGAAGGCAGAGGCCAGAGTGCAGTCAGAGCTGTGCCAGGCTACGTAGTCCCTAGTCAGTTGCCATAGTGCTTCAACAACGTGCTTTAATGTGGTTTTCCCTTGGTTTCCTCGTTTAAATGACGTCATCTACACTTGTGTTTGCCCTCCCACATCACAAAATTGGTAACAGTGTCTGCCCGCCTTGCATTTGCCCCTCATGTGAAGGGCCTTTAAGGGGAAAAGGGTTCCTGGTTTCAGTATTGAGCATATATTGTATGTCTAGAGGGTGCTCCTTAAAAGTGTAATAACAGTGTACTTTTGTTTCTTATGCT
Source organism: Palaemon carinicauda (assembly GCF_036898095.1). Lineage (NCBI taxonomy): Eukaryota > Metazoa > Arthropoda > Malacostraca > Decapoda > Palaemonidae > Palaemon > Palaemon carinicauda. Next base: position 33,455,441 of record NC_090726.1, on the reverse strand, counting down.
TGATAGCGACTTTTAATAAACGTGTCATAATCTCTTACTCTTGCTAATAAGATTCGAACCTATGCCTGTTAGAATATGATGGGTTATGATAACTAATTTGACCTGATATGCGTCACATATAAAGTGAAATTTTCCCTTGTATTTTCATTCGGATATATATATATATATATATATATATATATATATATATATATATATATATATATATATATTCATATTTATATTTGTGTGTGTATTTGTGTATACATGTATTCTCAGTCTGTGCTGACTACCGTTAATAAAAAAAAAAGTTTAGAATCAATATTGAAAGTAACCCTTCGTTTCCCAAACTCTAAATTGCAGTAATTATAGAGAAGAGTATAATAAAGAGAAACCCAAGATAATCGGTGGATTTTAAACGAAAGAAAACCGAAATTTTTCGTCTGACTCTCCAAGATAGATGATCAGGCCTCAAGAACTTTCTTAAGACAGATGAGAATTCTCTTCTAAACAATCTCGATGTTTTGAGAGTCCATTAACAGATATTATTATTATTATTATTATTATTATTATTATTATTATTACTTGCTAAGCTACAACCCTAGTTGGAAAAGCAGGATGCTATAAGCCAAGGTGCTCCAACAGGGAAAATAGCTCAGTGAGGAAAGGAAACAAGGAAAAATAAAATATTTTAAGAAGAGCAACACATAATCTCATTTCGTGGTTACAGAGGATCTCATTTTTAGTACTGTAGTCCTATTTTTTCCCCTTTAAAGTGTACACCTGGCTAGTACAATGGTAACGTGTTCGCCTAGCATTTGCGGGACGACAGATCGATCCCAGTCCGGGACCGCAAGTTTAAGCTTTTTATTGGGTTAGCCACTGCTTTGGTTGGGCCTGTCTGGCTGACTTTCTGGAGATTATTCTGATGAAACCGGAACTGAAACCAAACACCTTTAAATATAATAAGAATATTCGGCCACATTCTTGCAAAATGATACTAGGTGTTTATCGTTTACAGTGTACCTCTTGATGCATAATGTAGATAATCTTAAATGCCATTGCTTTATGCCGTTTTAGATGTTCCCCTTTGCCTATTTCTACTTAGCTGTCCAACTTTCTAAACTCCTTTTCTATTAAATTCAACGCTCATTAAAAATATATCCTGATACAACTGAAATTGCTAATAATGATAGTAATGATGCTAATATTCGGCTGTAGCTTTTATTGTAACAACTGTAAATATGATAATGGCGATAATGGTATGTATAATTTTTTGTCAGACCTTGGAAAAAAATTAAGCTAGCTCAAACAAAAAGGACATCTATAATTAATAGTCCCTTATACTGATGATGCCATCCTTATTAGCAGAACATCACAGGATTTGCATTGCTTGCTTACCAGAATGCATGAAATATCACATGAGGTTGGGCTCAAGATAAATAGAAGAAAGACAGATGAAAACGAAATATGCAATGGAAGATGAAATATCATTGGAAGGAGAAAGGAATAATGAGGTGGAATCATTTAATTATTTAGGAACTATGATGTCTAATACAGGGTCTTTACAAATGGAGTTTAATGAGAGATTGATAAAAGTAAATCAGACAATGGCTAGGTTAAGTAAAATCTGGAAATGAAGTCGCCTGAAATTACATGTAAAAAGTCAGGCTCCATATCAGTTTAGTGAGATCTGTGTTACTGTGTGGACATGATTCATACTATGACAATGAAGCAATATTCAACCTATTATGTAGATTTGAGAACAAAGCCCTCAGAAGAATATTGGGAGTTAAGTGGAAGGATATGATTAGAAATGACACTATAAGAGAGATTTCTTAAGTGCCATATGTGGATGAGATCATGGAGAGGGGTAGAAGGAGATGGTTTGGGCATGCTCTTCGTACTCCCCAAGAGAGATTAGTTAACCAAACTTATAACTGTGTTCCACAAGGCACTAGAAGAGCTGGAAGACCCAGGCCTACATGGCTGACGCCTATATATATATATATATATATATATATATATATATATATATACAAACAAGTGCAGTCGTTTCTCGTCCACTGCAGGACAAAGGTCTCAGACATGTCCGTACTCCTGTCTGATGTTTTGCCATTTTCATCACCACGCTGGCCAATGCGTGTTGGTGATGGTGGGAGACTTTATTCAGATCGCTCTCAGTAAACCAACCTAGTAAGGAACCTCTGACTAGTACTGCGTGCTAATAATGGCGATGCACAAACCTTTTCACCACGCTAAGGTAACCCCACCCAGGAAAGGATATATATGTATATATATATATATATATATATATATATATATATATATATATATATATATATATATGTATGTATGTATGTATGTATGTGAAGTTTGTTGTGTCTGTGCACTTATTTAAAAACATACGTATATTGATATGAGATAACGACACAGCTCGCTGTGGTAGAGACAGACGTCTGTCTCTCTTCTCCACCGCTGGCGTGTCCCCTCCACTGGAAAAATGCCGATAGTTCGACACACCTGATCCTCTTTAAGAAGCATTAAAATCCCTGGGGCGTCTTTCCACTATTTTCCCAGATGATCCATCTGTCTTTTGAAGCGTCCTTCACCATAACAAAACTCCCCTACTTCAAACGACGCTGCGGCTGAGGACACGCCACCGAATGATGAAAGGCTGCGTCCTCTGCTCGGATTATTTGGACTGATTCCTCTGAGAGAGAGAGAGAGAGAGAGAGAGAGAGAGAGAGAGAGAGAGAGAGAGAGAGAGAGAGAGAGAGAGGTTTGCTATTCCTTTTCTCTTTGTCATTATTCTTGTAGAAAACATATTTCAGGTGTATGTATATTTTATAAGTTTCAGGATAAGAAATGCTTATGGCGATGGGTTGATAAGTCTTTTCTGTTGGTTTATCAGATATATATATATATATATATATATATATATATATATCTATATATATGTATATATATATATATATATATATATATATATATACATATATATTACTACTTGCTAAGCTACAGCCCTAGTTGGAAAAGCAGGATGTTATAATCTCAATGGCTCCAACAGGGAAAATAGCTCAGTAAGGAAAGGAAACAAGGAAAAATAAAATATTTTAAGAAGAGTAACTATTAAAATAATGATCAATATAAACTATAAAAACTTTAAGAAAACAAGAGGAAAAGAAATAAGATAGGACAGTGTGTCTAAGTGAACCCTCAAAAAAGAGAACTCTAACCCAAGAAAGTGGAAGACCATGGTACAGAGGCTATGGCACCACCCAAGACTAGAGAACAATGGTTTGATTTTGGAGTGTCCTTCTCCTAGAAGAGCTGCTTACCAAAGCTAAAGAGTCTTTTCTACCTATACCAAGAGAAAAGTGGCCACTGAACAATTACAGTGCAGTAACCCCTTGGGTGAAGAGGAATTGTTTGGTAATGCCAGTGTTGTCAGGTGTATGAGAACCTAGGAGGATTATTTTTCCTCCAAGATGAGAACACAGGAGAGTGGGTAAAGAATAGGCCAGACTATTCGGTGTGTGTGTGTGTGTGTGTAGGCAAAGGGAAAATAAACCGTAACGAGAAAGAAGGACCCAATGTAGTACTGTCTGGCCAGTCAAAGGACCCCATAACCCTGTAGCAGTAGTATCTCAACGGGTGGCTGGTGCCCTGGCCAACATACTACTTTTATAATTTGATAAACTAACCGACAAGACATTTCAACTCATCCTCATACGCATTTCTTCTACTCAAACTTATATATGATTACATGAATGAATCTAAATAATTTTCACGACCCGCTGGCTCTCAGAATTCATCTCACCGACGAAGGAGAAATGAAAAGAAAACAAAGCAAGAGAAAGAAACCTTTTCAGACCGAGTTAATCCATGTGGCATTAAGGTGGGACTTAGTGGTCTGTTTCCCACAGTGGGGCCGAAAGATTCGACCTCTAAATGAAGTGGTATTTATTTTATTTCTGCTGGTTTTCAGTTTTGGAAAATGGGTTTCAAAATGAGATGTTGTTATTGATGCTTGAGTATACAGTATATTAAGGATGCTGTGTGAAAGGAATATATAATATAATAATAATAATAATAATGATAATAATAGTAATAATAATAATAATAATAATATTTTCCCTGTTGGAGCCCTTGGGCTTATAGCATCCTGCTTTTCCAACTAGGGTTATAGTTTACGTAGTAATAATAATAATGATAATAATAACAATAATGATAATAATAATGATAATGATAATGATAATAATAATAATCCTGTTTAACTTTAATGAGCTCTCTCTCTCTCTCTCTCTCTCTCTCTCTCTCTCTCTCTCTCTCTCTCTCTCTCTCTCTCTCTCTCTCTCAAGTTCAAACTGGTCTACCCTTAATATTGATAAACGAAATCCCTAGAAATAAGTCATTGATAAGAAATCGGTAACTGGCTAGAATAAACTAAATAGAATTTATTAACCATTAAAATTCCTGCATTATAATTTTTTCCTAAACCAGTCTAAAATATCGGTAAGACAAAAGAGCATTTACTTTGGACATGTTTAATCCAATATGATTTTATACTTGCACATATTATGTCACAATTAGTTCATTAATATCGAAGGTTATTGTTTACAACACCACGCTCTCCATTTACTCCAAAATAATGCAATCCTGCAGTTCTCATCTTCTTGCACAGTAATTAGGTGGTTGTTTCAATTCTGGGAAAGCAATAATTAGCAAGATATGTTGAGGAAGGGGGAAGGGATTATAAAAAGAAAATAGCTCAGTTTCCTCACTAAACGACATGGAACTGACATGTCAACATAGTCAACCAAACAGAATTCGTGATGCCATTTGATGTACATTTGATAAAGTGTATATTCAAAATATACTTAATCAAAAATTGAGTGATTACTCAAAAGTGTCACTATTTGTAAATTGTATATTTTATTGCCACTTTTGAGTAATTAAACCATTTTTAATTAAGTATATTTTGAATATACTGTATATCAAATGTACGCTGGCATCACGAATTCTGTTTGGTTGACTATGTTGACCCTCTAATTACTGTGCAAGAAGTTGAGAACTGCAGGACCACATTATTTTGGAGTAAATCGAGAGCGTGGTGTTGTAAACAATTACCATATCGAATTTGTTGTAGGCTACCTGGGGAGAAAATTGCTTATATGACTAATTCTTATATCTGGAGATGGTTTAAATGTCACTCGTGAGCAGCAGAGGCAAGGGACCGGGCAATCTCCTAGAAACCTGTATAATCATCACCCAAGCCCCAATTTCACCCTAGGTAAGACCAGGGAGGGTCAAGCAATGGCTGCGGATAACTAGCTTAAAGGGACGGTGAGGTTGTGTACACCACTAGAAACTATTGGGGTTGAGCGGGGTGTGAACTCATGAACCCAGATGTACGAAACAGATTCATGGACATAATAGCTATGAGATTGTAAATGCATTTTAGTATCATATATCGAGTTATTCTCTCTCTCTCTCTCTCTCTCTCTCTCTCTCTCTCTCTCTCTCTCTCTCTCTCTCTCTCTCTCTCTCTCAGAGCGGTTTACACCCTGTATATCCCTGTTGTTATGGGAGCTATCATATATGCAAGAAATATTTACAATTTATTGCCGATGTTCTCGTAATAAAGGTTAATATGGACCCTCAATATTTTGGGGACTAAATTGTCATAATATTCCTAATTAGCAACAGATAAACATACAAAAAAAATTGACTCGATAAGATTCAAATAAAAGGGGAGTAACTAAATATAAATAAAGTGAGATGACATAATATGAACGAAATACATTTTTTATTTGAAAAATAATATTCTACACGTTTTGTTTGGTATTGTAACGATAGAAATGGAATTTTTTTTTTAGATAACAATTAACAACAGTAGTGTACTGTGTAATGAAAAAGCTGCAGTCCAGCTTTTATTTATATATTTCTATGCCAGCGTATGAGAGTACGTTTTTTAATTGCGTTTATTTACTTTTTGCGTATTACATTTAGTACTCTTATTTCTTCCCTCGTTCATTTTTTTATTTTTATTCTTCAGCCTTCACCTAAATGGAGCCTTTCTTTTATATATTGTATATGAATTTAGCCTCCTGGCTAGTACAGTTGTAACGTGTTTGCCAAGCATTCGTATGGCAGCAGATCGATCCCAACCAGGGACCTTGAGTAAGCTGTTTACTGGGGAGGTCACTGCTGTCGTTGGGCGCATTAGTAGGGGGTTGGGATTGCCCGGCTGACGTTCTGGTGAGCATCTATTCTGATGGAACTGGAACTAAAACCAGACACCTTTAACCTTCATAAGAAAGTATATTAATGTTTGATAAATCTAGAAAAATTACTCATCCAGGGTTGCTGTGGCCTGATTGGT
>NC_090726.1:33436574-33439074 GCF_036898095.1 Palaemon carinicauda | reverse complement strand
TTGAAATATTCTATTCCCTTCAATAAGTTGAATTATTTAATGTTCAATGAATATTTACATTTAAATTATCAGATAAAAGCAATTTTCGCCCTAAGCAATTCATAGTAACTGTAGAAATTGAATTAATGCCTAATAACTTTGCCTTTACATTTTCACTCTATCTTTGACAGAGAGAGAGAGAGAGAGAGAGAGAGAGAGAGAGAGAGAGAGAGAGAGAGAGAGAGATTTCTCCTTTATCCTTAAGGAGAGTAAAGCTTCCCCATAGATTAATAAGCCCCTTGTAGTGTTTCTCAGTAGTATGATCCGACCTCTCCAGTGATGTTCATCATTTTGCATACCTTTTTATCTTCAAACCCTTGGCCTTTAACCGTCTATCTCCTGCATATATATACTTCGTTTTCTCTTTCCTTACCCTTTTCCTTTATCCCTTCGCCCTTTATCTCCCCTTTTCATGCCGATCTGTAACGGGAAGTGGAAGCGAAGGAACAAGGATCACGTAGTCTAGGATGAGGCCGCTGACGTGATTACCTTAGTCGCTTCGTTGGCACGGAGACCCTCCTTCCGGGGCGCTTGGTAGGATGAGGGGGTTGATTAGGGACCCCAGCATGGATTCTGAATCCACCCCCCTCTCCCCCTCTCTCTCCTATATCCTTCCCCCTTACGTAGGAAATAGATAGGGGAAACCGAGTACAAATGAGTGGTGTTTGTTAGCACGTTCGTTGGAAATGTGTCTAAACTATTCAATTCATAGTAGACCAAATTTAACATGAGTTATTTGTACAACTCTCTCTCTCTCTCTCTCTCTCTCTCTCTCTCTCTCTCTCTCTCTCTCTTCTCTCTCTCTCTCTCTCTCTCTCTCTCTTTTAAGAATGATTAAAGAAAGCAAAATCATGTGAGCTAACCTCTCTTCCCGGAAGCATTTCTCCAGAGCCCCATTTAGGAGCAGTTCCAGCAAAGCCAAGGCCATCTGTCCCATTAAACTTTTCTCATTTCCCTTCAATCACATTTGCAACTCAAGTTTGCAATTTTAATGAATAACTTGCAATTGTATGATTATCCTGATTATTCAGAATGCCGAGGCCTTTCCTCTAGGGGAATTGGATCCTAAAAAACATGATACTTTTCATTAATTCACTTAGATAATGATTTTATATGTTCTGACCTTGCAATGACTAACTGATATAAACAGAGGCTGCAACATGAGGAACACATGAACCAGGAAACAATTTCCCTTCCGGCTGTCAATAAGTTCGAATCTTGAATCATAGCACAGCGGGATCCCCTGTCTGATTGACTAATAGTCTATTGAGCCCCAAAAAGGCCAGTTCATCCTGGTCTATCGGCGAACAATGTTTCAGCATAATACGTTCAGAGTTGCCACATTGTTTCGCTGTCCTCCATTCGCCTAGAGCAGGGATGTCCAACCTTTTAATTTAAGGGGACGCATTGCAAACTTAAATATTTAACTGGGCTGCAAATCCCCAGAATATCCGAATAAATTTTAATAAAAAATGACAGTGTAAAACAAAACCATGTGAATACACTATATTACAACATTGTAAATATTGTAATGTTTATATGTAGCTATACATAGAAAAAACAGTAAATTTGATTAACCAATATTAATTCAATGAGACTTTTAACTTTGTCTTCTAGAATTTAATGAAAAATGACAATATAAAACAAAATCATCTGAATACACTATATTACGACATTGTAATTATTATAATGTTTATATGTAGCTATACATAGAAAAAAAAACATTAAATTTAGTTAACCAATATTATTTCAATGAGACTTTTGACTTTGTCTTCCAGCCATAATGTTTTCAATATTTGCATCGAAGGATATCTTCTTAATTCTAAGAAGGTTTGCTAAATGTTCTAGCTCACTACATAATAAATTTGCTAAAATTTTTTTTTTTTTTTTTAATGAGAGTCGATAGTGGGCCAATGGCGAACCCGTGGGCCGCAGGTTGGACATCCCTGGGCCTAGAGGAATATTGACGCCAGGATCACTATCGTCTGGGTGAATAAGTTTCCTGGGTAATCACTAAATTGGAAGACAAACTAGCAGCTCTATAGATTCCTCAACCTTCACAAAGTTGTATCGATTGCTAGTGTCATGGGGTAGATAAATGGCTGACATTGTAACTGGCCGTTCCTACAGGTATTCAAGCTAGAATTTTTTTCGGTTTCTCTCCATTGTTGTCATATTTCATCCTTTCTTTTATCGTCGATTTCTTGCATATACTGTATGCAATGTCCGTATAGGCCTCCTGAGAGAGAGAGAGAGAGAGAGAGAGAGAGAGAGAGAGAGAGAGAGAGAGAGGAGTATGATATGAAATTCCTACATAAGATTGTATCGCCAATGACGTTTGCTTGGGCAAGTGTTCTGAACTTCCCCGCCCCCCATTCCCTTCATACCTTATTCTGTTATTCGGCCAATAAGTATTTGATTTGATTTGTGAAAATAAATCGAAATTAAAATTCTTTACATG
>NC_090726.1:33429074-33431574 GCF_036898095.1 Palaemon carinicauda | reverse complement strand
AGGGAGCTTTGCATCATTCAATAAGGATTTTGGTAGACTTTTCTGATATCCGTGTAGCAAAAAGTTTCTTCACTGAGTTATTCAATGTGAAATGGTCATCAAAAACTTAAATCCCAGTCTTCTGTCGTTGGACTAATGATAATTCGCCCTTTTTACTGTCACATTTGAACTCGGCTTTTAAGGTGTTATTTCACATTTCTTAACTCAAATAAAGAAATATCACACATTTTTTTTGCTTCTAGGAAATTCATGTGTGTTGTCCGAGAGAAGTTTTTCGGGACACGAAGACCTATAGTCAATTTCTTTTAGCGATGCAGATTTGCACCGACTCGCAGCGGTGCCCTTTTAGCTCGGAAAAGTTTCCTGATCGCTGATTGGTTGGACGAGATAATTCTAACCAATCAGCGATCAGGAAAATTTTCTGAGCTATAAGGGCACCGATGCGAGTCGGTGCAAATATGACTCGCGAAAAGAAATGGACTATAGTCATTATTCTGATCTTTAATGATTCAGCTACCGAAACACCAGTCCTACATCTAACTGGTGCAATCTCTAAGTACCTGGATAACTAATCTATGAAGACCAGTATGTACTTATTACCTCTCGAAGTTTTGTGAAAGGGTCTTATGTGGTCCATTTGAACTACCTCAAAGGGATATAAAGTGCAAGGGTACTTTTACAAATGGGTTCGAATATTTACGAGGCCTTTATGCTTACGACAGGTAGGGCATTCATTCCGGACTTTTTAGCTTCTTCACTACATCGAGGCCAAAAATAATTTTGTTATTATTATGGCGGTCTTTTCGATTCATGGGTGACCTGCTAACTTGTGAGCATGAGTTATTGTTAGCACCTTGTTGGTTTGTTATTTCAGAGATATACCTTCTTAAATAAGCATTTTTCTCCTTAGCCTATTCTGTAAAGTATTACATTAGTTATTTCAAAATCTCATCTTGTATTAAATCTACAATCTATCAATCTCTTGTTCTATTTTAACTGGTTCTAAATCTAAGTAAACTACCTGACAATTGAAACAAAAGGCATTTGTAGTGATGATCCTCTCATTATCTTCCTGTGCTCTAGATAATTCATCTGCTAAAGTATTAAACCTATGAGAAATGTATCTAAACGCTGGGGTGAACTCCATTATGCTAATGAACCAACGATTGAACTTTTAATAATTGATAAAAACCTTCGTTTGAAAAGATCACATGGGTTTATGATCAGTAAGTATTCAAAAACATTTTATCCGAATGATCATCCTTACAGTGGGGATTCGCTTTTCTCTCTCTCTCTCTCTCTCTCTCTCTCTCTCTCTCTCTCTCTCTCTCTCTCTCTCTCTCTCTCTCCCTCTCTCTCTCTCTCTCTCTCTCTCTCTTCGAAGAATATGTCCAATCTTCCCCTTCGGTAAATCAGGTTTAGGTAGTTTTTATGCCGTCCACGTTAAGTAGTCTCTCCCTTGTTATTACTTTCATCTTTTGGCTTTCATAAGTTATGTGATTGCCAGTAAATAAATACTCATGTTCATATACATATTTGATTCCATGATTATGTATATTTATCAATATGGAACAGCATTTTTTCAAGTTATTGTATATATACATTTATTACATCTATGTATTTAAAGGTTTAAAGGTTGCTCATGAATGGCAGAGGCAAGGGACAGTGACATTGCCCTAGCAATCAGGACAATGCCCTAGAGACTGACCATATATTATATGATCAGCGCCCAAGCCTCCTCTCCACCCAAGCTAGGACCAGGGAGGGTCAGTCAGTGGCTGCTGATGACTCAGCAGATAGAACTATAGGCTCCCCCAAACCCCCCAACCTTAGCTCACAAGGATGGTAAGTTGCAGACACTAATGGCACTAACGAGTCTGACCGGGACTCGAACTTCCGACTGGGAAACACCAGGCAGAGACGTTGCCAATAGGCCACAGCAATCCTTTATAAAGTGATTCATTACTTAAACTCCGATCTTTAAGAGAATTAGAAAATTTCTGGTAGCAGAAGATTTGTTGTTAATTTGATTCATAAAGAAAAATATCAGATATAGATATAAGAAACGTCTACAATTTTATCTGCAAAGATATAAATTCATTGAATTTCTTAGTGAATCAAATTTCTCTCATAGAATCCCAATAAATCACTGAGTTGGTGTTAAGATCACTTGATCAATCAGCATGTTTGCAAATTTCAGAAAAAATCAAGCAAAAAAATTAAACCAACGTAATTTCAATTTGACAAATTTTTTATTCGCTTTCTGGTCACCTCAATTAAGGACGGTAACTCCTTTGCCCAGGGAAGGATACAAAACTCCAAGTTTTCAGTGCGTCCTATAATTCCTGCTTACTCTTATACATACAAGATTGAGTGAATGCATGAGTTCCCTTGCGTGAGGGTACAATCGGGCACACTATTCTATCTTATTTCATTTCCTCTTTATTTCAATGTTCTCACTGTTCTTAACATATTTTAATTTGTTCATTACTGCTCTTGC
>NC_090726.1:33419074-33426574 GCF_036898095.1 Palaemon carinicauda | reverse complement strand
TTTAGTTTACAGGTGTTTTTTTTTTTCTTTCTTTTTTTTTTCTTTTTTTTAAGGGAGAGGACACTGAAATCTCTTAATGGATGTTCCATCACATTTCTTAGCCAAGCTGGAAGTAACGATTTAGGGATCACATGTTCTTCTCTAAACAACGATGACAATTTTTCGCCAGAGTCTGTTCTGTTCTGTTGAAGATTGCCTGGCCCTTTTGGCCAGACACGAGATTTTGCAATCTTGCAGCCCGTAGGTGTTTAGGTAGGATATATTGGGATAGGTAGTTGGGTGGGGGATATTCTGCAACATTTATTTTAGGATATTGGGATAGGTTTTGGGTGGTGATGGAATGTTTGAGAAAGGAGTGATTGACTGTGGAATATCTTCCTATGAGCCCACTGGCTCCAGCCTGAGTTAGAGAGAAAGAATTATAGTAGCAAGTCCCGATAAGTAGGAGAGCTCGGGAAGGAGTTGAAAGTTTGTAGTCAGTCTAGTAGACCGGGCTTTCACTAGGGAGCTTTGAAAGTCCTTCAAGAAATAGGATAGGATGGGGAATAGGAAATATTTATAACTCTCTTTCAATTAGGATGCATTTTAGAACCGGATCAATTCTAGTCAATTTAGTAACCTTCTAGATACAATTTGGGCAGAATTTTTAGCAAGCAAACACGGAAATGAAGATACTGTTCTTTACTTAGCTTCGTGGGTGGAGATAAAATCGTGCTCAGAAAAACGTTAGAAAGTCTCTTCAAGTTGATCAGTGCCAAGTTTAGTGAATCCTTTCAGAGATTGGTAACGTCTCTGCCTGGTGTTTACCAGTCGGGGGTTCGAGTCCCGCTCAGACTCGTTAGTGCCATTAGTGTCGGCAACCTTACCATCCTTGTGAGCTAAGCTTGGGGGTTTTGGGAGAGCTTAAAGGTCTATCTGCTGAGTCATCAGCAGCCATTGCCTGTCTCTCCCTGGTCCTAGCTTGGGTGGAGAGGAGGTTTGGGCGCTGATCATATAATATATGGTCAGTCCCAAGGGCATTGTCCTGATTGCTAGGGCAATGTCACTGTCCCTTGCCTCTGCCATTCATGAGCGACCTTTAAACCTTTAAAACACGAGACAAGTTACGCGTGGCGTCAATCATGTGTAGAAATCACGAAAGGTGACCCGTGATTTCAAGAATTTACGTAAGGCTTAGACGTAATTTTATGTAAGATGTTTCTCTTGACTGGAAAACACCTTTACTGAATTTCACCTACTCCCGACTTAGGGAGAAATTACGGGTTTTGAATGATAATCTGGAGGGCAAATTTGAATACCCTGATACAGGCAAGTTTAACGGTTTAACGGTCGCTCATGAATGGCAGAGGCAAGGGACAGTGACATTGCCCTAGGAATTAGGACAATGCCCTAGAGACTGACCATATATTATATGATCAGCGCCCAAGCCTCCTCTCCACCCAAGCTAGGACCAGGGAGGACCAGGCAGTGGCTACTGATGACTCAGCAGTGATGGGAACAAATATTTTCCAGATAATTTGTAAAAAAAAAAATTCCGATAGAACTGTATCAAGTGAAGTAAAAAAAGGCTTGGGTTATAGATCATCGTTTGCAGTGAATAAAAAACCCAATAGTGTAGATATGCTAATGCATTTGTAAAAGAGAAAAAACGTAAGAAAATTCCCCAATGTAACAACGACATTGCTAAAGGGCTTATATATTTTGTGATGGGATCTGCAACCCTCTGCAATTTCCATAAACATTTTCTAACAGCCGTAAGATCACTAAAAATTACAATGAATTGAATATAACAAAAGCAGACAAATGTTTATGTAAGGAGTTAATGCCCAGGATGATGTCATCAAAGGTTTTAACACAAACCTAAAATTTATTTTAAAGCTAAAACAAAATCTTAATTGATTCTTTTACTCCTATTTATATGGTTTAATTAAAAGCCATAAAACAGTTAATCCAATCAGACCAATTATTAGTGCAACAGGATCTATCAATTATAAATTATCAAAATATTTAGTCAAATTACTTTCTCAAATTTTAGGATCTATTTCAAACTCTCAAATATTCATTTGATCTTTGCTAAAAATTACAAAATGTTAACTTAACGTTCAACCATGGATTAGTAAGTTTTGATGTTACTTCGTTGTTTACCAAAGTTCTGGCTGATGACTTATTGGATTTCCTATCGTGTATTTTAGATGCTTATGAGTTACCATAAAATTTACTATAGAAAGTGAAGAAAATAAGAGTTTTCAATTTTCAGACGTTTTAATAGCTAGACTAACAGATAAATTTAAGTTTTTCTTTTATAGAAAGCCTACCAATAACTTTTCGTATGTAAATTTCTACTTAGGCCACTCTGAAATTCAGTATTCTGTTTTTTTTTTTCATATACCCCAAGACACTTAGTGCATCGCGGATGAGTTCACTAAAATTGAAGAAATTGCTACAAATCTCTTCTATCCTAAATATTTTCAAGAAAACTGTATGAATATAGCAAAAAAAAAAAAAAAAAAAAAACATTTTATAGTGTCTAGTTAGAGAAAATGGAAGCAACACTATACCTTGCCATATCATGATTGTTTTTTTTTTTTTTTTTTTTTTTTTTTTTTTTTTTTTTTTTTTTGTCATACCCCTTTTGAAAAAAAAATAACCTAGATATTAGTGGTGTTTGAATATAATTGTACTTTAAAAAAAAAAGTTAATTAAGAATAGTTCTGGAAATGACAATATGGTATATAATATTCCTTGTTCAGATTGTAACTTGTTCTATGTCGGCCAAACATCCAAAGGTATTTCAGTCAGAATAAAACATCATAAGGTGGCCGTCTCTAGGGGTTCTCTTAATAATACCTTGGCCTCCCACTGGTTAGGATCTAGTCATAGAATTGGTTGGTCAGAGACGACTAAAATAATCCATATAAATAACTATACCCAAAGGAATATTGTTGAATCCTTTTTTATCCTTTTTAAAAAAGGTCAAAATTTACATTTAAGGCCTGGTCTGGGTTCTGTTAATCCGGTATTATTCTCTTATCTAAAATCTGACTTTTCTGGAATGATCTAGAAACTGACAGCTCCGGGAACCACTTCTGCATAGATACGATGTCTTATTATGTATTCTCATTATTGAGTCTGTTTATGTCGCTAATGAACGAAAGAACTAACTCCAAACAAGTATTTTCCTTTTTCATTTTACCGTCCGTGACTATGCATACATACATACATACATGCACACACGCACAAACACACACACACATATATATATATATATATATATATATATATATATATATATATATATATATATATATAATATATATATATACATACATATATATATATATATATATATATATATATTTAAAGTCGTTTCTAATCCAATGCAGGACAAAGACATGTCCTTATGGCTAGGGTTTGGCCAGCTTTCATCACCACGCTGGACAACTGTGGATTGGTAATGGTGAGAGATTCTTGTCTGATCACTCGCAACAAACCAACCTAGTATGGGTGGCCTTGACTAATAAATCTTCGTTGATTATGACGATACACAACCCTTTTCATCACGTTAAGGTGCGCGTGTGTAGGTATGAGAGAGAGAGAGAGAGAGAGAGAGAGAGAGAGAGAGAGAGAGAGAGAGAGAGAGAGAGAGAGAGAGAGAGAGAGGGGGGGGGTATTTCAGCCAGCGTAAAAGAAATCTAATATATGTAAATATTCAATTAAATTTCCTTCCCCTACCAGACAAAGAACGAGGCTGTTTTCAAATCAGTCGTCTTTTCATTTCTATTTTCTCTCAACATCAATAGGCGACCTTCATCTCGCCTAATACAATCCACTAACATAGAAATGGCTATCAAAATATGACGATAAAGACCCGCTATTTGGTTCCCGTCACGTACATTTTGACATTTGATGGATCAAGAGGATTAGCGACTCCTCAGAACTTGACAACATCCAAGTCATGTATCAGAGATTAGGAGATTGACAATCGACTCTGAGAGAGAGAGAGAGAGAGAGAGAGAGAGAGAGAGAGAGAGAGAGAGAGAGAGAGAGTTCCTATTGATACTCAAAACATTGATAAATTGCCACAAACCAACCTTTTAATGTTATGTTATTTGAATGGGGAAAATTCATATTCTACTTTTTGTTATTGATAATTTGTTTGAAAATTATTCTCGACTAAAAAGGTTTCTAAATGAGTTATTAATTTCTTTTGGGGGAATTTGTTTCTTATAACATAATGATGAAAACGTTTTGAAAATTTTTGACTAAAATTAAAAAAAAATAACTTTGGTTTCAAAATGAGTTATTGCGTTCTTTATTTTTTTTTTCTTTTAACACAAGTCTGAACAATTAATAATTATTTTTCTGAATAACTATAAAAAAAAAGTTATTGTCCTCTTTATCCACGCTTTTCTTTTTAACGCAAGACTCGTTACTAAAGGCATCTACGGGACAAAATTAAGGATGGAAATATATTTTAAGTATTGAAACTATTATCCTTTTTTTTATGGACAGAATCAGAGGATTACTGCAATCGAGATGAAGAGTTTGTGGGGATGAGATTTTGGGGATGAGATTTTGGGGATGAGATTGTGGGGATGAAATTTTGGGGATGAGTTTGTGGGGATGAGATTTTGGAGATGAGATTTTGGGGATGAGTTTGTGGGGATGAAATTTTGGGGATGAGATTTTGGGGATGAGTTTGTGGGGATGAGATTGTGGGGATGAGATTGTGGGGATGAGATTTTGGGGATGAGATTAAGGATGGAAATATATTTTAAGTATTGAAACTATTATCCTTTTTTTATGGACAGAATCAGAGGATTACTGCAATCGAGATGAAGAGGGACCACTGGACTATAAATCAGTCCCAACCTTCTATCAGGCTGGAGTAAAGAACACTCGATTACTGATGTCACTATTTTTTTTGTTATTTCCAACCAGCCTAAATTTAAATTATGGAAGGCTCCGTCTGCATGTAATGGCTTATGTGGTTGATTTCGTGACTTAATTTCGGGGAATGCAAAAAAAGATTTGTTTTGAATTATAATTTTACTCTATTTAAAATCTGAAGTTTCGTATTTTATTATTATTATCATTATCATTATTATTATTATTATTATTGTTATTATTATTATTATTAGCTAAGCTACAACCCTAGTTGGAAAAGGAGGATGCTATAAGCTCAAGGGCTCCAACAGGGAAAAATAGCCAAGTGAGGAAAGGAAATAAGGAATTAAACATTACAAGAGTTGTAATGAACAATTAACATAAACTATTTAAAGTAGAGTAACAACATTAAAATACCTTTACATATATAAACTATAAAAAACTTTGAAAAACAAAAGGAAGAGAAATAAAATAGGATAAGCTAGTCTTATGTCAACATGGGCTCTTGCTTATAGATCAGTCCGTTAAACCATATATATGTGAGTCCAAGAAATAATGAAAAATCGATTTAGTCCCATACCCGGAAACCCCGAGAAAAGTACATACATACATACATATACCAAAGGCACTTCCCCCAATTTTGGGGGGTAGCCGACATCAACAAATGAAACAAAACAAAAAAGGGGACCTCTACTCTCTACGTTCCTCCAGCCTAACCAGGGACTCAACCGAGAAAAGTAAAGATTGCAATACTAATATTTCAGCAACAGAGCCTCACATTTCAATGCTAAGTCTGAGATATTATCGTTTCTCAAAGATTAGAGTGTGCTGGATTTTGTATCACAAATCTATGGCAATTTATGGTTACAATCAGGACAAACAACTTCAATAGGCTGAAATCAAGAATGTCAGATACTACGTGCAAAAGTCCTATTTACATAAAAGTAACAGGTTATTAACAAAACATTAGACATGCTTATCTTTAACAGAAGAATGTCGAAATATAGTCGTATAAACTTGAGATATCCAATCTCCGTATCCCAATTGACTTCTCTCTCTCTCTCTCTCTCTCTCTCTCTCTCTCTCTCTCTCTCTCTCTCTCTCTCTCTCTCTCGTACTGTCAAGTAAATTCGACGCACGTGCCGACTACCAATAAGGAAGAACAACCTATTGCCATGTCCCCTAGGATCTCTTGAATTTACACTGATTTGGGCATTGAATAAAGTGCAAGAGGACAGTTCACTAACATGTGGGGCTTATGTATGTATGGAGAGAGAGAGAGAGAGAGAGAGAGAGAGAGAGAGAGAGAGAGAGAGAGAGAGAGAGAGAGAGAGAGAGAGAGAGAGAGCATAAGTAAAATAAATAGTTATAGACCGATCAGGGATTAATACCATTATATCTCTCTCCCCTAGGAAGGAAATATGAAAAAATATCATTACTTATTTTGTAAAAGATATTCATGTTGACTGTCACAACAAAAGTTCATAGATAATGTCCCTCCAGGGGTTTATTCACACAAACTGAATTCATTAAGAGTGTGAAAAACTTTCTTCTAAGAGTAGCTGAATATCCAACTTGGGTTTGATGCTCTGCTAAAGAACTTATTACCAATTGAAGTGAGTCAAATGTGTATCAAAACTAGTCCAATAAATTACTGAAATAATCAAGAAATGTTAAAAACTGGCTAATTATAAATGAACATGGCTTATTGAATAAAATCTACGGAAAAATATGCTACGGCGCAATGAGACAATGAAAATGGCCGATAATTAAAAGTGCAAACAAATTCTCAATTCTTTTGTTTCACAGCTCTCATTTGTGTTTACAAGAGAAACAATGAAGGTATATAATGGTTTCATTTACATATGACTACATTTTCCGTGTATCAATTAACCTTGAGTTACGTGGAGTAGTTCTATGATGAAAGATACTCTAATCGTTTTTATCCAAATATAATGCGACTGAGGCACATTATACTCATGATACACACCTGTCTCTAAAAATCCTTTCTTACGCAAGCTCTCCTTCCGTTGAATAACTTGTAGTTTTAAGGTTTGAAAGTCACGCATGAGCGGCACTGGTAAGGAGCATGTCCCTGCACAGTCGCAAAATGTCTTAGAGACTGAGCATATATCCTAGGGACCTAGGACAAATACTCAAGGCGTCCTTCACTCAAATAATGACCGAGGAGGCCAGGCAGTTGCTACTGATGACTCGGGAGTTAGACCTAAGGGCCACTCCCCTATCCCATGGTTCTAGGTTCTGTGAATGTTGGGATTGGACTGATGAAATCTATCATGCTGGGAGTAGGGCTTAAACTGAAACACTGAGATCGCCGACAATAACTCTCAACACCCATTCACAAAATACTTACTCTATCTATAGTCCATTTCTTTTAGCATATTTGCACCGACTCGAAGCGGTGCCGTTTTAGCTCGGAAAAGTTTCCTGATCGCTGATTGGTTGAACAAGATAATTCTAACCAATCAGCGACCTGGAAGCTTTTCCGAGCTAAAAGGGCACCGTTGCCAGTCGGTGCAAATATGAATCGCTAAAAGAAATGGACTATAGTAACTTCATCATATCTAGAGACAGTGGCGTCCTCTAGGCCCA
>NC_090726.1:33406574-33414074 GCF_036898095.1 Palaemon carinicauda | reverse complement strand
AGAGTTCCCTGCGTCGTGTTCTTGGCCCAGAAGCAAGAGAAATGACATACAATGTTTATCAGTTTTTTAAATTGGAAAAAGATAATGAAACTGTTAAATTTGGAATTGAAAAAGCAATCAAACGTGTCCCAGATGCAACCAATATATTAAAAACGACTTTGTTAGATTTGCAAGGAAGTAAAGGAAACAGGAAGAATTTAAAGAACATATATTTAGGGAAAAGAAGAGAAAAAGGTATAAAACCGTATCAAATATGGACGATTTTGATAGAGGAGTTATAAGACAAACTGTGCTAGAATTTTATACAAAAAACCCAATTCAAACTATCGAAAAATTTTACAAATTAAGGAAAATATTGGCTTTGGAGGATGCAAAGAATCCTTTGGAGACTAAAGGCTGAACAACCATGGTTTAAACCCTCCTGATTACCTTACAAAATGTGAGTTGTATGAAATTATAAAATCAAGGAAAAACTCACGAGCACCAAAATATGTAATCGACGACATAGCCATTCAAAATGGTCATCAGATTTTATGTTTATCTCCTTATCATTGCCATTATAACCCAATTGAGTTGATAAGGGCTCGGGTAAAGAAATACGCTTCGAGAAACAATTTCAGAATGAAGGACTTGAAGGAACTTTTGCATGAAGCTTTGGAATCCATCACTACTGTAAATTGAGTCAAGGCTATTAAGCATGCAGATAACATTATAAAGGAAGACATGGAAAATGACGTCTGTATTAACGAATTCATTGAATCTTTTGTGAAAGAACAAACTTCATTTGACGAAGAGTCACCATAACCACGTTTGATAAGTGAACCTTTGTTGTAAAAAAAAATTGTCCATTAATTAAATGAATTCTGAAACAATACAATCACCAACGTTAATATACTATATTAAACTTAGTTGAATCCATTGTATAGAATCCTGTTTTTTATTAATCAATCAGAATTGAGAAATTAATTTTATTTGATATCAAAATTACGATATTTCTTAGTGTAAATCTTTTTATAACAACTTTGCTCTTTGATATGTCTAAGTTTCAACTTTGTTGTCCTCACGTGGTTAAAAAAAAAAAAAGCGAAGGAAGCAATTTAAGTTATCAAATTAAAGGATTATATTCTCAGACCGTTCAAATCCGTGTGAATGACTTATTAGCTGACCCTTTTCTCCTTTTCCTGGCTCTCTCGTAGATTGAAGCGGTCAAGCCAGGTGTGCTTTAAAAATGACCCAAGAGAACTGGCAACGCCGCAAATGGCCTCTTGACTATAGTGTGTGTCTTGGTGATAGTTATTTATCTTTTCGTTTACTGATGACTTCCTTTTCAGTTGTTTGTTGATTGTGCCCTGTGAATTTGTTTGCCAAAAGGTAGGCAAGCCTACTAAAAAGATTCCAAACGCTCGGTTAAGTTCACTAAAGTTGAAGAAATTGCTACAAATCTCTTCTATCCTAAATATTTTCAAGAAAACTGTATGAATATAGCAAAAAAAAAAAAAAAAAAAAAAAAAAAAAAAGAAAAAAAAAAAAAAACATTTTATAGTGTCTAGTTAGAGAAAATGGAAGCAATACTATACCTTGCCATTTCATGATTGTTTTTTTTTTTATGTCATACCCCTTTTGAAAAAAAAAATAACCTAGATATTAGTGGTGTTTAAATATAATCATACTTTAATAAAAAAGTTAATTAAGAATAGTTCTGGAAATGACAATATGGTATATAATATTCCTTGTTCAGATTGTAACTTGTTCTATGTCGGCCAAACATAAAAAGGTATTTCAGTCAGAATAAAACATCATAAGGTGGCCGTCTCTAGGGAATCTCTTAATAATACCTTGGCCTCCCACTGGTTAGGATCTAATCATAGAATTGGTTGGTCAGAGACGACTCAAAATAATCCATATAAATGACTATACCCAAAGGAATATTGTTGAATCCTTTTTTATCCTTTTTAAAAAAGGTCAAAATTTACATTTAAGGCCTGGTTTGTGTTCTGTTAATCCGGTATTATTCTTTTATCTAAAATCTGACTTTTCTGGAATGATCAAGAAACTGACAGCTCCGGGAACTACTTCTGCATAGATACGATGTCTTATTATGTATTCTCATTATTGAGTCTGTTTATGTCGCTAATGAACGAAAGTACTAACTCCAATCAAGTATTTTCCTTTTTCATTTTACCGTCCGTGACTATGCATACATACATACATACATGCACACACGCACAAACACACACACACACACACACACACACATATATATATATATTATATATAATATATATATATATATATATATATATATATATATATATATATATATATATATACATACATACATACATATATATATAAATATATATATATATATATATATATATATATATATATATATTTAAAGCCGTTTCTAATCCAATGCAGGACAAAGACATGTCCTTATGTCTAGGGTTTGGCCAGCTTTCATCACCACGCTGGCCAACTGGGGATTGATGATGGTGAGAGATTTCTTCTGATCACTCACAGCAAACCAACCTAGTATGGGTGGCCTTGACTAGTAAATCTTCGTTGATTATGACGATACACAACCCTTTTCACCACGTTAAGGTGGGCGTGTGTAGGTATGAGAGAGAGAGAGAGAGAGAGAGAGAGAGAGAGAGAGAGAGAGAGAGAGAGAGAGAGAGAGAGAGAGGTTATTTCAGTCGGTGTAAAATATATCTAATATATGCAAATATTCAATTAAATTTCCTTCCCCTACCAGACAAAGAACGAGGCTGTTTTCAAATCAGTCGTCTTTTCATTTCTATTTTCTCTCAACATCAGCAGGCGACCTTCATCTCGCCTAATACAATCCACTAACATAGAAATGGCTATCAAAATATGACAATAAAGACCCGCTATTTGGTTCCCGTCACGTACATTTTGACATTTGATGGATCAAAAGGATTAGCGACTCCTCAGAACTTGACAACATCCAAGTCATGTATCAGAGATTAGGAGATTGACTATCGACTCTGAGAGAGAGAGAGAGAGAGAGAGAGAGAGAGAGAGAGAGAGAGAGAGAGAGAGAGAGAGAGAGTTCCTATTGATACTCAAAACATTGATAAATTGTCACAAACCGACCTTTTAATGTTATGTTATTTGTATGGGGAAAATTCATTTTCTACTTTTTGTTATTGATAATTTGTTTGGAAATTATTCTCGACTAAAAAGGTTTCAAAATGAGTTATTGATTTTTTTATTTGGGGGAATTTGTTTCTTATAACATAATGATGAAAACGTTTTGAAAAATGTTGACTAAAATGAAAAAAATAACTTTGGTTTCAAAATGAGTTATTGCGTTCTTTATTTTTTTTTCTTTTAACACAAGTCTGAACAGTTAAAAATTATTTTTCTGAATAACTATAAAAAAAAAAAGTTATTGTCCTCTTTATCCACGCTTTTCTTTTTTAATGCAAGACTCGTTACGAAAGGCATCTACGGGACAAAATTAAGGATGGAAATATATTTTAAGTATTGAAACTATTATCCTTTTTTTATTGACAGAATCAGAGGATTACTGCAATCGAGATGAAGAGTTTGTGGGGATGAAATTTTGGGGATGAGATTTTGGGGATGAGTTTGTGGGGATGAGATTTTGGAGATGAGTTTGTGGGGATGAGTTTGTGGGGATGAGATTTTGGGGACGAGATTGTGGGGATGAGATTTTGGGGATAAGTCTGTGGGGATGAGATTTTGGAGATGAGTTTGTGGGGATGAAATTTTGGGGATGAGATTTTGGGGACGAGATTGTGGGGATGAGATTTTGGGGATAAGTCTGTGGGGATGAGATTTTGGAGATGAGTTTGTGGGGATGAGATTTTGGGGATGAGTTTGTGGGGATGAGATTAAGGATGGAAATATATTTTAAGTATTGAAACTATTATCCTTTTTTATGGACAGAATCAGAGGATTACTGCCATCGAGATGAAGAGGGACCACTGGACTATAAATCAGTCCCAACCTTCTATCAGGCTGGAGTAAGTGATACTCGATTACTGATGTCACTATTTTTTGTGATTTTAAACCAGCCTAAATTTAAATCATGGAAGGCTCCGTCTGCATGTAATGGCATAGGTTGTTGATTTTGTGACTTAATTTCGGGGAATGCAAAAAAAGATTTGTTTTGAATTATAATTTTACTCTATTTAAAATCTAAAGTTTCGTATTTTATTATTATTATTATTATTATTATTATTATTATTATTTTTAATATTATTATTATTATTATTATTATTATTATTATTATTATTAGCTAAGCTACAACCCTAGTTGGAAAAGGAGGATGCTATGAGCTCAAGGGCTCCAACAGGGAAAAATAGCCAAGTGAGGAGAGGAAATAAGGAATTAAACATTACAAGAGTTGTAATGAACAATTAACATAAACTATTTAAAGTAGAGTAACAACATTAAAATATCTTTTCATATATAAACTATAAAAAACTTTTAAAAACAAAAGGAAGAGAAATAAAATAGGATAAGCTAGTCTTATGTCAACATGGTCTCTTGCTTATAGATCAGTCCGTTAAACCATATATATGTGAGTCCAAGAAATAATGAAAAATCGATTTAGTCCCATACCCAGAAACCCCGAGAAAAGTACATACATACATACATATACCAAAGGCACTTCCCCCAATTATGGGGGGTAGCCGACATCAACAAATGAAACAAAACAAAAAAGGGGACCTCTACTCTCTACGTTCCTCCAGCCTAACCAGGGACTCAACCGAGAAAAGTAAAGATTGCAATACTAATATTTCAGCAACAGAGCCTCACATTTCAATGCTAAGTCTAAGATAATGAAAAATCGATTTAGTCCCATACCCAGAAACCCCGAGAAAAGTAAAGATTGCAATACTAATATTTCAGCAACAGAGCCTCACATTTCAATGCTAAGTCTGAGATATTATCGTTTCTCAAAGATTAGAGTGTGCTGGATTTTGGATCAAAAATTAGTGGCAATTGCAGATTGCATTTATAGTGACAATCAGGACAAACAACTTTGATAGGCTGAAATCAAGAATGTCAGATACTACGTGCAAAAGTCCTATTTACATAAAAGTAACAGGTTGTTAAGGAAACATTAGACATGCTTATCTTTAACAGAAGAATGTCGAAATATAGTCGTATAAACTTGAGGTATCCAATCTCCGTATCCCACTTGACTTCTCTCTCTCTCTCTCTCTCTCTCTCTCTCTCTCTCTCTCTCTCTCTCTCTCTCGATTAAGGTTAGAACTAGTGCAGTATCTGATCGGATTCGATCCTCCTAACTTTCGTTCTTGATCAACAAAGACATTCTCTCTTTCTCTCTCTCTCTCTCTCGTACTGTCAAGTAAATTCGACGCACGTGCCGACTACCAATAAGGAAGAACAACCTATTGCCATGTCCCCTAAGATCTCTTGAATTTACACTGATTTGGGCATTGAATGAAGTGCTAGAGGACAGTTCACTAACATGAGAGGCTTATGTATGTATGGAGAGAGAGAGAGAGAGAGAGAGAGAGAGAGAGAGAGAGAGAGAGAGAGAGAGAGAGAGAGAGCATAAGTAAAATGAATAGTTATAGACCGATCAGGGATTAATACCATTATATCTCTCTCCCCTAGAAAGGAAATATGAAAAAATATCATTATTTATTTTGTAAAAGATATTCATGTTGACTGTCACCACAAAAGTTCATAGATAATGTTCCCCTAGGGGTTTATTCACACAAACTGACTTCATTAAGAGTGTGAAAAACTTTCTTCCAAGAGTAGCTGAATATCCAACTTGGGTTTGATGCTCTAAGAAAGAACTTACTACCAATTGAAGTGAGTCAAATTTGTATGAAAACTAGTCCAATAAATTACTGAAATAATCAAGAAATGTTGAAAACTGGCTAATTATAGATGAACATGGCTTATTGAATAGAATCTACGAAAAAATATGCTACGGCGCAATGAGACAATGAACATGGCCGATAATTAAAAGTGCAAACAAATTCTCAATTCTTTTGTTTTACAGCTCTCATTTGTGTTTACAAGAGAAACAATGAAGGTATATAATGGTTTCATTTACATATGACTACAGTTTCCGTGTATTAATTAACCTTGAGTTACGTGGAGTAGTTCTATGATGAAAGATACTCTAATCGTTTTTATCCAAATATAATGCGACTGAGCCACATTATACTCATGATACACACCTGTCTCTAAAAATCCTTTCTTACGCAAGCTCTCCTTCCGTTGAATAACTTGTAGTTTTAAGGTTTGAAAGTCACGCATGAGCGGCACTGGTAAAGGTAGAGTCACACATGCATGTTCTCACCCGGTATGTCCTCCCGTATGCCCATACGCGGCCAAACGTGCGTTTTTAACCACGCCCACACAGGTATTGAATTGTGCCGCACAACGTTGCACCTACGTTGCACCTACGCACGTCAGTATGACGTTAGTACTGCGTTAGTGTGACGTAGTGCGTGAGTGGCAGCTGTTGTGCGTTGTACTTACGTTGTGCATACGTTATGTGGACCTACTGTATGGACATACTTCCAGGTAGTACGTGAAGGGTCACGCAAGCATAACGTCTTTACTAGGTATGGTGACGTAGGTGGTACGTCAAGTGCCGTCAGAGCTACATAAGAGCTACGTCAGAGCAACGTCAGAGCTACGTCAGACTTTCGTCAGAGGTATATCAGCGCGAGGTTGGTGCCAGGCATGCCTCCTCTATACTCCCAGGTATAAAAAGGGTGCTGGGCGGTACCTGACAGTCATTCACCATCCAACTACTATTTTTAAAATATTTTATTTTTCCTTATTTCCTTTCCGCACTGGGCTATTTTCCCTGTTGGGGCCCCTGGGCTTATAGCATCCTGCTTTTCCAACTAGGGTTGTAGCTTAGCATTTAATAATAATAATAATAATAATAATAATAATAACCGAAATCGAATGGTTATTATCAGGATGAAGTTTCACACTTGCTCTGGTTTTACTATATTTGGTAGCTCCTTTGTTTCTTCGTGTTTTAGGGTTTTTTTTTTTTTATGCATGTTTAGGCCAGCCGTACGGCTCTCTCTGTCACACTGAAGCCACGTTGCCGCGCCGCTGCCTTAACACTACCTGGCGGTGGTGTGGGTTGGCGTGTTTGGCGGGGAAACAGCCACAATACGTGAAGATGGCGTTGGGCTTCCTTAGCACTGACGTTATACATTACGTATGTTCACGTATGTTCCGGTTGCCCCTAGGTTGGCCTCCCGTGCGCCCAACGTATAGTCAAGTACAATCACGGATACGTGACGACCCACGTATATTGTGAGCTGCCCACAATATACGTGGCCCTCGCCGTACCGCCAGGTATCCACGAGGTACCGTTCATACGGCAAGGTACGTCCTAGGTTGCTGGGACGTTTCCACAATTACTGCGTTGCACGAACCAGCGAACTGCGTTGTACTGACGTTATACGTACACTTTTTGATACGTGATAA
>NC_090726.1:33394074-33399074 GCF_036898095.1 Palaemon carinicauda | reverse complement strand
CATTTTAGAACCAGATCAATTCTAGTCAATTTAGTAACCTTCTAGATACAATTTGGGCAGAATTTTTAGCAAACAAACACGGAAATGAAGATACTGTTTTTTACTTAGCTTCGTGGGTGGAGATAAAATCGTGCTCAGAAAAACGTTAGAAAGTCTCTTCAAGTTGATCAGTGCCAAATTTAGTGAATCATTTCAGAGAAAAAATAGGATGGGGAACACGAGACAAGTTACGCGTGGGGTCAATCATTATCTCTTACGGGCTGCCCAGCGGCAAGAGCCCGTGTCTTACATAAGGTAAGGGAATCTACACACACACACACACACACACACACACATGTGTAGAAATCACGAAAGGTGACCCGTGATTTCAAGAATTTACGTAAGGCCTTGACGTAATTTTATGTAAGATGTTTCTCTTGACTGGAAAACACCTTTACTGAATTTCACCTACTCCCGACTTAGGGAGAAATTACGGGTTTTGAATGATAATCTGGAGGGCAAATTTGAATACCCTGATACAGGCAAGTTTAACGGTTTAACGGTCGCTCATGAATGGCAGAGGCAAGGGACAGTGACATTGCCCTAGGAATCAGGACAATGCCCTAGAGACTGATCATATATTATATGATCAGCGCCCAAGCCTCCTCTCCACCCAAGCTAGGACCAGGGAGGGCCAGGCAGTGGCTACTGATGACTCAGCAGTGATGGGAAGAAATATTTTCTTGATAATTTGTAACAATTTTTTTCCGACAGAACTGTATCAAGTGAAGTAGAAAAGGGGTGGGTTATAGATAATCGTTTGCAGTGAATAAAAAACCCAATAGTGTAGATATTGCTACTGCATTTGTAGAATTGAAAAGACGTAAGAAAATTCCCCAATGTAACAACGACATTGCTCAAGGGCTTATATATTCTGTGATGGGATCTGCAACCCTCTGCAATTTCCCTAAACATTTTCTAACAGCCGTAAGATCACTAAAAAATTACAATGAATTGAATATAACAAAAGCAGACACATATTTATGTAAGGAGTTAATGCCCAGGATGATGTCATCAAAGGTTTTAACACAAACCTAAAATTTATTTTAAAGCTAAAAAAAATCTTAATTGATTCTTTTACTCCTATTTATATGGTTTAATTAAAAGCCATAAAACAGTTAATCCAATCAGACCAATTATTAGTGCAACAGGATCTATCAATTATAAATTATCAAAATATTTAGTCAAATTACTTTCTCAAATTTTAGGATCTATTTCAAACTCTCAAATATTCATTTGATCTTTGCTAAAAATTACAAAATGTTAACTTAACGTTCAACCATGGATTAGTAAGTTTTGATGTTACTTCGTTGTTTACCAAAGTTCTGGCTGATGACTTATTGGATTTCCTATCGTGTATTTTAGATGCTTATGAGTTACCATAAAATTTGCTATAGAAAGTGAAGAAAATAAGAGTATTCAATTTTCAGACGTTTTAATAGCTAGACAAGCAGATAGATTTAAGTTTTTCATTTATAGAAAGCCTACCAATAACTTTTCGTATGTAAATTTCTACTAAGGCCACTCTGAAATTCAGTATTCTGTTTTTTTTTTCATATACCCCAAGACACTTAGTGCATCGCGGATGAGTTCACTAAAATTGAAGAAATTGCTACAAATCTCTTCTATCCTAAATATTTTCAAGAAAACTGTATGAATATAGCAAAAAAAAAAAAAAAGAAAAAAAAAAACATTTTAGTGTCTAGTTAGAGAAAATGGAAGCAATACTATACCTTGCCATTTCATGGTTGTTTTTTTTTATGTCATAACCCTTTTGAAAAAAAAATAATCTAGATATTAGTGGTGTTTGAATATAATTGAACTTTAAAAAAAAGTTAATTAAGAATAGTTCTGGAAATGACAATATGGTATATAATATTCCTTGTTCAGATTGTAACTTGTTCTATGTCGGCCAAACATCCAAAGGTATTTCAGTCAGAATAAAACATCATAAGGTGGCCGTCTCTAAGGGTTCTCTTAATAATACCTTGGCCTCCCACTGGTTAGGATCTAATCCTAGAATTGGTTGTTCAGAGACGACTCAAAATAATCCATATAAATAACTATACCCAAAGGAATATTGTTGAATCCTTTTTTATCCTTTTTAAAATAGGTCAACATTTACATTTAAGCCCTGGTCTGTGTTCTGTTAATCCGGTATTATTCTTTTATCTAAAATCTGACTTTTCTGGAATGATCAAGAAACTGACAGCTCCGGGAACCACTTCTGCATAGATACGATGTCTTATTATGTATTCTCATTATTGAGTCTGTTTATGTCGCTAATGAACGAAAGTACTAACTCCAATCAAGTATTTTCCTTTTTCATTTTACCGTCCGTGACTATGCATACATACATACATACATACATGCACAAACACACACACACACACACATATATATATATATATATATATATATATATATATTATATATATATAATATATATATACATACATATATATATACATACATACTTATATATATATATATATATATATATATATATATATATATATATATATATATATATATATATATATATATATATATATATATATTTAAAGCCGTTTCTAATCCAATGCAGGACAAAGACATGTCCTTATGTCTAGGGTTTGGCCAGCTTTCATCACCACGCTAGCCAACTGGGGATTGATAATGGTGAGAGATTTCTTCTGATCACTCGCAGCAAACCAACCTAGTATGGGTGGCCTTGACTCGTAAATCTTCGTTGATTATGACGATACACAACCCTTTTCACCACGTTAAGGTGCGCGTGTGTAGGTATGAGTGAGAGAGAGAGAGAGAGAGAGAGAGAGAGAGAGAGAGAGAGAGAGAGAGAGAGAGAGAGAGAGAGAGAGGCATTTCAGTCGGCGTAAAAGAAATCTAATATATGTAAATATTCAATTAAATTTCCTTCCCCTACCAGACAAAGAACGAGGCTGTTTTCAAATCAGTCGTCTTTTCATTTCTATTTTCTATCGACATCAGCAGGCGACCTTCATCTCGCCTAATACAATCCACTAACATAGAAATGGCTATCAACATATGACGATAAAGACCCACTATTTGGTTCCCGTCACGTACATTTTGACATTTGATGGATCAAAAGGATTAGCTACTCCTCAGAACTTGACAACATCCAAGTCATGTATCAGAGATTAGGAGATTGACTATCGACTCTGAGAGAGAGAGAGAGAGAGAGAGAGAGAGAGAGAGAGAGAGAGTTCCTATTGATACTCAAAACATTGATAAATTGTCACAAAGCAACCTTTTAATGTTATGTTATTTGTATGGGGAAAATTCATATTCTACTTTTTGTTATTGATAATTTGTTTGAAAAATATTCTCGACTAAAAAGGTTTCTAAATGAGTTATTAATTTCTTTATTTGGGGGAATTTGTTTCTTATAACATAATGATGAAAACGTTTTGAAAATTTTTGACTAAAATAAAAAAATATAACTTTGGTTTCAAAATGAGTTATTGCGTTCTTTATTTTTTTTTTTTCTTTTAACACAAGTCTGAACAGTTAAATATTATTTTTCTGAATAACTATAAAAAAAAGTTATTGTCCTCTTTATCCACGCTTTTCTTTTTAATGCAAGACTCGTTACGAAAGGCATCTACGGGACAAAATTAAGGATGGAAATATATTTTAAGTATTGAAACTATTATCCTTTTTTTTATGGACAGAATCAGAGGATTACTGCAATCGAGATGAAGAGTTTGTGGGGATGAGATTTTGGGGATGAGATTGTGGGGATGAGATTTTGGGGATGAGATTGTGGGGATGAGATTTTGGGGATGAGTCTGTGGGGATGAGATTTTGGAGATGAGTTTGTGGGGATGAAATTTTGGGGATGAGATTTTGGGGATGAGATTAAGGATGGAAATATATTTTAAGTATTGAAACTATTATCCTTTTTTTATGGACAGAATCAGAGGATTACTGCAATCGAGATGAAGAGGGACTGCTGTCTATAAATCAGTCCCAACCTTCTATCAGACTGGAGTAAGTGATACTCCATTACTGATGTCACTATTTTTTGTGATTTTCAACCAGCCTAAATTTAAATTATGGAAGGCTCCGTCTGCATGTAATGGCGTATGTTGTTGATTTCGTGACTTAATTTCGGGGAATGCAAAAAAAGATTTGTTTTGAATTATAATTTTACTCTATTTAAAATCTGAAGTTTCGTATTTTATTATTATTATTATTGTTATTATTATCATTATTATTATTAGCTAAGCTACAACCTTAGTTGGAAAAGGAGGATGCTATAAGCTCAAGGGCTCCAACAGGGAAAAATAGCCAAGTGAGGAAAGGAAATAAGGAATTAAACATTACAAGAGTTGTAATGAACAATTAACATGAACTATTTAAAGTAGAGTAACAACATTAAAATATCTTTTCATATATAAACTATAAAAAACTTTTAAAAACAAAAGGAAGAGAAATAAAATAGGATAAGCTAGTCTTATGTCAACATGGGCTCTTGCTTGTAGATCAGTCTGTTAAACCATATATATGTGAGTCCAAGAAATAATGAAAAATCGATTTAGTCCCATACCCAGAAACCCCGAGTAAAGTAAAGGTTGCAATACTAATATTTCAGCAACAGAGCCTCACATTTCAATGCTCAGTCTGAGATATTATCGTTTCTCAAAGATTAGAGTGTGCTGCATTTTTGTATCACAAATCTATGTCAATTTATGGTTACAATCAGGAAAAACAACTTTAATAGGCTGAAATCAAGAATGTCAGATACTACGGGCAAAAGTCCTATTTACATAAAAGTAACAGGTTATTAACGAAACATTAGACATGCTTATCTTTACCAGAAGAATGTCAAAATATAGTCGTATAAACTTGAGATATCCAATCTCCGTATCCCAATTGACCTCTCTCTCTCTCTCTCTCTCTCTCTCTCTCTCTCTCTCTCTCTCTCTCTCTCTCTC
>NC_090726.1:33359074-33381574 GCF_036898095.1 Palaemon carinicauda | reverse complement strand
CTCTTTCTGAAGTTGATTGTCGCAATCAATTTGAAAGCTTTTAGGAAATTGCTTAACAATCCCATTTATTAGGGAGACACCGGTGGTGATCACATTGCAGAAGAATCTTCTATTGGATGCTTCGCTTATTCCTCTTAAGTTTGTTTCCAAGGAGTTTCAGGAAAAGCACAAAATGTCTTGAGAATTACTTTGGTATTATCTTTAGCAACTTGCTATATTTCTAATATTCCTCTCACGTATAGAAATGAATTTTGCTGATTTCTTATTTCCAAAGAAACTTCAGAAGAATAACTCATATATGATGAGACATACGTCAGTTTTTTTTTTTCTCTCTCTCTCTCTCTCTCTCTCTCTCTCTCTCTCTCTCTCTCTCTCTCTCTCTCTCTCTCAAAACTTTGAGTGTTTCTTTTAATGGATATTGAGACCCAATTCCAAATATTTCAATGCAAATGTCCTGTCTTAGGTGACATGTCATACATTGAAAACCAGAACTAACTCTTTTAGTTTGCAAAGTAAGGATCTAAGAGGAAAATCTTTATAATCAAATCAAAATCAAGAATCTGCCTCCTTTCTCTAAATTGATAATGATATTTTTCATCAAAATATGTAATCTTGATGTGTTGAAAAAACAAAAATTATGGGTAAACATCAACATAATAAGACTGTTTCTCTCTAAATTAAAGTTTTATTATCAACTTTACCCAATACCAATTGTGATGCAAAAAGAGGGAATTTTTTATATGTATTTTCTCCAGAGAAAACCATTTTCACAACCTTTATAAAAATACTCTCTTAACCCTTTCAATATCATCTTGTCTGACGTTGCTTCCAGTTTATTGTCCAGCCCTGGAAGCTCTCTAACTTGTAAAAAAAAAAAATTTATTAAACTGTGACACCTTTCCCTAGTTTAAAATTCCATTTTATTCCACCCTAAGCTCTGCCCCTTGATTCCTCTCATTGTTATTCGGAGAGTTGATTTTTTTATTCTGTATTTCTATTTTTATCATGACAGTCCAGATCTCACAGAATGTCTATTTTTCTCGTGTTTTTCCGAATCCTATCTCTTCACAGTTATTTCATATGTTTCACAAATATTTTTTTTTTTTCAATTTAAGGAGTCAAGCGAATTCAGTTTGCCATTCAGAACACTTTTATTCTTTAGTTGTTATCGCTTTCAACTTCATATAACCAACATATAAATGTTTACCTCCGTCAATTTTTTCAACTCTGTTCATCATTATATGTTCAATTTCATTGCAGTAGTTTCCTTCTAAGCAAGTCCAAAGATATATTTTTGACCTTATGAATAAAATAATTTCTTCTAACGGCCAAGTTCTTAGGCTGAACAAAAGCTGACTATGTCATCTCAGTCATCACGTGTTGCCATAACCTGGGTCACTCTTATATCGCCATTAAGTTTATGCATCGACGTCCCCTATCACAGTCCTTATATCTCTTGTGGATATATCATTTCTTCATTATGAAGAACTGTAAAAGGCCTCCTTCGGTTTTTCTGAAACAGGATTTATTGATATAGTAATTGCGAAATTGTTCATTTTTGCGTACTTGCCATTAGAATGGGCCATCATTATCTTTCTACATTTCATTGGCTTCCTAATAATATGCTTTAGATTTTTCGGTTGAAAATGTACTCCTGAGTACAAAGATATACTTAACGCATTTCTCCCGTCCATTTTGTTTCTCTCTTTTTTTTTTCTCTTCCAAGTATCTAACCATTTAGTAAATGTCGGCTCTTCAGTAAGAAATATGAGTCAACCTTATATTTTTTTTGTGATATTGAAAGGAAAGGTAACAACATTTTCATGGATGCTGAGGACTTTATTGATTAGTCCATCGGTCATATACGACCATGTTGAGATTATTTCTTGAAATCACACGAGCATCAAAATTTCCTCTTGAATTTACGGAAAAACTCATAATACAAACTCGAAAAGAATGAAAGGTGATGATATCATCTGGAATCTCAAATATTTATTATATCCAAGTTAAAAAGATGTTTTTTTTTTTTAATATTTATAAACCGGGAGATTCTTTAGCACCCTGTTACGCCCGGGACTAGGGGCCATTCTGTCATCTCTTTCCATCGACTGACTAAATCCACGGAGGTTACACCGGCTAGATTCATCTAAAGATAGCCAGTTCCTTGTGATGCGCAGTGACTGGTGAAATCTGACCGAGACCCTTTGCATCAATAGGCGTAGGATGATGATGTTGATGATGAAAGAAAAAGGAGATTACCCCAGGGATGCAAAAGTTGAAATTAACATATTGGTAAGAGTGTGGTCAGGTTATTAAGCTGAGTAGCGATCGACATAAAGAATATACATTGCAACAAGAAAGACGCTTTCTGATAGAATATCGACAGGGATTTGCCAACAGTAAAGGATGTCTTGGCAAAGAATATCAAAAGAACTGAAGCTTCAGTGAAATATGTGCAGAAAATTTATTCAAAAGAAATATTTACTGAAAGCGAAAGTTATTGAATGTTGCCTGGCTCTTGTGGATAGACACGGGCTCTTGCTATAAAACCAGCCCGTAGAACGAATAAAACTTGAAATGAAAAATAAAGAAAAATAATTAGTACACCGAGGCAAAGGCCAAGGAACAATGATATAAAGTAAATTTCTCTATCGGTCCCTGCATTGTTTATGATTAGAATATTACTTAGAATGCAGACCAATTTTTTACTTAGTACCTTTAAAGCATGTTCAAACTCAATTTTATATTACAGACTCCGCACTAAAATAAAATCCCATGTACGGAATTTTATTATTCATAAGAGCTAAATTTTACTAAGGAATATTTTTCCAGCTTTACAAATAAAAAAAAAAGGAGAAAGGATAATTTCAGAGGTAAAATAAAGCACAGAATTTGCCTTAGATTTCTCTGTGCTACTTTCAAGAGATCTCAAATTACCCAATGCCTGCTGTACCTTGAACTTCCAATGTTCATAGAGATCCAGGTTAGTTATTACTAATAAGCCAGACGGACCTGCTTCCAGCGACTATTTAAAGCATGTATTCAAATTAAGCCCCCAAATTTATCCAAGTAAGACCAAATACTTATCTAAAATAAGACCCAAAATCAACCAAAGTACGTTCCAACATTTAAGCAAAAAATGTCTCAACCATGACAAGATGCAATTTTAACGACCTTGTTACTTCTCCACCATTCCCAACTGTTCTATGCATACAAATTCCATGAGGAGGATAAACAATATAGGTGACAACACATTCCCTTGGAGTACTCCACTGTTCACTGGAAATTCATTTGATAGGACTCGTCTAACATTAACTTTGCACTTGCTATGCTCATGAACAGACTTAATTGAATTTACATATTTAAGAGGAACTCCATAATAACGCAGGACTCTCCACAAAATTGGCCAGTGCACACTATCAAAGGCTTTTTAATAGTCTACAAATGCCATCAAAAGTGGATTTATGTATTCTACACATTGCTGTATCAAATGTCTTGAAATGAAAATTTAGTCTGTGTAACTTCTACCTTCTCCAAATCTTGCATGTTCATCTCGGCTTTTCATCAGTCTTTCTCTGTAGTCTCTTCAGAATGAGCATACTATATATTTTCATGACAACTGACGTGAGTGTGAGGCTTCTGTAATTATTTCAATCAGTCAGATATTTTTTTTTTGCCACTTTCACCAACACTCATAGCTTCCATTCATCAGGTTTTCCCTTTTCATGCCACATTCTACAAAATAATCATCTAAGTTATTCAGGGATTCCCTTCATTTTTGGCCAATATTATGTCAGCAGTTATACTATCGTATCCAGTGGGCTTTCCGTCTCTTGGGTTTTTTAATGATAGCTTCCACTTCAAACACTGAATTAATTCATGGGCACATCAAGGTCTTCTTCAGCTTCAGTTATATCAATCAAATTATTCCCTTCGTATCTCCTATTTATAACCTCACTAAAGTGTTCCATCCAACGTTGCCTTTCATCATCTTCTGTTGTTATAACAGATCCATCTCTCTTTTTTATGGTCATATGCTTCTTTGCCCCAGTAGAGATTTCGTTAATAATTCTATGAGGAATTCTTACACCATAGCTACTCCCTGAATTCATAGCTTTGTTAGCCTTATCTGCTTTCCTGTCTAAATATGCTCTCCAATCATTCCTGGCTTTTCTTTTGACTTCACTATCATTACTGGAATACTTAGCATGCTCGACCTTGTAATTTTCCTTACTTTTTCGGAAACTCTCAACAATAAATTTCTGTCTTTGTTTCCTTTTCATAGCATCTCAAGTATCATTCGATATTTAAATCACGAAGTATGTCCATCTCATCTATACATTGACTTCTGACGAAAATGCTATGCCCATCATTATATCAGTAGAAAATTCAATCTAGCGAAAGAGTTCCAACAACATTGAAATTATATATTTGATTTGATAACCACTCAAGGAAAGCCATGTATTTTCAAGAAGTTAAAGTACTCATATCTATATCTCCAGTCTCAATGTGTTTTTATCACTAACATAAACTCCAACATTCTTTCTAGATAGAAAGCATGTACATATTAGTTTAATGACATTTTACATTTATTTAATTGCATCTTGCTCTATTGGAAATCATGACTCCAATCTTCAATTTTACTTAATCTGTGATCCAAAAATTTTCTTGGGTGAACCTTATCCTCTGGACTTGGGAACCCTTCTACCTTCACAATATTGTCGCTGACGTATTCTTAATTGTTAAAATCTATATAATAGAGAGCAAGTATATATGTGTGCGTGCGTGCGTATGTATTTTATTTTTTTCCGATCACGCTGTGTGGCATTGCCAGAAGTATAGCTACTTAGGTCTCTCCGTTCTTCGGGTAGGTGGTGAGGGAGTAGTCATACCCTGGTGAGAAGGGCTTACTCTTAAAGATGCACTTGGAAACCAAGACTGCCGTGTTTTGCACTAAGGAAAGGGAGAGGGTTTGGGAAGGGTTGAATGTGTGTGCACTCGTGTATACATATTCATCTAAATATTTAACTGTCATTGTTGACAGGTCGCGTACACTATTAGAATAATAGAAAGCTCCCCAGCAGGTTAAACTTCCATCAAACTTCGAGATCCTATGAATCTTTCCCCCGAATTTTCGTATTACGTTCAAGATTATAAAGTTAGCGTCGTATTCGAAGTTTGTTGCCCATCCTATTTTAAGCTTTTGATATACCATTTAATGAATGGCCTATGTTTATCAATCCAAGATTAACCAAGTTGATTTCCATATCCTTAACAAGAATATATTAACATGGGTAGTATAATGAAGTATACGATGGGTGTTTACTTAAGAGAGTACTCTCAATGTCAGTAAAGATTTGCAGAATAAATGAGTAACTATTTTTTTATTTTTCAGGAGTCTTAAGTTTTTTAAGAAAGAACAAATAAGAGGAGGCTTATTCACCTGCTAACGTACCTCCCCATATCCATTTCCCTGAAAATATGGTATCATGCATGAATATATATATATATATATATATATATATATATATATATATACATATGTATGTGTGTATATGTATATATGTATATACGTGTATGTGTATGTAGCCCTTTGTCTTGTAGCATTTAGCTTTTTCACGAGGTAGTGTCGTGGTTTATACAAGCTTCCCGGACCAGGGTTCGACTCCCGGCCGGTTAGAAGGTCTTGTCTTTGTGTGATTTCGCCAGGGGCTCTGATCCAGAGGTCGTTAAGAGAATCCAGACATTAATGTATAAAAAATATATGACGTATTTGAATATGCTAAACACATCCAAATGAGCAACATTTATCATATATATAATTTATATATATATATATGTGTGTATATATGTATATAATTTATATATGTATATATATATATATATATATATATATATATATATATATATATTTATATGTATATATATAATGTATATATATGTGTGTGTATATATATATATATTTATATATATATATATATATATATATATATATATATATGTGTGTGTGTGTGTGTGTATATATACTGTATATATATATATATATATATATATATATATATATATTTATATATATTTATATATATAAATATATATATATGTATGTATATATATATATATATATATATGTTTATATATATATAAATATATATATATATGTATATATATATATTTGTATATATATATATATATATATATATGTATATATATATATATATATATATATATATATATATATATATATATATATATAATAGAGTAACCGCCCATCTCGGCAGTTAAAATAATTTATTTTCTTCCATAACTTTTCATCCATAACTATTACCACAACATAATGACTATAGGAAAGGAACTGGTAAACACTCATGATAGCTCAATCAAAATTTAGATATTTTTATAAGGAAGAAAACAGCCCATTCACACTATAAAGCTTTAACAGGTCACAATCAGCAATAGCTGAAAAGGAAGGCATCAGTAAAATAAAAGATCTACAAGACTCTGCCACTAGTACACTAGTAGTACACTATTGATGTTATCCGGATAGCACAGATGAAGAAAATCAAGAAACCTTAACATCACGCGAATTAACTTTAAACTAATATTCCCCTTTATCAAGATAATGTTAAGCAAAATGACGTACACTGATTAAAAGAAAAAAAAAAAATTCCAACCAGGCAGAGTTCAACGTGGGTCCGAGTCCCCGTCCCGCATAGGCTAAGTGTATACAGCCCCGAAACACATCACACAATTACTGGAGGATATTGTCGGTTGGAGGAAATAACCCCCTGTGGTTTCCAAATAAATATAGTAGTGCGCCTACACCTTAAATATAGTGCCTACACCCGTACCATCAGGATGGCACAGCATAGGCACATAATAGGCCACGGAAGAACTAGGGCACTCTGGTCTTCCTCGTCACAGGAACCAAAAGTTGCAAAAGCTCACCATAAAGAAATGAGCAATGATACTGTTATAGCCTCCACACCATCAGGGAACATATCGCTTTTTTATCACGATGGCCTCCCTGTCGCTCCCATAAGCACCATTTAATCCAAAGGGCAGGGATCGGGCATGGATTAAAGAAGAGGGAGTACTCCAAATCCTTGGATGAAGCTAGTGTACAGCTTTCCTTATTTTTCTTCTCACCAAAGAAAACCATTTCTGGCCTCACCGGAGGGCACATGAAAAATGAAAATATATTCCACGGGCGAGGTACCAATAACTACCAAGAGTGCCCAACTGATGGCGCTTGAAAGAAAAAATATTCTTTGATAAAGTTGCTTAAAATTTTAGCATTAGATTTAAATTACGACCAGGGTCGTTACACCCTCCCCTAAAACTGAATTTTTTATGAGAATAAAAAAATTCTAGAAGTCAAAAAGTTTTGTTAACTCGACAAAAACAAGGATACTAAAATTTATCAAAGTTATCTCAAAATAGAAATAGACAATTTCATCAAAAATAAAAATAATTTAATCAAAATAGATAAAAACAGTTTTTACCACTAATAGAAATGATTTATCATAGCAGAAATTATAATCATCCATTTTTAGCCCAAATACAAAGTCAACCACCACCTGAAAACTCATTTCTTGAATGAAAAACTATTTGGGCCGAAGCCACATGATATCAATGGGACAGAGCATCCGGCACCACATTACTCTTCCTCAATACATGTGAATAATCTAAATTCCACTCCTGATACAACAAACTCCACCTCAATCGCCGATTTAGATTCTTTAACCTCTTCAAGAACACTAGAGGATTGTGGTCGGTCTTTACCACAATAGGTAAGGTGTAAGAGATAAATCTCGAACTGTTCAAGAGCAAGAATCAGGCTTAAAATCTCCTTTTCAATTTTGAATTGTCTGTTGAGCAATGTAAAATTTCTTTGAAAAGGCGGCCACGGGGTGTTCGACCTGGTCCATAGCCTGTGAAAGAACATCACCTACTCCATAATCACTGGCATCCACAGCTAATTTAAAAGGTTCCTTTAAGTTATGGGCTTTCAAAACAGGATAGTTCATTAGGATGGATTTGAATCTATCCTAAGATTCTTGGCACTCAGTAGTCCATTGGAACTCCACCCCTTCAATTAAAATTGTTATAGGATTAGCAATGTCAACAAAATTTACAACTAAACATCATTAATATTCCACCATACCTAAAAATCTGCGGACCGACTTTTTTATTATCTGGTACTTTAAAATTCACAATGGCTTCAACATTAATAATCTTAGGAATTACTTTACTATGCCCCACCTCATACCCAAGGTACACAACACTAGCTTTTTTTTCCCCTGACCAACCTCCAAACTTGCTTTAGGGTGACTACCCTCCCAGCTCTCTCTTACCACGTCTAAGGGACCCCTTATTTTGTGCCCAAATGCCAATGCGAACTAAGTGAAACCCAATCCGTCACTTGGTACTGATCTAAATGCAAAAAGTAAATATGGAATCTTCTTATCCCAGTTCTTAGGATCCTCCCCGCAATACTTCTTTAAACATTGACTTTAAAGTTTGGTGAAACCTTTTAATCTGACCCTGACTCTCTGGATGGTATGGAGGTATGTGATGGACCTGCAATTTCCTTAGTTAGGCAAATTCTTGTAAAATTAGTTCCACAGTCAGACTGGACCGACTTGGGCAGCCCAAACCTAGAAAAAAAAAATTTTATTAACGCCTCCACAACTTTCCTGGCACTAATACTCCTTAGAGGCACTGCTTCTGGGTACCTGAACATACGATCCATTTTGGTGAGAATGTATTTATTGTATTTATAGCCACTACTGGTTTTGGGCAATGGACCTACAATATCACTTAAAATTTCACCAAATTGGTTCATCAACAGCTGGAATAGGCTTTAACCGAGCGTTTGGAATCTTTTTAGTAGGCTTGCCTACCTTTTGGCAAACAAATTCACAGGGCACAATCAACAAACAACTGAAAAGGAAATCATCAGTAAACGAAAAGATAAATAACTATCACCAAGACACACACTATAGTCAAGAGGCCATTTGCGGCGTTGCCAGTTCTCTTGGGTCATTTTTAAAGCACACCTGGCTTGACCGCTTCAATCTATGAGAGAGCCAGGAAAAAGAGAAAAGGTCAGCTAATAAGTCATTCACACGGATTTGAACGGTCTGAGAATATAATCCTTTATTTTGATAACTTAAATTGCTTCCTTCGCTTTTTTTTTCAACCACGTGGGGACAACAAAGTTGAAACTTAGACATATCAAAGAGCAAAGTTGTTATAAAAAGATTTACACTAAGAAATATCGTAATTTTGATATCAAATAAAATTAATTTCTCAATTCTGATTGATTAATAAAAAACAGGATTCTATACAATGGATTCAACTAAGTTTAATATAGTATATTTACGTTGGTGATTGTATTGTTTCAGAATTCATTTAATTAATGGAAATTTTTTTTTTTACAACAAAGGTTCACTTATCAAACGTGGTTATGGTGACTCTTCGTCAAATGAAGTTTGTTCTTTCACAAAAGATTCAATGAATTCGTTAATACAGACGTCATTTTCCATGTCTTCCTTTATAATGTTATTTGCATGCTTAATAGCCTTGACTCAATTTACAGTAGTGATGGATTCCAAAGCTTCATTATTATTATTATTATTATTATTACTATCCAAGCTACAACTCTAGTTGGAAAAGCAAGATGCTATAAGCCCAGGGGCTCCAACAGGGAAAAATAGCCCAGTGAGGAAAGGAAATAAGGAAATAAATAAATGAAGAGAACAAATTAACAATAAATCATTCTAAAATAAGAAACGTCAAAACAGACATGTCATATAATAAACTATCAACAACATCAAAAACAAATATGTCATAAATAAACTATAAAAAGACTATGTCCGCCTGGTCAACAAAAAAGCATTTGCTCCAACTTTGAACTTTTGAAGTTCTACTGATTCAACCACCCGATTAGGAAGATCATTCCACAACTTGGTCACAGCTGGAATAAAACTTCTAGAGTACTGCGTAGTATTGAGCCTCGTGATGGAGAAGGCCTGGCTATTAGAATTAACTGCCTGCCTAGTATTACGAACAGGATAGAATTGTCCAGGGAGATCTGAATGTAAAGGATGGTCAGAGTTGTGAAAAATCTTATGCAACATGCATAATGAACTAATTGAACGACGGTGCCAGAGATTAATATCTAGATCAGGAATAAGAAATTTAATAGTTCCTTCAAGTCCTTCATTCTGAAATTGTTTCTCGAAGCATATTTCTTTACCCGAGCCCTTATCAACTCAATTGGGTTATAATGGCAATGATAAGGAGATAAACATAAAATCTGATGACCAATATGAATGGCTATGTCGTCGATTACATATTTTGGTTCTCGTGAGTTTTTCCTTGATTTTGTAAGGTAATCAGGAGGGTTTTAAACAATGGTTGTTCAGCCTTTATTCTCCAAAGGATTCTTTGCATCCTCCAGAGCCAATATTTTCCTTAATTTGTAAAATTTTTCGATAGTTTGAATTGGGTTTTTTGTATAAAATTCTAGCACAGTTTGTCTTATAACTCCTCTATCAAAATTGGCCATATTTGTTACGGTTTTAAACCTTTTTCTTTTCTTTTCCCTAAATATATGTTCTCTAAATTCTTCCTGTTTCCTTTACTTCCTTGCAAATCTAACAAAGTCGTTTTTAATATATTGGTTGCATCTGGGACACGTTTGATTGCTTTTTCAATTCCAAATTTAACAGTTTCATTATCTTTTTTCAATTTAAAAAACTGATAAACATTGTATGTCATTTCTCTTGCTTCTGGGCCAAGAACACGACGCAAGGAACTCTCTATGACTCCATGGTGTTCACGGTAGGTAGAAGCTAATCTTTAGACATTTAATAAGTTTTGACCAAAGGTCTCAGTGAACTGACCCAGTGAAGATGTGGCAACGTGTATGCCATATATCCTAGTTTGTCATTTTCCCTCCCTTCTCATAGTGAATCGAAGGCATCAGGATTAAGGAGAATCGGCAACGCCGCAAATGAGCTTGAAGTTCGCTCGTGAAATAGTTCTACTATAGTACACTTAATGTTAACCAGATAGCACAGATAAAGAAAGTCAAGAAACCTTAACACTTCCTTAGTTAACCTGAAACTAATAATCTTCTTTATCAAGATATTGTTAATCGAAATGACGTACTCTGGTTATTTAAAAAAGTTTCCAACCAGGCAGAGTTCAACGTGGGTCCGAACCTCCATCCCGAATAGCCTAAGGGTATATAACCCCAAAACACGTCACACGCTTATTGGAAGATATTGTCGGCCAGAGACCGCAATACGGCCATGTCCTTCGTCTCCAATTATAGTACCTAAACTTGTACCATCAGGAAGGAACAGCATAGGTTCATAATAGTGGACGGAAACACTTGAGAACTCGGGTCATCATCAAAGGAACCATAAGTTTTAAGGCTCACCATAACAAAATAAAATAAAAAATCGGCGATAATTCTGTTGTAGCCTCCACACCTTCCGGGAACAAAACACTTGTTGATCACGATGCCCTCCCTGTCGCTACCATAAACACCATTTAATCCAAAGGGAAGGGGTTGGGCAGGGATTAAAGAACAAGAAGTACGCCAAATTTTCTTCCCACCGAAGAAAAACATTTCTGGCCTCATCGCAGGGTACATGAAAAATAAAAATATACTCCATGGGAGAGGTACCACTAACTACCAAGATCGGTCAACAGATGGCACTTGAAAGAAAAGAAATTTCCTTTGATAAAGTTACTTAAAACTTAAGTATTAAATTTAAATAATGACCAGGGCCTTTACAATATATATATATATATATATATATATATATATATATATATATATATATATATATATATATATTTAAATTATATATATATATATATATATATATATATATATATATATATATATATATATATATTTGGGCTCAAGCCATGTCGTCCTGATGGAAGTTCCTATAGGGTAGCTTCCTAGGGTATATTACAACTACGGCGATATTCCCAGAGAATTTACCTTAAGGTACCAGAATTCTAACTCCTGGAGCGAGTATCCCTCGTGAAAGGGATATCGCGACATATCAGAGGACGTATTCTTGACACGCCACACGGCAATCTGCATCCTGAACAGAGATTTCGTCTCGTAGGAGGCGATTGGCAAGAAACGAATTCGGGAAAGAAAAAGGGGAGCCGCTCCCAAGGCTCCCTATCCTCTGATCCGTATGCGTGCCTGGCGCCAATCCTGGCGCCATCTGTATTCCTTTTTGCGTAGCTTAACAACTCGGTGTTTTTTCCTGTGTTTCTCGCAAATCTTGGATTTATTCTACTTTTCATGGCTTCTCCGTCTTCGTCGGCCTCTGATAAGTTGAGTATAATGTCTTTTATGTATAAATGTAGGCTCTTGGTAAATTTTTGAGTGATTAATAGGATTAATCTTTGATACAAGAGCCGTAGCCTACCGGAGGCGTCCTGGACGCTGTCGCTCGCTAGGTATAAGTTTAGTTAGTCAGAGCGACATTCCCGGTTGTTTTGCTTTAATAAATTTTAGCTATTTAGCATTACATAGGATTTCCTTCGTGCTTAGTATTATTTTGGCGAAGTATTCGCCATTCTGGCCTACGCTAGGCCATGTAGCCTAGTCATTTGGTCCTAGTACTTCATGCATGATTTTGGTTTTTCCGAGTGTAATATAAAATTTTATTGAAGCTTTAGGCTATGTTTTATACATTTAAGACTGTGTGGAATATTTCCAAGATAGTATAAGAGTGAGTTTCGGTGATTTAGGTAATCGATTCTCTTGGTGCCTAGGCTAAGTTGCTTATGGAGCCTTAGTATACTTTATCATACTCCCCGGTTGCTTTCTTTTCTTCGGAGAAGGTATGCAATCCCTTTCCCTCTGTTTAAGCCTTGGGCTTATCCCTAAGTGGTTTTTTCCGAATTTATTTTCGATAAAACTATACTGGGGTGTTACTGTACCTTCTTGTTCCAGTAGTATGGTTCAAAGAGGGACAGAACAACAGGGTTTTTTAGTCTGAGTCTGTGTTTGTCTGGCTTGGGGTAGAGTCTCCCTCGCTGGCCTGACACAGACAAAGGGGGCTTAGCCTCCTTAGGTCACTACCGAAGGTTTCTGTGGATATGATTCCTTCTTTTGTGATCTACCAGACTAGTCCTTGTTGCTGTTCTCGGGGGAGGATAAGTTTCTTTCCCTGGGAGTAGCAACACCTTCCTTGCTTTGGTGCTCTGGGAGCTGGCAAGTATTGCTGGCCTTCCCCCTTAGATCTCCCTTAGGCTAAGATAAGTTTCTTGGCTGCGGGTGATCCGTCACTAAAGCAAGGTTGGTAGGACCCTCTTGTCCCTTCCCCCTCTATCTCCGTAATGGCCTAGCCATTACAGTACTGTACGTCGTTCTACATCTGGACCTAGTATAGGTTAG
Organism: Palaemon carinicauda; assembly: GCF_036898095.1. Lineage (NCBI taxonomy): Eukaryota > Metazoa > Arthropoda > Malacostraca > Decapoda > Palaemonidae > Palaemon > Palaemon carinicauda. The sequence continues at coordinate 33,368,130 of NC_090726.1, read as the reverse complement.
GATGTGGAATTGACTCAGCCCCTTGCCGGCCGGCAGCTCTGCCGGCCGGCAAGGGTCTTATATTTTTGAGTGCTGCCCGGACCTCCCTTGGTCCCTCATCCATGCCTGCCTGTAGAGCCAGACGGCATTGGTCAGGAAGCCTGAATTAGATTCTCCCTTCCTTATATGCACTCTTTCGGATTGCCGGGCTTGGAGGTAGTGTACACTCTTATCCCGGCATCCATTCTATTTTTCTTCTAGTGCTGTACCCGACCCGGCTGCCGGCCTATGAGGCCGGCAACCGGGCAGGTGTAGTTCTCTGGTTCTTTTGCTGCCAGCTGGCATCGGTCCTGTACCTTTGCCGGCCGCTTATGTCAGCCCTTGTCTGCCGGTCACCAAGAGTGTGGCCGGCAGCTGGGTACTACCTTGTGTAGTTGCCGGCCGGCAGCCATTGCCGGCCGACATTGGCTGTTGCCGGCCGGCAGTTGCTGCCGGCCGGCACATGCATTTGAACCAGAGTGCTGCCGCCTTATAGCTGTTAAGTAGTATACTTTAAAGCTAGTTATGGTGTGTGCCGGCCGGCACGTATCCCCCTATACTGTACTAGTATTCTTCAGTATAACATATACAGTAAGAAGAAAACTATGGTAAGGGTTTTGGTACAGCACTGTGTGTTCTAACACTTTTGTGTTTTCTTGCACATCCCTTTGCTGTTGCCCTACAGATAGGAAAGTGAGTTCTTTCCTGTCTATTATCCAGGATCTTAAAATCATTGCTTAGGTGTGAGCTTCACCTGTTTCCTCTGGAAACCTTGCATTGGTTACTCTAGAAGAGATTAACCATTTGATTTTATTATCTGGAAGGCTGCAACAATGGGTTGTGAGGGAAACACAAGTGTGTGTCTTTCCTTTATGAATTGTTATGCTATACTATGCATATCCAGTGATACATAGTTCACTTGATACTCATGGAAATTTCTTCTCTTTACAGGAGGACCCTCCGAAGTGCGGAAATGTTTTCTGCAACGTCCGCAGCAAGTACCTCTGCGGACATGAGTTTTGTAGGAGACACGCAGCATGCGCTGTCTCCAAGGATGATCTCCAGTATTGGGACCCTCAGGTATGTACTGTATGCACTAACCTGATTACTGAGGCTTTTGATTCCCCTAGGACGGCGGAATCAAGGGATATAGCAAGGGAGAAGCTTCGTACCTGGGTAAGGGGCTTCCAAAAGAACACCTTTGGCCCTTATCTTCCAAGTGAGAAGATGAGGGCGTATCTTTTTCCCAAGGCATCAGCTGATGCAGTGATTCCCCAGCCTCAAGAGGAGATCCCCCAAGATCAGGTCCAGGTGGACGTTGAAGTCGCGGTCGCGATGCAAGACATCCAGTTAGATGACAGGATGTCTGACGTGGACGAGCGTTTGGAACAAGACCTCCTGGCAGAAGGTCAGGATGAAGTTCAAGCCCCGGACGTCGTAGAGGATGAGGTCGACGAGGTGTCGGCTACTCCGGTTCAGATTCCGGAGCCTATTCCCTCAACATCGGCCGGTCTCCCAGTAGAGCTGGGACAGGCCCTCTCTTCGATTGTTGGAATGATCCAACAAATGCAGAAGGAGAATCAGGAGAAGGCGGCTGCTATGGAACTGCGGATGCAGTCCCTGGCAGAATCACATGGGCCCCGGAAAAGGCTCAATGTGAAAGACCTTCCCTTATACTCAGATGCTAACCCATGGAGGTATGCTGAACACATGCCGATGACGACTGGAAAGATCGTCATCTCGGATAAGCTGGGTTCAGTTCCCCTAGAGGAGGTGGAATTCTGGCCCAGCAAGGCATCATATCCGGACTGCTATGTCCGGCTGAGAAAAGAACCAGCTTCAAGGGAGGAGACAGCGCCGAAGGAGGTCATAATCATGGACCACGCTAAGGCTCAAGCCCTACTTTCATCCTCGATGAAGGAGAAGGTCTTCTCTAACTCGAAGGTAGCTGCATTGAGCAAGAAGCTCCCTTCCTTTGTGTCCTCTCCTGCTAGAGCCTTCCCCTTTTTACAGAAATGGTTTGCGGCTGTCCTAAAGGCAGTCGAGGCCGGCAAGCCTTGCCCCTCCCTGGAGGAGTGTAAACCCTTGTCGCTGGCCCTGCCTATGGACCACAAAGACTGGAAGGATGTCCATCTGACGTTCTCAGTGGGATATTGCCGGACGGCAATTCGGCGAGGACCTCCCCAAGCTGTCCGACTTTCTTTTACGAAGAGAGTTCGAGACAAAAGAAAGACTGGCTGCCTCAATGTCTCATCAGACTACTCTTGAGACGATAGCAAGTGACCCCAAGGTCCATGACATGTTCATGGTGGTGGCTAAGACTCACCTAGCCACAGTGACGAAGGACCTTTATGGCTTCGTCAAGGCAAGGAGAGCTTGTAGGGAGTTCGTGTTCACCGGGGCTACGGTGAGGCACGAGCCAAGGAAGTTAATCTCCTCCAACATTTGGGGAAAAGACCTTTTCCCTACCGATGTGGTCAAAGAAGTTGTTGATAAGGCCGCCGTGGAGAATAGAAACCTTCTCCAGAAGTGGGGCCTGGCTATCAAAAGAAAGTCTTCCCCGGATGAGGGTCCTCAACCAAAGAGGAAGAATATGAGGACTAGGCTACCGTCTCGGCCAGCCAAGCCCTCTAGACAGCAACAGCAACTGCAATTGCCATTGCCTCCAGTGCCCCAGATGGTGGCACAAACCCCGACCACTTTTCAGTGGGTACCCCAGGCTGTGCCAGGTCAGTCCACGGCATTCACCCCAACGTTCGAAGGACAGTCTTCTTCCTTTCGAGCAAAGCCTAGAGGAGCAGCCAGAGGCTCGTCTAGGCGCCCCTCAAGGGGAAGGGGATTCAGAGGTGGTCGTAGTCAGGGAGGCAAGACTTCAGGACGGCAGTCCAAGTGAAATGATACCGGTAGGAGGGAGACTGATGAAATTTTGGGATCGTTGGACCTTCGATCCCTGGGCCCAAAGCCTACTCAAGAATGGACTGGGCTGGAGCTGGTACAGCACTCCACCCCCGTGCGTTCGGTTTTTCCAACACTCCACCCCCGTTCTGGAGGAGTACGTTCAAGAACTGTTGGAGAAAAAGGTGATCCGAAAGGTGAAGTCCATCAAATTCCAAGGGAGGCTGTTTTGTGTTCCCAAGAAAGACTCGGAAAAGCTCAGAGTCATTCTGGACTTGTCGCCACTCAACAAGTTCATAGTGAATTGCAAATTCAAAATGCTAACACTGCAACACATAAGGACCTTACTGCCCAAAAGGGCATATTCAGTCTCTATAGACTTGTCAGACGCCTATTGGCACATTCCAATCAGCCGTCGACTCTCCCCCTACCTAGGGTTCAGGCTACAACGGAGACTATACGCCTTCAGAGCCATGCCATTCGGGCTAAACATAGCCCCAAGGATTTTCACGAAGCTTGCAAGCGCAGCTCTCAAACAATTACGCCTAAAGGGAATTCAGGTAGTAGCCTACCTGGACGACTGGCTGGTGTGGGCAGCATCCGAGACCGAATGCTTGCAAGCTTCCAGTCAGGTGATCCAGTTCCTAGAGTACCTAGGCTTCAAGATCAACAGAAAAAAGTCTCGACTCTCTCCATCCCAAAAGTTCCAGTGGCTGGGAATCCACTGGGACCTTTTGTCACACTGTTTCTCCATCCCGACGAAGAAAAGGAAGGAGATAGCGGGCTCTGTCAAGAGACTTCTAGATTCCGAAAGGATATCAAGACGCGAACAGGAGAGGGTACTAGGCTCTCTCCAGTTTGCTTCGGTGACAGACCCAGTGCTAAGAGCACAGCTAAAGGATGCAACCGGAGTTTGGAGAAGGTATGCATCAAACGCGCGAAGAGATCTGAGAAGACCAGTGCCGCCTCGGCTACGTACTCTTCTCAGGCCTTGGTCCCAAGCCAGACATCTAAAGAAGTCGGTTCTTCTTCAGCCACCTCCCCCGTCGATGACGATTCACGCCTCAAAGGAGGGATGGGGAGGTCACTCTCATCGGAAAAAAGTCCAGGGGACTTGGTCCAAGCTATTCAGGACCTTTCACATAAACTTTCTAGAAGCTATGGCAGTGCTCCTTACCTTAAAGAAAGTCTCCCCGCGTCACTCGATCCACATAAGATTGGTGATGGACAGCGAGGTGGTTGTGAGATGCTTGAATCGACAAGGGTCGAGGTCACCACCTCTCAACCAAGTGATGTTGGCCATTTTACGATTGGCGGAAAAGAAGAAGTGGTACCTGTCGGCAGTTCACCTTCAAGGAGTCCGCAACGTGACAGCGGACGCTCTATCCAGGTTCACACCGATAGAGTCGGAATGGTCCTTAGACGCAGGATCATTCTCCTTCATTCTGAATCAAGTCCCAGAACTGCAGATAGACCTCTTTGCGACGAAAGACAACAAGAAGTTGCCCCTGTACGTGTCCCCGTACGAGGACCCCTTAGCGGAAGCAGTGGACGCGATGTCCCTCGACTGGAACAGATGGTCCAGGATTTATCTGTTCCCCCCTCACAACCTTCTGTTGAGGGTCCTCAACAAACTGAGATCCTTCAAGGGGGTAGCGGCAATAGTGGCCCACAAGTGGCCGAACAGCATGTGGTTCCCCTTGGCGTTGGAACTACAGCTGAAGTTTGTGCCGCTACCACATCCAGTTCTGACCCAGCGAGTCCAGAAGTCGACTGTCTGCGCTTCATTACAGAAAACCCGGACCCTGCAGCTCATGATTTTCTCGCCCTTGCGGTGAGAAAGCGTTTCGGGATTTCGAAAGCCAGCATAGACTTCCTAGAGGAATATAAGTGCAAATCGACTAGAAGGCAATATGAGTCATCTTGGAGAAAATGGGTGGCCTTTGTAAAGGCAAAGAATCCGCAGGAGATCTCAACAGACTTCTGCTTATCTTTCTTCATCCACCTCCATGGTCAAGGGTTGGCAGCTAACATGATTTCAGTGTGTAAATCTGCTTTGATGAGACCCATTTTATTTGCCTTCCAGATCGACCTAGGTAACGAGATCTTTAATAAAGTTCCGAAAGCCTGTGCTAGGCTCAGACCTTCAGCACCTCCAAAGCCCATCTCATGGTCTTTTGACAAAGTTCTTCATTTCGCCTCCCTGTTGAGCAATGAAGAATGTGCGTTAAAGGATTTGACACAAAAAGTTATTTTCCTATTTGCACTCGCGTCCGGGGCCAGGGTTAGTGAGATCGTAGCCCTCTCGAGAGAGGCAGGTCGTGTTCAGTTCCTGGATGGGGGGAACTGAACCTGTTTCCGGATCCTACGTTTCTCGCCAAGAATGAGTTACCCACCAACAGGTGGGGTCCCTGGAGAATCTGCCCTCTGAAAGAAGATGCATCTCTATGTCCAGTAGAATGCCTAAAGGTCTATCTTCGTAGAACTTCAGACTTCAAGGGTGGTCAACTATTCAGGGGAGAAACATCAGGCTCAAATTTATCTCTGAATCAACTCAGAGCGAAAATCACATATTTTATTCGCAGAGCGTATCCTGACAGTACACCCCCAGGTCACGATCCGAGGAAAGTTGCCTCATCCCTAAATTTCTTTAATTGTATGGATTTTGAACATCTCCGTTCATACACAGGCTGGAAGTCTTCCAGAGTGTTCTTTCGCCACTATGCGAAGCAAGTAGAGGAACTAAAGAGATCTGTGGTAGCAGTGGGTCGTGTAGTTAACCCTACTGTTTAACTCTGCGAGGAACAGTGGTCTTAATTGGGACGATTAAGTCCAGGGTGAGTGTGTAGGTACATACTGTACTACAAACTAAATGAGGGCACCGAGTGCCCACATAGACTGTTCCTTTTTCAAAGGTGAACCTAGCATAAGTACAGACATGTGTGCCGAGCGTTTCTAACGCTAATGTGATTGATTTGTAATACAGACTTTTATGACTTGATACCTCGGTATCTTAAAAAAGTGGCATTTAATGTTTTTTCTTTCAGATAAACAAGTTCTGTTTACTATCATACTTATGCTTAAAGTTTTGGGTTATCCTCTTTTTATATATATATATATATATATATATATATATATATATATAATTGTTGTTAACCTGTCTATTTATTGTCTGTCAATAAACTTGTTCTTGAGAACCTTGCGTCTCTTTCACCTGTGTCAATTTATTGGTATAATTGAGCATTTATTCTATGTACCTTATCTGGGATAATTCTAATAGAATTGTTCTGTTATGCAAGCTATGTTGCATTGGTTTATGTAGTCCCCTAATGGGAGGACTCCGTCCCATAAAGGGACGAGGGCGGTTTTATTAGTTTCTTCCTATGCGGATATAAACCTTTGTCCAATACAAGTATTGTGCGGATTACTGGTCAATATATATTGACGCAGTGGTTCTTTACAAACTATGCTTTACTTAACCCTGGATAGGTACGGTCCTCGGACACCCCTTTAAGGGTATACTCGGACGCGAACGACCCCGACGCCAAAAAAAATTCTTGAAAAATCAGTTTTTGCAGTAACCTCCTTTTTTCTTTTGCCAAAAAAAACTTCAATGAATGCTTAAAACAACTGTAAAGATAAATACTACTCATCTGCAGAAAAACTATTTATTATAAATATTTTAAAAAATTAAGTAGAAAAAAAAAAGACCTGACATAAAAATTCATAAAAAAAAAGTTTATACATATATACACAAATCCTTTTAGGAATTGATTCTTGAATGTTTAGGACACATCTTGATGTATTTTGGATGAAGTCAGACCCATGGAGGTGAAGATCTGAAATGAGAAAAAAAGGGTAACTTTTTTTGGCCAAAAAAAATTGTCCAAATTTCATGAATTTTTTTGGGTACCCAAATGAAATAGGAAGTGGCTAATTTTTTTAGGGAATAAACATATGTTATCCTAAAATAGAAATATGTAAAAAAATCTTCATTATTTTGTAAATTACATTTATATCAGGGGCCATATCTAAAGGTAATTTTTTGAGTACTTAGAAATTTCGTAAAAAAATACATATATTTAATATATAATATGATATTTATGCAGGTAAAAATATACCAAAATATCACAAATTCTATAGGGAACAAGAATATATATAGATAGGGCAGCTTACGCTTCGGATATGTCCACAAAATGGCCGCCAACCACACTGACTCAGACTCCCTAATCTGCCACTTGAAATGTAGGAAGGGTATGTCAATTTCAAGGTGTTATTTACTAATCTAATTATTATTGGATATGCATAAAAATTGTATGGTGGGTTGCTGGATAATTGTCGATTATTTTACGACTATAAAATTAAAATTCTGACCCAAAAAATTTTTTTTGAAGGGAAATAAAATCGAAAAAAAAATGTAAAACAATATTTTAGCTAAAAAAATTTGATGATATTCAATCAAAAAAAAAGTAAACAAAATTTTCCGACAAATAAACATCTAGAGGAATCATTACTCTGTGATAGTTCCTTAGTACGTAGTAATTTTGAAAGAATTGGGAAAAAACGAAAAAATGGCAATCACCGGAAAATCGAACACATACCTATATATACGCCATATCTGGCTAAAAAAAAGATAGGCATGGGTAGCCAGATCATCTAGAAACACTTTCCAACACTATAAAAATATAAGTTTTGCGACACTACTTGCCAATTCCTTACGGTAACATGACTAAGCAAAAAAATGCAAAACAAATAAAAAGGGGCACTCGTGGAAAAATGGCCATTCTAATATACGGCATTTCAGAAAAAAAAAATTTCAGCCACGTGCTAGGCAAACCATCAAGGCATATTTTCCGACAAATAAACATATAAATGAAATATTACTCTGTGATAGTTCCTTAGTACGTAGTAATTTTGAAAGAAATGGGAAAAAACGAAAAAATGGCAATCACAGGAAAATCGAACACATACTTATATGTACGCCATATCTGGCTTAAAAAAAAATAGGCATGGGTAGCCAGATCATCTAGAAACACTTTCCAACACTATAAAAATATAAGTTTTGCGACACTACTTGCCAATTCCTTACGGTAACATGACTAAGCAAAAAAATGCAAAACAAATAAAAAGGGGCACTCGCGGAAAAATGCCCAACATTCTAATATACGGCATCTCAGATAAAAAAAAAGACATGCACGTGTTAGCCCAACCATCAAGGCACACTTTCTAACACATAAATATGAAAAAAAAATCAATAATATACGGCAATTCCTTACTACGTAGTAAATTTTTACAAATATTGAAAAAAAACAGAAATTGGCAACCGCAGTTAAATACCCAATATACCAATAACTACGTCGTATTTGACAAAAACAAAATCACGCATGGGTAGCCAGATCATCTAGACACACTTTCCAACATTAAAAAAGCAAAAGTTTTACGACACTATTTGGCAATATCTTACGGAAAAATGACTTGGCAAAAAAATTAAAAAGAATTAAAAAGGGACACTCGCGGTAAAATGCCCGACATTCTAATATACGACATCTCAGATAAAAAAAAAGACATGCACGTGTTAGCCCAACCATCAAGGCACACTTTCTAACACATAAACATGAAAAAAAAATGAATAATATACGGCAATTCCTTACTACGTAGTAATTTTTCCAAATATTGAAAAAAAAACAGAAATTGGTAACCGCAGTTAAATACCCAATATACCAATAACTACGTCGTATCTGACAAAAACAAAGTCATGCATGGGTAGCCAGATCATCTAGACACACTTTCCAACACTAAACAAGCAAAAGTTTTACGACACTATTTGGCAATATCTTACGGAAAAATGACTTGGCAAAAAAATGAAAAAAAATGAAAAAGGGGCACTCGCGGTAAAATGGTCCTCGTGGTGATGAACGACATTTTAACTAAAAAAAAAAACATGCACATGGTAGCCAAACAATCCACCAAGACTTTCCACAACTGATAACCTATACAAGTTGCACCATTCTACGACAATTTCATAATACGTAATAACTTTGATAATTATGCAAACTACCTCAGAAGGGTAAACTCGGACGCGAACGACCCCGACGCGTCTCAGAAATCGGGGAAGGAGTACAGCTACAGCAATGCACATCTGG
>NC_090726.1:33341574-33354074 GCF_036898095.1 Palaemon carinicauda | reverse complement strand
ATCATCTTTATCATTATGATTATTATTATACATTGCTACTATTCCAAAACTGTTGATGTATGAAAAATATAACAGTAATAATGATGAATAATGATCATAAAGATAGTTATTATTATTATTTTATTAATATAACATGAGACCATATCAGAATTGCTGATGCAACAACACAAATATCATAATAATGACATTATTATTATTATTATTATTATTATTATTATTATTATTATTATTATTATTATTATTATAACAACTCGAGACCTATTCAGAACTGTAGATACAATCTTAAAAACCTTTAAATACTGTCTCATAAAAAGTGTTAGAGAGGCAGAACTTTATGAAGAAATAAATACTGGTCTTTCCTGATTTTTCTTTTTACAACTATGCCAGGTTTAAAAGGCCTTACATGATACCTGACTGGTAACTCACCAATAAGATAAAATAAAAAAGAATTTAATGATGAATTATAAAAACAAAGTAAAAATTAAATGTTGAAATATGTATTTGTATATTGATATCTTTATGGAGGCCTATTCAGTTGGTACCTTTGAGAAATAGTGGCAACAATAAGTATTGTCTCTTTAACATCAAAATACCTTTTTAATGTGTATGATAAGAACATGATGAAGAGAGACAGATGACTAAAGGGTATTAGGAAAGAATAGTTTGACTTCAGATTTCAAGAGTTCAGACTGAATGAGCTAATCTTTATCAAGCGCCAGTAAGTGATAGGATTGAGAGAAAATCAAAATGAATTAATGTTTCTCACATGGGCCTAGAGGACGCCAGTGTCTCTAGATATGATGAAGTTACTATAGTCTATTTCTTTTAGCGAGTCATATTTGCACCGACTCGCAACGGTGCCCTTTTAGCTCGGAAAAGTTTCCTGGTCGCTGATTGGTTAGAATTATCTTGTTCAACCAATCAGCGATCAGGAAACTTTTCCGAGCTAAAAGGGCACCGCTGCGAGTCGGTGCAAATATGCTAGAAGAAATGGACTATAGATGGAGTAAGTATTTTGTGTATGGGTGTTGAGAGTTATTGTGGGCGATCTCAGTGTTTCAGTTTAAGCCCTACTCCCAGCATGATAGATTTCATCAGTCCAATCCCAACATTCACAGAACCTAGAACCATGGGATAGGGGAGTGGCCCTTAGGTCTAACTCCCGAGTCATCAGTAGCCACTGCCTGGCCTCCTCGGTCATTATTTGAGTGAACGGCGCCTTGAGCATTTGTCCTAGGATATATGCTCAGTCTCTAAGACATTTTGCGACTGTGCAGGGACATGCTCCTTACCAGTGCCGCTCATGCGTGACTTTCAAACCTTAAAACTACAAGTTATTCAACGGAAGGAGAGCTTGCGTAAGAAAGGATTTTTAGAGACAGGTGTGTATCAAGAGTATAATGTGCCTCAGTCGCATTATATTTGGATAAAAGCGATTAGAGTATCTTTCATCATAGAACTACTCCACGTAACTCAAGGTTAATTGATACACAGAAAATGTAGTCATATGTAAATGAAACCATTATATACCTTCATTGTTTCTCTTGTAAACACAAATGAGAGCTGTGAAACAAAAGAATTGAGAACTTGTTTGCACTTTTAATTATCGGCCATGTTCATTGTCTCATTGCGCCGTAGCAAAAATTTTTCGTAGATTTTATTCAATAAGCCATGTTCATTTATAATTAGCCAGTTTTCAACATTTCTTGATTATTTCAGTAATTTATTGGACTAGTTTTCATACAAATTTGACTCACTTCAATTGGTAATAAGTTCTTTAGCAGAGCATCAAACCCAAGTTGGATATTCAGCTACTCTTGGAAGAAAGTTTTTCACACTCTTAATGAATTCAGTTTGTGTGAATAAACCCCTAGGCCTAGGGGGACATTATCTATGAACTTTTGTTGTGACAGTCAACATGAATATCTTTTACAAAATAGGTAATGATATTTTTTCATATTTCCTTCCTAGGGGAGAGAGAGATAATGGTATTAATCCCTGATCGGTCTATAACTATTCATTTTACTCTCTCTCTCTCTCTCTCACTCTCTCTCTCTCTCTCTCTCTCTCTCTCTCTCTCTCTCTCTCTCTCTCTCTCCATACATACATAAGCCTCTCATGTTAGTGAACTGTCCTCTAGCACTTCATTCAATGCCCAAATCAGTGTAAATTCAAGAGATCTTAGGGGACATGGCAATAGGTTGTTCTTCCTTATTGGTAGTCGGCACGTGCGTCGAATTTACTTGACAGTGAGAGAGAGAGAGAGAGAGAGAGAGAGAGAGAGAGAGAGAGAGAGAGAGAGAGAGAGTCAATTGGGATACGGAGATTGGATATCTCAAGTTTATACGACTATATTTCGACATTCTTCTGGTAAAGATAACCATGTCTAATGGTTCCTTAATAACCTGTTACTTTTATGTAAATAGGACTTTTGCACGTAGTATCTGACATTCTTGATTTCAGCCTATTAAAGTTGTTTGTCCTGATTGTAACTATAAATGCAATCTGCAATTGCCACTGATTTGTGATACAAAATCCAACACACTCTAATCTTTGGGAAACGATAATATCTCAGACTTAGCATTGAAATGTGAGGCTCTGTTGCTGAAATATTAGTTTATTTATGACATATTTGTTTTTGATGTTGTTAATAGTTTATATATGACATGTCTGTTTTGACGTTGTTACTTATTTTAGAATGATTTATTGTTAATGTGTTCTCTTCATTTATTTATTTCCTTATTTCCTTTCCTCACTGGGCTATTTTTCCCTGTTGGAGCCCCTGGGCTTATAGAATCTTGCTTTTCCAACTAGGGTTGTAGCTTTGATAGTAATAATAATAATAATAATAATAATAATAATAATAATATTGCAATCTTTACTTCTCTCGGGGTTTCTGGGTATGGGACTAAATCGATTTTTCATTATTTCTTGGACTCACATATATATGGTTTAACGGACTGATCTATAAGCAAGAGCCCATGTTGTCATAAGACTAGCTTATCCTATTTTATTTCTCTTCCTTTTCTTTTTAAAAGATTTTTATAGTTTATATATGAAAAGATATTTTAATGTTGTTACTCTACTTTAGATAGTTTATGTTAATTGTTCATTACAACTCTTGTAATGTTTAATTCCTTATTTCCTTTCCTCACTTGGCTATTTTTCCCTGTTGGAGCCCTTGAGCTTATAGCATCCTCCTTTTCCAACTAGGGTTGTAGCTTAGCTAATAATAATAATAATAATAATAATAATAATAAAAATAAAAAACGAAAGTTCAGATTTTAAATAGAGTAAAATTATAATTCAAAACAAATCTTTTTTTGCATTCCCCGAAATTAAGTCACGGAATGAACATCATATGGCATCAGATGCAGACGGAGCCTTCCATAATTTAAATTTAGGCTGGTTTAAAATCACAAAAAATAGTGACATCAGTAATCGAGCATCACTTACTCCAGCCTGATAGAAGGTTGGGACTGATTTATAGTCAGTAGTCCCACTTTATCTCGATTGCAGTAATCCTCGGATTCTGTCCATAAAAAAGGATAATAGTTTCAATACTTAAAATATATTTCATCCTTAATCTCATCCCCACAATCTCATCCCCACAAACTCATCCCCAAAATCTCATCCCCACAAACTCATCCCCACAAACTCATCCCCACAAACTCATCTCCAAAATCTCATCCCCACAGACTCATCCCCAAAATCTCATCCCCACAATCTCATCCCCAAAATCTCATCCCCACAAACTCTTCATCTCGATTGCAGTAATCCTCTGATTCTGTCCATAAAAAAGGATAATAGTTTCAATACTTAAAATATATTTCATCCTTAATCTCATCCCCACAATCTCATCCCCACAAACTCATCCCCACAATCTCATCCCCACAAACTCATCCCCACAAACTCATCCCCACAAACTCATCTCCAAAATCTCATCCCCACAGACTCATCCCCAAAATCTCATCCCCACAATCTCATCCCCAAAATCTCATCCCCACAATCTCATCCCCAAAATCTCATCCCCACAAACTCTTCATCTCGATTGCAGTAATCCTCTGATTCTGTCCATAAAAAAAGGATAATAGTTTCAATACTTAAAATATATTTCCATCCTTAATCTCATCCCCAAAATTTCATCCCCACAATCTCATCCCCACAAAATCATCCCCAAAATCTCATCCCCACAAACTCATCCCCAAAATCTCATCCCCACAAACTCATCTCCAAAATCTCATCCCCACAGACTCATCCCCAAAATCTCATCCCCAAAATCTCATCCCCACAATCTCATCCCCACAATCTCATCCCCAAAATCTCATCCCCACAAACTCATCCCCACAATCTTATCCCCACAAACTAATCCCTAAAATCTCATCCCCACAAACTCATCCCCACAATCTTATCCCCACAAACTAATCCCTAAAATCTCATCCCCACAACCTCATCCCCACAATCTCATCCCCACAAACTCATCCCCAAAATCTCATCCCCAAAATCTCATCCCCACAAACTCATCCGCAAAATCTCATCCCCACAAACTCATCCCCAAAATCTCATCCCCACAATCTCATCCCCACAATCCCATCCCCACAAACTCATCCCCAAAATCTCATCCCCACAATCTCATCCCCACAAACTCATCCCCACAAACTCATCCCCAAAATCTCATCCCTACAAACTCATCCCCACAATCTCATCCCCAATATCTCATCCCAAAATCTCATCTCCACAATCTCATCCCCAAAATCACATCCCCACAAACTCATCCCCACAATCTCATCCCACAATCTCATCCCCACAAACTCATCCCCACAATCTCATCCCCAAAATCTCATCCCCACAATCTCATCCCCACAAACTCATCCCCACAATCTCATCCCCAAAATCTTTTCCCCACAGTCTCATCCCCAAAATCTCATCCCCACAAACTCATCCCCAAAATCTCATCCCCACAAACTCATCCACAAAATCTCATCCCCACAATCTCATCCCCAAATTCTCATCCCCAAAATCTCATCCCCACAATCTCATCCCCACAAACTCATCCCCACAATCTCATCCCCAAAATCTCATCCCCACAAACTCATCCCCACAATCTCATCTCCAAAATCTCATCCTCACAATCTCATCCCCAAAATCTCATCCCCACAATCTCATCCCCACAAACTCATCCCCACAATCTCATCCCCACAATCTCATCCCCAAAATCTCATCCCCACAATCTCATCCCCACAATCTCATCCCCACAAACTCATCCCCAAAATCTCATCCCCACAAACTCATCCCCACAATCTTATCCCCACAAACTAATCCCTAAAATCTCATCCCCACAACCTCATCCCCACAATCTCATCCCCACAAACTCATCCCCAAAATCTCATCCCCAAAATCTCATCCCCACAAACTCATCCGCAAAATCTCATCCCCACAAACTCATCCCCACAATCCCATCCCCACAAACTCATCCCCAAAATCTCATCCCCACAATCTCATCCCCACAAACTCATCCCCACAAACTCATCCCCAAAATCTCATCCCCACAATCTCATCCCCACAATCTCATCCCCACAAACTCATCCCCAAAATCTCATCCCCACAAACTCATCCCCACAATCTTATCCCCACAAACTAATCCCTAAAATCTCATCCCCACAACCTCATCCCCACAATCTCATCCCCACAAACTCATCCCCAAAATCTCATCCCCAAAATCTCATCCCCACAAACTCATCCGCAAAATCTCATCCCCACAAACTCATCCCCAAAATCTCATCCCCACAATCTCATCCCCACAATCCCATCCCCACAAACTCATCCCCAAAATCTCATCCCCACAATCTCATCCCCACAAACTCATCCCCACAAACTCATCCCCAAAATCTCATCCCTACAAACTCATCCCCACAATCTCATCCCCAATATCTCATCCCAAAATCTCATCTCCACAATCTCATCCCCAAAATCACATCCCCACAAACTCGTCCCCACAATCTCATCCCACAATCTCATCCCTACAAACTCATCCCCACAATCTCATCCCCAAAATCTCATCCCCACAATCTCATCCCCACAAACTCATCCCCACAATCTCATCCCCAAAATCTTTTCCCCACAGTCTCATCCCCAAAATCTCATCCCCACAAACTCATCTCCAAAATCTCATCCCCACAAACTCATCCACAAAATCTCATCCCCACAATCTCATCCCCAAATTCTCATCCCCAAAATCTCATCCCCACAATCTCATCCCCACAAACTCATCCCCACAATCTCATCCCCAAAATCTCATCCCCACAAACTCATCCCCACAATCTCATCTCCAAAATCTCATCCTCACAATCTTATCCCCAAAATCTCATCCCCACAATCTCATCCCCACAAACTCATCCCCACAATCTCATCCCCACAATCTCATCCCCAAAATCTCATCCCCACAATCTCATCCCCACAATCTCATCCCCACAAACTCATCCCCAAAATCTCATCCCCACAAACTCATCCCCAAAATCTCATCCCCACAAACTCATCCCCAAAATCTCATCTCCAAAATCTCATCCTCACAATCTCATCCCCAAAATCTCATCCCCACAAACTCATCCCCACAATCTCATCCCCAAAATCTCATCTCCAAAATCTCATCCTCACAATCTCATCCCCAAAATCTCATCCCCACAATCTCATCCCCACAAACTCATCCCCACAATCTCATCCCCACAAACTCATCCCCAAAATCTCATCCCCACAATCTCATCCCCATAAACTCATCCCCAAAATCTCATCCCCACAAACTCATTCCCAAAATCTCATCCCCACAAACTCATCCCGAAAATCTCAATCCCACAATCTCATCCCCAAAATCTCATCCCCAAAATCTTATCCCCACAACCTCATCCCCACAAACTCATCCCCACAATCTCATCCCCAAAATCTCATCCCCACAAATTCATCCCCACAATCTCATCCCCAAAATCTTATCCCCACAATCTCATCCCCACAAACTCATCCCCAAAATCTCATCCCCAAAATCTCATCCACACAATCTCATCCCCAAAATCTCATCCCCACAATCTCATCCCCACAATCTCATCCCCACAAGCTCATCCCCAAAATCTCATCCCCGCAAACTCATCCCCAAAATCTCATCCCCAAAATCTCATCCCCACAAACTCATCCCCAAAATCTCATCCCCACAAACTCAACCCCAAAATCTCATCCCCACAAACTCATCCCCACAATCTCATCCCCACAAACTCATCCCCAAAATCTCATCCCCACAATCTCATCCCCAATATCTCATCCCCACAATCTCATCCCCACAAATTCATCCCCCAAAATCTCATCCCCACAAACTCATCCCCAAAATCTCATCCCCAAAATCTCTTCCCCACAAACTCATCCCCAAAATCTCATCTCCAAAATCTCATCCTCACAATCTCATCCCCAAAATCTCATCCCCACAATCTCATCCCCACAAACTCATCCCCACAATCTCATCCCCACAAACTCATCCCCACAAACTCATCCCCAAAATCTCATCCCCACAAACTCATCCCCACAATCTCATCTCCAAAATCTCATCCTCACAATCTCATCCCCAAAATCTCATCCCCACAATCTCATCCCCAAAATCTCATCCCCACAATCTCATCCCCACAATCTCATCCCCACAAGCTCATCCCCAAAATCTCATCCCCGCAAACTCATCCCCAAAATCTCATCCCCAAAATCTCATCCCCACAAACTCATCCCCAAAATCTCATCCCCACAAACTCAACCCCCAAAATCTCATCCCCAAAATCTCATCCCCACAATCTCATCCCCACAAATTCATCCCCAAAATCTCATCCCCACAAACTCATCCCCAAAATCTCATCCCCAAAATCTCTTCCCCACAAACTCATCCCCAAAATCTCATCTCCAAAATCTCATCCTCACAATCTCATCCCCAAAATCTCATCCCCACAATCTCATCCCCACAAACTCATCCCCACAATCTCATCCCCACAATCTCATCCCCACAAACTCATCCCCCAAACTCATCCCCCACAACTCATCCCCCACAACTCATCTCCAAAATCTCAACCTCACAATCTCATCCCCAAAATCTCATCCCCACAAACTCACCCCCACAAACCTCATCCCCAAAATCCATCCCCCACAATCTCATCCCCAAAACTCACCCCAAAATCTCATCCCCACAAACCACCCCCCAAATCTCATCCCCACAAACTCATCCCCAATCTCAACCCCCCACAATCTCATCCCCCAAAATCTCACCCCCCAAATCTTATCCCCACAATTCATCCCCCACAAACTCATCCCCACAATCTCATCCCCAAAATCTCATCCCCACAATCTCACCCCAAAATCTCATCCCCACAAATTCATCCCCACAATCTCATCCCCCACAATCTTATCCCCACAAATCTCATCCCCCAAAATCTCATCCCCCCACAATCTCACTACTCATCCCCAAAATCTCATCCCCACAACTCATCCCCAACCCCATACTAATCCCCCAAAATCTCATCCCCACAAACTCATCCCCAAAATCTCATCCCCACAAACTCAACCCCAAAATCTCCATCCCCCAAAATCTCATCCCCCACAATCTCATCCCCCAAAATCTCCATCCCCACAAACTCATCCCCCAAAATCTCATCCCCAAAATCTCTTCCCCACAAACTCATCCCCAAAATCTCATCCCAACAATCTCATCCCCACAATCTCATCCCCACCAAACTCATCCCCACAATCTCATCCCCACAATCTCATCCCCACAAACTCATCTCCAAAATCTCATCCCCCACAATCTCATCCCCAAAATCTCATCCCCCACACTCTCATCCCCACAAACTCATCCCCACAATCTCATCCCCAAAATCTCATCCCTACAATATCATCCCCAAAATCTCATCCCCACAAAATCATCCCCACAATCTCATCCCCAAAATCTCATCCCTACAATATCATCCCCAAAATCTCATCCCCCACAAACTCATCCCCACAATCTCATCCCCACAATCTCATCCCCAAAATCTCATCCCCACAATCTCATCCCCACAAACTCATCCCCACAATCTCATCCCCACAATCTCATCCCCACAATCTCATCCCCACAATCTCATCCACACAAACTCATCCCCACAATCTCATCCCCAAAATCTCATCCCCACAATCTCATCCCCAAAATCTCATTCCCAAAATCTCATCCCCACAACCTCATCCCCAAAATCTCATCCCCACAATCTCATCTCCACAATCTCATTCCCACAAACTCATCCCCACAATATCATCCCCACAAACTCATCCCCAAAATCTCATCCCCACAAACTCATCCCCACAATCTCATCCCCAAAATCTCATCCCCACAATCTCATCCCCAAAATCTCATTCCCAAAATCTCATCCCCACAACCTCATCCCCAAAATCTCATCCCCACAATCTCATCTCCACAATCTCATTCCCACAAACTCATCCCCAAAATCTCATCCCCACAATCTCATCCCAAAATCTCATTCCCCAAAATCTCATCCCCACAACCTCATCTCCAAAATCTCATCCTCACAATCTCATCCCCAAAATCTCATCCCCACAATCTCATCCCCAAAATCTCATCCCCACAAACTCATCCTCACAATATCATCACCACAAACTCAATCCCACAAACTAAACAAAGAAAAAAAATTCCTTTTCAAATAAAATTAAACAAAAATTTTATTCCTTTTTTCCTATAAATATTTTTTTTTTTTTGGTGGCGATATTATAATCACCATTTTTTTTTTTTTTTTTTTTTTTTTGGTGGCGATATTATAATCACCATTTTTTTGTTTTTTGTTTTTTTTTGGTGGCGATATTATAATCACCATTTTTTTGTTTTTTGTTTTTTTTTGGTGGCGATATTATAATCACCATTTTTTGTTTTTTGTTTTTTTTTTTTGGTGGCGATATTATAATCACGATTTTTATTTATTTTTTTTTTTGGGTGGCGATATTATAATCACGATTTTTCTTTTTATTTTTTTTTTTTGGTGGCAATATTATAATTACCATTTTCTTTTTCTTTTTTTTGGTGGCGATATTATATTCACGATTCTTCTTTTTATTTGTTTTTGTTTTTGGTGGCGATATTATAATCACTTTTTTTTTTTTTTTTTTTTTTTTTTTTTTTTGTGGCGATATAATCCCCAGATTTTGTCATATTTTGTGTTGCGGTATAATTCCTCTTTAGTCTTTTTTCCAGCCCTGCCTTCTTGTCTCTTGAAGGGCGAATCTATTCAACTGGCTATCCCATATTAAATCCCCAGTCTGCTTACCAGAAATTTCTTTATGATATAATGCCTTCAACTCGGGGGTGTATTTGAGAGAGACCTTCTACAAGTTGAGTAATAGCATAATTCTTATTATTTAATTCCATCTCTAGGTTCATATTTCTTTCCATCATATCTTGATACTTTTTACTTATAAATTGCAAATTCGTCTGCCACGTAAGTTAGATTCCTAATTTCTTCTTCCAGAGTTTTATTCTTCTCGTCGGCCTTCATCAAAGCATTTCTTGTGGCTCTCTCCTCCGAGAGGTCTCTCTTTAGTCGTCTATTCTCTGCTTTAACACCAGCAATTTCTTTCCAGAGTTTTTCCAGTTCCTCCTCAGACCATTTCCAGGTCGCACACCACGTCTTTCTTAATTAATAGTTCAGTCTTCAATTTGGTGTTCTCATCCAGGACAGTATCCAATTTAGTCCCTATTCTATAGACCTCCTCGACTGCAGCATTAAGTTCACTCTCTAAAGCTGCCTTTTCACAAACGTTTTCGGTCTTCAGTCTCTTGTTTTCAGCCTTAACACTGTCCAGTTCAGCCCAGAGTGTTCGGATCTCATTATCAGCACTTTCGACGTATTCCTCCAAGTCTCTCTTTTCCAGAAGTTTCTCGTTGGCTGTCTTGAGATCTTCTGTTACTCTTTCCAGCTTCTTCTCGAGTATCCGAATTTCCTCACGGGCATTTTCTAATTCCTTTTCTACAAATGCCTTGGCGAAAAGCTCATCACGAATTTGATCGTTTCGAGCTTCAGCTTTTTCTAGACTTACAAAAAGCGACTCTATATTCTTATTCGCTCTTTGTAAATCATCCATTAAAGCTAAGTTACCGATGTTATTACATACCTCAATTTCTCTTACCTGAACAAATGTCTTGGACGAAAGCTCCTCTCGAAGTTCATCGTTTTGACTCTCAGATTTCTCTAGCCTTGCCATAAGACCCTCAATTTTCTTAGCAGCTCTATCTAAATCTGCATTTAAAGATGATATGGCTATGTTGTCCGTAGATAACTCAGTTTCTTCTGCCTCTGCTCCATGCACCTCTTCACAGATGCGTTGTAAGTCATTGGTCGTTTCCGTCTCTTGGTGTATTCTAGCGAAGAAATCATCAAACAACTGAATTCCCTCTTCTGCTCTGTCCAACTCTTCACTTTAAATCCTTTTGAGATGCTTCCTCCAATTGTGCGTGTTTCTTAGTTTGTCCCGGCAACATAATTTGTCCCATCGTAGACTGCTGGATGCAGTCTCTCCATATCCCCCCCGATCCATCAAATCCAAGAATTTTTCTGCTTTTCTATGCGAATCCTCCTCTCCCCCAGCACCATGCCATGACGCCAAAAGCTGGCAAAGATCCCATTAATATCATCCTGTCAGTCATAAATCTAACCATTTTTGTATAGTAGATTTACTCAATGCCTTCCATGGCTAACGAATATAGCATTAGAATTATAAAAAAAATATTGACACATTTATCTGAAGACAAAGAGACGAAATGATACTGAAGACCTGGCAGAAAACCGACTCAAAGATCCAGTGAAGACGAGAAAATCCTGCAGACTTTGGGAGCTCAATCGAAGATGAATACAACGACGATTCTGAAATGCTCTTCTCTCTCTCTCTCTCTCCTCTCTCTCTCTCTGAAATGGCCTTCTCTCTCTCTCTCTCTCTCTCTCTCTCTCTCTCTCTCAGAAAAACCGACACAAAGATCCAGTGAAAACGAGAAAATCCTGCAGACTTTGGGAGCTCAATCGAAGATGTTTACAACGACGATTCTGAAATGGTCTCTCTCTCTCTCTCTCTCTCTCTCTCTCTCTCTCTCTCTCTCAGAAAACCGACTCAAAGATTCAGTGAAGACGAGAAAATCCTGCAGACTTTGGGAGCTCAATCGAAGATGTTTACAACGACGATTCTGAAATGGTCATATCTCTCTCTCTCTCTCTCTCTCTCTCTCTCTCTCTCAGAAAACTGACTCAAAGTTTCAGTGAAGACGAGAAAAATCCTGCAGACTTTGGGAGCTCAATCGAAGATGTTTACAACGACGATTCTGAAATGGTCTTCTCTCTCTCTCTCTCTCTCTCTCTCTCTCTCTCTCTCTCTCTCAGAAAACCGACTCAAAGATTCAGTGAAGACGAGAAAATCCTGCAGACTTTGGGAGCTCAAGCGAAGATGTTTACACC
>NC_090726.1:33335044-33341074 GCF_036898095.1 Palaemon carinicauda | reverse complement strand
TAAACAGTTCTCTTGTATTACTGCCATTAAGCAATTAGTTAAGTGTGAATATTATATCGATTGAATCATAAATGTCTAATTAATTTTTATTAATTTATAGGTACAATTGTTATTCATTAATGATTCATGTAGAAGTTTTGAACATTTAGGCCTATTTGTGGCTTTGATATCAATTATTTGAAAATCTCGAAATCTGTATTGGTATTACCATTAAAGTCATTTTCTATCCTTCGTAAACACATTTTCTTTGGAGAAACAGCTGCTCATTTAAAAATGTTTTCAGAGGCAATTTTAGTTGTTTTAAAAACATTTTCGAGTTCACCAAAATCATCTTTCCTTCGTAAAAAACATTAACCTGTCAAATTTCATGGTGATAAAGAAGGGTTTTTGCAATATTTATTTTAACGTTTAAATAGTTGGTATTTTATTTATGGACATTAATAATTTAGCGTATTTTAACTCAGTTCACTATGTTAAGGAAGTGTTTTGTAGTATTTATGTATAGTGTTACCTGTCGCAAATGCCTAGTTCTTGTAAAAATCAAGAAAAACGTTAGCGAGTTCATCTGAAAAAGTTTATCTAATGTTATTCTTTTCATGGGCACGGGCAGTTCTGTAAATCTCATTCTACTAGGTAGAAGCTTCGTAAATCTCATTCTAGTAGGTGGTAAATTTATCTTCTCAATGCGTACGCATAGAACCGATCTGTTTTGGTCGTTGGCTCCACCTTTCAACTTCTGTTATTGGAAGTAATTTTATGACGTCTTAATATTTGCCTTCTACACCAATCATCAGTATCCTGAGTTTGTTCATTTGTTTATTTGTTATCGACAACCACTCAAATCATCTGTTTCATCTCTTGTGGCTTAACTCATACTGATTTCAGCCAATAACAAACTTTTTTGGAATTACGTAATACTTTTGACGTTTTACCATTCGAAGACAGGTGCTTCAGGCCACTGTTTCGACAATTAGCCAATCTGCAACTGCCATCTACAAACATACCTGATTCTCTCCAAAATACCATGACGTCAATTGTCACACTTGATGTAACTGGCTGTCAATTTATGACGTTTTCATCGTTAACCAATCTGAAAACAATACGGTTCCAACAGACCAAGGCTTTTCTTTTCCGCCATCAGTTTAAAGGTATGGATAGTGAAATTCAGTTGTGTGACTCTTGTGAGTTCGATTATTTTTGGGTAATAGGCAAATATCATGGTGGTGCATATCCCGAAAATGCAAAATATGCATATAATTTTTTCCGTCAACATTCTGTGTTACCTTTCAGTGTTCAGTGTCCTAAGTGTCAGAAACCACCATTACTTTTTAGGGAAGATAAGCATATTTGGTATTGTAGTTCTACTGTGGTGATTGCTAAAACAAGGAAACGCCGGCGATGTGGGTATCAAGTTTCAGATTATAATAAAGGTACCTTTTTAGATGGTACTCATCTTCCTGCTTGGAAACTATTATTATTTATTAATCATTGGGTCAATAAATTGTCGAACCATCATACTGTAATAGATTCTCTTAAAATTAGTAGAGCAGCCAGTGTTGATTGGCGTAGTTTTTGTTGTGAAGTTGCTGAATATTATTTTGATAATCAAGAACCAATTGAGTGTGGGGGGGGCAAGGCCCCAACCTAAAAGGGGGGAGGGGGCGAAGCCCCGCCATTCAGATGCAGATATATTCAGTGACAGGTTAGGTCAGAAAATTAAGGTTAGGTTAGTGCACAACTATAATGTGACGTGCAATAACTGGTCATTAGTGCATTGGTATGCCACTTTCTCATGTAAAATTCTTAGCTCGGTTTTTCCCATTTTCAGTTTTTATGTATTTCAAATTCAGTATATACCTGTATACCGGTACATTTTTACATGTTTGAGTGTTATATTTAGGTTTTTTCCTCCATTCAATTTTTACATGTTTGAGTTATATTTAAGTTTTTTCCTCCATTTTGCCCTGTTTTTACCTACTTTGTGTCCCCCATCCAAAACCCTGCTTCCCAAGGAGGTTCCCCCGCATTGTTATTATCTATAGGGGGGAGGGGTGGTAGATGGATAGGTATTCATTTGCGATGGAAATAAACCTGAAAATCATTCAAATAACATCATAATACAACAGAAAATCCTATATTTTATGTTGAAAGCAATTAATGTCCATAAGTAAAATACCAAATTCTCCCAGGATGTGGTTAAAACCCCTAGGATTCATAGTTAAATCCCCCATGATTCGTGATTGAATTCCCAATATTCGTGGTTAAATCCCCCAGGTTTTTTGGCTTAATTCCCCTAGGATTCAGAGTTAAATCCCCCCTAGGTATCTTGGTTAAATCTCCTTAGGATTCGTGGTTAAATCCACTCAGGATTTTGTGTTAAATCCCATAGAATTCGCGGTTAAATCCCCCAGCGTTTAAAGTGAAATCTCCATAGGATTCGTGGTTAAATTCTCAGAAATTGTGGTTAAAACCCCAAGGACTCGTGGTTAAATCCTCTTAGGATTCTTGGTTAAATCACCAGAATTCATGGTTAAATCCAAGCAGGATTCCGAGTTAAATCCCCCAGGGTTCGTGATTAAATCTCCCTAGGATTCCTGGTTAAATCTCCCTAGGATTCCTGGTTAAATCTCCCTAGGATTGTGGGTTAAATCCTAAGGATTCGGACTTAAATACCCAAAGAATTATTGGTTAAATCCCCCTAGGATTTGTAGTTAAAATCTCCAAGAATTCGTGCTTAATTCCCCCAAGGATTTGTTTAAATCCCTCAGAATTATGGTTAAATCTCCCATGGTTATTGATTAAATCTCCATGATTCGTGATTAAGTCCCCAGGATTCGTAATTAAATCCACAAGGATTCGCGGTTCAATCCCAATGGTTCGGACTTAAATTCTCCCAGGTAGTGGCTAAATTTTCCAGGATTCGTTTTAAATCTCCCAGGATTCAATGGTTAACTCTCCCCCAATTTTCGGATTAAATCCCCAAGTAAATTTGGGTAAAATGCCCCCAGGATTTTTGGGTAAATTTCCTGTTTTGGGGGTAAATCTCCCTGTAGGTTTTTTTTTTCAGGTAAATCTCCCCCCCCAGGATTTTGGGGTAAATTTCCTGTTTTTGGGGTAAATATCCCCATAGTATTTTTCAGGTAAATCTCCCCATGGGATTGGGCGATAAATCCTTCAGGATTTTGGGGTAAATCACCAGGGTTTTGTGGTAAGTACCCCAGATTTTGTGATAAATCCCCAGGAATCGTGGATAAATCCCTTAGGATTTTAGGGTAAAATCCCCCAGGATTCTGGTGTGAGATTGTGTACCTTACATGAGTGGGGAGTATGTTGACTTACTAATTTTATAAAATCATTTGTCAAAGGAAACATTAAACTTGAGGTACACAATGTTCTTGTATTCGTTAAAAATTTAGTTAGCGACCAACAGGCCGACTTTACTTGAGTAATTGCGAGTAATAACATTAAATTGAAAACTGGCAAAATCTATTGGATCTTGTCAAGATTAGCAAACCCAACCATCACCGAGTTCGTTATTTTTAACATGAGGATAACTGGGTTCGTTATTCTTTACATGTGGAAAATTGGGTTCCTTAATCTTGACATGTGGTAAACTGGGTTCACTTTATGACGTGAAAATGGAATTTGTTAATCTTTACAAGAGCCATTTCAGGTGCTACTTTGTTATTTACTTTTTTCTTTATAATTAAAATTAATAAAACTTCAGATTTACATTCATTAAAATGTCTTGATTTTGAAAATCAATAGACTTAAATGTGCCGAAGAATGCCCCGTATTCTTTCCATTTAATTTATTACCTCCGACAACGAAGTTAGAAGGTGGTTATGTTTTACCTCATGTTTGTGTCTGTGTGTTTGTAAACAGCTTTCTGGCCACAATTTTAATCGTAACGAACCTTCGCAGGGATTAACTTTTATGTAAAAAGCTGGAAATGATTGGATTTTGGAAGTTCAAGGTCAAAGGTCATTGTCACGGTCAAGCAAAATGTCCAGTTCACGTAATTAGCCATAAATTTGGACATTGTTGTCACAGAGACTTCAAACTTGGTTCATATGTGAGTGTATGAAAATCCACGCCAATTAATACATAAGGTCAAAGGTCAAGGTCGAGAAATAAGGTGCTGCAGCAGAGGTCTGCGCTCTACTGAGTGTCCCTCTTGTTCTGGAATATTTACATAGACCTTTTTTTTATTCACTGGTAAGGTCAACTCACGTAGTCTTTTGTTAGTTCGTATATTTCCTTTTATTTTCGTCTAGTCAAATTGTTGCTCATTTGGCTAATTCCGTTGCATTTACTGAGAATAATGAACGTAGAATTATAATTACAGACAAATACGTGACCTCTGACATAACTCTTGTTAGATTGACTTTTTTTTTGTCTATTAAAGAGTTCCCCCTGTTGATATTAAAGGTCTATGTGGACCAGTGTGACCTATGACCTTTCAAAGAGCTGTAATAATCACCCCCTCACCCCTCCACTGTTGCTCACAGTTGGGGGTGAGGTTGGGAGTGTCTTTTAACCGGCCGCTCAGAGTAGGGATGTAACGCTCTTTGTATTACACAGTCACCCCTCCATTGTTGCTCACAGTTGGGGTGAGGTTGTGAGTGTCTTTTAACTGGCCACTCAGAGTAGGGGTGTAACGCTCTTTGTATTACACAGTCACCCCTCCATTGTTGCTCACAGTTGGGGTGAGGTTGGGAGTGTCTTTTAACTGGCCGCTCAGAGTAGGGGTGTAACGCTCTTTGTATTACACAGCGTATTTTCTATATATCCGAATATTCCCATTTTCAAATTTTTAGTTGAATAGTTTGATCATTAAGGACAATATGGAAATAAACTTTATGCGAAAGGAACCATTTAAAATAAAACGTCATAAACGCTTGCTCTTAAAATCAGCTATATTCATATTTGCGATTTGGCGTCAATAGTTTTAAAAACGATAATCTATCGAGAATTGTACGAAGTCATCTTGAGAAATATGAAGCCTGTATTTATCCCTTGAGTTCTCGTTACATCCGCTGTACATGTATGAAACTGTTACGATGCTAGAGAAATCTCAGTCAATCAGTCAGTCAACCATGCCAGTTCAACAATTGATGGTTGATAGTTCGAGCATAAATCATGAAAGACAAATACATATCCACACATAATTAACTATTTATCAGTCTCATTTATTCTATTGGTGCCATGATTTCCATTTTAGCAAATATTGAATATTTGAAATAACGTATTATATATTTCAATTATTAATTTTCTCTGTTTAAAGATTGGATGTATGGTTAATCTCTCTCTCTCTCTCTCTCTCTCTCTCTCTCTCTCTGGGGAAAATTTTAATGTCATGGAAAGCATATTTCTAATCCCTGTATTTCCGTAACACAGATTAAGCGAACTTATTAAATATCAATTTTATTCTGCACTAAGACTTGCCAAGGTCTTTCACTTCTGGGTAACATAAGATTGTTTGGTGATATTCCTACGAATTCTTCATTTAATGAACTTGAAGACCACCTGCCATTTGCTTCACAGCCAGGCTTCCTCAGATTACAGTAATCCATTTTATGTTCAAGTGGTATAGGAGCTTCTTGACTGGTCCTTATCGCCTGCTGTACAGTCATATTCCAGAAGTGTCTGACAGTCCCATACCATTACCAACCTTATGTGGAGAATGCGTTAGGAATACTTGACTGTATGTCGGGAGACTTTTTGAATTTGATTGTACATCAATCTCTTTTATACATGTATCAGTATATTTGCTTAATAAGAGTACTGAAGACATATTTATTCAGGAGAATCACAGGTTGTTGAGGGTGGTTATTATTATAATTACTTGCTAAGCTACAACCCTAGTTGGAAAAGCAGGATGTTATAAGCCCAGGGGCCCCAACGGGAAAAAGGGCTCAGTGAAGAAAGGAAAAAAGTAAAAATAAAATATTTTAAGAATAGCAACAACATTAAGATAAATATTTCTTATATAAACTATAAAAACTTTAACAAAACTAGTCTCTTCCC
>NC_090726.1:33262544-33330044 GCF_036898095.1 Palaemon carinicauda | reverse complement strand
TCTTGCCTGAATTTCCATGGTCTACTTACTTTTACTTTTAGGGATTTATTTCTCGCTCTCCATCAGACACTAAGAGTTGGTTCAGGCGGGCCTTGATGTGTGAAAATAATTTCTTTCCAGTTTATATTTTGCTCTGTATCTTTTCAGTTATTCGCTAGCATTTGTATTCAGGCTTGATAGTTTTCTGATCACTATTATAACACTTTCCAAAAAGACAAGTGTTCAGGTTTTTCTTGAAAGCTGCCACATTTTTGCTATTCTTGACATCAAGTGGAAGGTCGTTGAAGAGTCTCGGTGCAGCATAACAAAACGTTCTTCCTCCTATTGTATGATTCACACTAATTTCGAAGTCTATATGGATCAGCAGCATGTCTAACTCTTACAGCAGCTCTAAAAATAAATTGTATGAAGCAACGTTAAATGTTTGATATGAATAGCGTTCTTTTCTCGTTTCCAAAGATGTGGGCTTGGAGTGTGGCAGTTTGAAGAAATAAGTGTGGTTGAACGCAAGAGCTTACTTATCTTGTTTGCGTTTGCGAAGACATATGCATAACCATTGGAGCGTGCGCGTCAATTTGATAGGTGTTAATACTTGAAGTTTATTGAACCATTTTCTCATTAAGTCTATTCATCATCTCCTCCTCCTACGCCTATTGAAGCAAAGGGCCTCGGTTAGACCTCGCCAGTCGTCTCTATCTTGAGCTTTTAATTCAATACTTCTCCATTCATTATCTCCTACTTCACGCTTAATAGTCCTCAGCCATGTAGGTCTGGGTCTTCCAACTCTTCTGGTGCCTTGTGGGGCTCAGCTGAACGTTTGGTGAACTAATCTCTTAGGGAGTGCCCAAACCATCTCCATCTACCCCTCACCATGATCTCATCCACATATGGCACTCGAGTAATCTCTTATAGCTTCATATCTAATCCTGTCCTGCCATTTAACTCAATATCCTTAGCTCTTGATTATTTAACGGCCTTATAATTGGAAATTCTCTCTCTCTCTCTCTCTCTCTCTCTCTCTCTCTCTCTCTCTCTCTCTCTCTCTCTCTCTCTCTCTCTCTCTCTCTTGGTTATTTTAAATGATGTTGTCCTCTTTGAGAGATTGATTGATTTCATTTAAAACTGAATTACTATAGCGTGAGGTCTACCTCCCGTTAGCACTATAGCGTGAGGTCTACCGCTGAATTATTCGTCCCTCATAGATGAGAGAAGTTTGTTATAAGGCCGTTAATTAATCAATGAAGAATTAGATAATGGTGGATATAATTGGTTTAATTAATCATATTTGACTCAAAAGTTATAAGATAAAGATATTAAATCTAGGTGAACTGAGGGAAATGATAAAATAAACATTAAATTTAGATGTTGACGTCATGAACAAGTAAAAAGGTAAAACCCTAATTTTGTTTTACACAATAGGCCTATTCCTATAAAGTTGAACTTAGCCTAAGATGTACATGGGATGGGAAGAATTCTATAAGGGATTTTCAAGTCAGCTCAAACAAAAATGCTGATTTAAGTTTGAATTTTACAGGTGGTGTTTTGACTTGGAAGAGATTCTAACTGCATCATCGGAGATCAAACTCTAAACAATTTAGTTCCAGTGAATTTATTTACGATAAGAGTAACAGAATAAATTTTTTTCTTCAAAAGAAAATGGACTAAAGTAAAGTATAATCATGAGTAATATGCAAGATGGGAACAAAGACAGTAGTAATATACCATAGCCATTGACCAATATCTAATACATGATTCCAACGCGTCTGTGTGATCATCAGTGTGAGGTAGGATTTGGCTTGCCAGTGGACCAGTGTTAGGACTACTATAGTATTGGTGTGTATTTTGAAGGAGATTGGTGTATCTGTATAATGGTCTTTGATAATCGATCCGAATTAAATTTCGTTATAATTACTCTGTACATGGTGACATTTTTTTTATATTAATCTGTATAAAGTTTGTTTTAATTATTTATTTGAAGATCTTGTGTGCCATTTAGTCTAGCAGAGCACTGATCACATCTCTTAATTTTTTATATCTTAGGCTGAATATGGATGTCCTACCATTAGTTATACGTCAGATTTGAATGTTCATGAACATTCATTGATTATAACTAAGCTTTTGAATGTGTAAATTACCCAAAGTTTTCGTTACTGTAGAGACGTCTCAAGTTGTGTCAGAATTGTCGTTGATATATAGGAAGGTTTGTGGTTAGTAAGAGTAACTTCGTCTAGGTGTTATGGCATGATAGATTGAATGCTAGTAGATTGGCCAGGGTACCAGCCACCCGTTGAAATATTACCTCTAGAGAGTTATGGGATCGTTTGACTGGCCAGACAGTACTACATTGAATCCTTCTCTCTGGTTACGGTTCACTTGCCCTTTGCCTACACATACACCGAATATTCTGGCCTATTCTTTGCAGATTCTCCTCTGTCCTCGTACACCTGACAGCACTCAGATTGCCAAACAATTACTCTTCACCCAAGGGGTTGACTACTGCACTGTAATTATTCAGTGGCCACTTTCCTCTTGGTAAGGGTAGAAGAGAGACTTTGGCTATGTTAAGCAGCTCTTCTAGGTGAAAGACACTCCAAAATCAAACCATTGTTCTCTAGTCTTGGATAGTGCCATAGCCTCTGCACCATGGTCTTCCACTGCCTTGGGTTAGAGTTCTCTTGCTTGAGGATACACTCGGGTACACTATTCTATCTAATATCTCTTCCTCTTTCTTTGATAAAGTTTTTATAGTTTATATAGGAAATAGTTATTTTAATGTTATTGTTCTTATATTTAATTTTTCCTTGTTTCCTTTCCTCACTGGGCTATTTTCCCTGTTGGGGCCCCTGGGCTTATAGCATCATGCTTCTCCAACTTGGGTTGTAGCGTAGCAAGTAATAATAATGATAATAATGGGTTATACAATAAATCAGTATTTTTATTCTGCTGGCTGTGTTAAAACCATGCGTTTAATATGTGACCCTTTCTTTAGTCATCGCCTAAGTATGGTAAATGTTAACATTGAGTAGCTGTATGTCCAATGGATTTAGATTATAGCTGTCCTTTGGTTTTTATTGGAACAGGTTTATTAATGTTATGGTTAGGCAAGAGATTCTAATCCATAGTTTGACCACACATTGAAGCTGAACAACTTTACATCTTAGGATCTAATTCGGTGGATTTGGACAGTAAATGAGTAGCTGATCAGCGTATAGGTTGAAAGTTTTGTTGTAAAGATGTTTGGATTAATGCTGTGGTTAGATGGAAATTTTAATACTGGATTGAAGACTTTCTGGATATTTGTTGAGTTCTTCATCTAAATTAGTATTTTATCGGAATAAGTGAGCAATTTATGCTGTAGATCTCTAGCTTTATTAGTGTCAAGAAAATGTTGTTGACTAAAATATCCATCCATATATCAAACTGATAATTTCAATTTACTTTTCACAGGATTAAGGAACCCATGGTAAGAAGGGAAACTACGGGCCGAACAAGGGAAAGGCCCGTGTCAACAGGAATTGTTGGCTACAATACCACAACAACAACAAAAACAACAAGAGAGGAATTCTCCAAGGAAAATAGAAATCTTACAGGCATCTCTACAACTGCTGACAAGAAGTCGAATCTTCAACTTCATTTTAAATGTCTGGCGAAATGTTTCTTGTTCTTGACCGAATTTATTTAGACTACTTCAATCTTAAATCTTTTCATACAAGAATTGAATTTCCACTCCGAGCATTTAGTTTTAACCAGTCGGTCATAGTTTAGTCTTAAAAATTGATTAATTTCTTTTTCTCTATGCATTAAGTCCTGTCTTAGTACTTCATATGATCAACATTTTAAAAACTAGTTTTTATGGCATTAACATTTGAAGTATTTTTCGTTTTAAGCTCTGAAAGAATTTTAAAGTTTTGATATTTAAGCTTTTCGATAATATAAGACCATCTGAATATTCCGACGAAGTCTCTCAAGTTAAATTAGCCTTAGAGCAAGGAAATAGTTTGAGGTTTTAAGGTTGTTCAAACCTACAAGGAACAAGATTTATATAAGCTACAGTATTTGACAGTAGTTATTTTGAATAATAAGGTTAGTAATTGACTATGCAGAAATGTGGGAAATAATTTAAAACCTAGAGTAGTCATGAAAATGAATCTGATCACTAGAGGTATTCTTTAAAAGTGCCATAGGGACTTCCATATCAGAGAAAGTATACTGTAAAGATAATTGAAATTATTCCCCCATAGTTTTTGTATCAATTTAAAGTCTTCAGTTTTCTCCAGAACAGAAATGTCAAAATTGAGGCCTGGGGGGCCAAATGTGGCCCTCAAGATGGCTAGATTTTTCAACCAGCTATAATTGAGGTAATGCAACTATAAACTGTTAAGATGAAACCAAATGTATTTTTGACAAACTATGATGACCTGCAAAAAAAAAAAAATTAACCTTCAGTCTAGCCAATAAATGATTACAAAATATTTGATGATCCTCGAGACCATAGTCAAGTGGATAATTGGCCCTCAAAAGGATTTGAGTTCGACATTCCTGTTCTAGACTTGTCAATGAGTAATATGATCTTTGAATTTATGTAACTATTTTAAACAAGTTATCAATACGTGTGACTGCTGGGTTATTAGCTTTGTGTTTCACTCTCTAACTTCCAAAACCTATTATTTGCATTCTTGGAACTGCAACTTTAAATCATTCCTTAATTATTCTTCTGATTTCGTAACTCATCTCATTTAGACTTGCTTTATAGTTTATAAAGATTTAAGTGATCTACTTTAATTCTGAGATTAGCTTATTTCTGTAATATTTCTTTTATCAATTCTATCCGTTGACTTTTTGTTGGCCTAACTAATGTCAGGAGAGTTCGTGGTGTCGAAGTTGGTTTCCATATTCAAAGACATTTAGCCCTTTCACCCCCAAAGGACGTACCGGTACGTTCTTGGAAAACACTATTTATTACATGATTTTACATATTTTTGACAATTTTATGAGAAACTTCAGGCATTTTCCAAAAGAATGAGACCAACCTGACCTCTCTAGGACAAAAATTAAGCCTGTTAGAGCAATTTGAAAAAAGATATATAGCAAAATGTCCTCGAAATGTAACCTTATGGTGGGGGTAAAAGGGTCAAAATAGGCTAAAATCTTACTCAGTTTTAACTTGGAACATCTCTATCCCTGTACTGTAGTGTAAGCATTGGTCCCATAGCTATCTTAAAATAATTGCTAAAGTGAATCTTGTCGAATCCATCTATCTGATTCATTAAGAAATTGACTAAATTTATGCACGAATATTTGTCTTTAGTGTTTTATATTTATAATTTAAAGGTTTAAAACCTTCATCAGCCCTTAATATGACATTAAGATTGAGCGAGTTCTTATCTTGAGAAGTTTTGATGATTATCCAATGTCTTAAACAAGTGAGAATTGAAGTAAAGTGATTCTAAATTATCAAAGTAATTTTGAAATCCTGTATATAAAATGGTATCTGAAAGAGATCTGTTCAATTACTGAAATTACCAGATAGAAATTACCTATTAAATTCTCTCTCTCTCTCTTCTCTCTCTCTCTCTCTCTCTCTCTCTCTCTCTCTCTCTCTCTCTCTCTCTCTCTCTCTCTCTTGAAGAAAAAAATTATGTAACGCATTTTGATTTCAATAAAGTTAAGACGTCATTTTTGTCCATCATTCGCCAAGTTTTCTTCTCAGAAGTTACTTGTAATAGAAAATTGATTAAATTTCTGAGAAAAATTCTTTGTGGAACATTACTGCAGTCACACGTAAGATCCTTGTTCAAAATAGCTGAGAAATTGTCCTATGTTCTTGGAGTTTTTAGGTTTGGATAGTAAGCCTTAGAATGGCTACACTGTTTTTGCTAAAAAATTGTTTATTTTAAGGAATGTTTTCATTGATATATATAATGACCTCAGTCAAGTGATCTGCTTCTCTTCACTAGTTGCATAATGTAGGGCAAGTGACTTGATGGAAAGACATAAGGAAGATTAAAGCTTCAGTTCAGATATTTGGGAATAAATTGTTAAAGACTTTAGTTTTTAAAAGGTTTGAAGTTAGGGCTGATTTTTAAATGTTAGTTATATGATAAGAGACTGGGTAGATAAATTGTTAAGAACCATTATCAGATTGATTATAGATTTTCAAGTTGTTGGATTTAAGGTCTAGGAGAGAATATGTATATAACTATTAGTTCTAAAATCTTAAAGGAGACATTGATTGAAAGATTGATGGAGAGTGTTACTATAAAACTAAAAATCTGATAGTGTTAAAAGGGTGTTGAAGGAATAGATAAGGGAAATGTTTATTAGGTTGAAATAGAATAGTTAAGACAGGTTTATCAAATGTTAGGACGATAAATTTGGTAAAATATTTGAGCGTCATTAAGTTTATATAATAGGACTCCACATGAGTCATCAGAAAGCAAATACAGATGTTTATCAGGGCGGTATTTTAAGATGAAAAGTTCAGGAACAAGTTTTAAGGAATTTGAAAAGTTCAGGAACAGGTTTTAAGGAATTTGAAAAGTTCAGGCACAAGTTTTATGTAATTTGAAAAGTTCAGGAACAAGTTTTAAGTAATTTGAAAAGTTCAGGAACAAGTTTTAAAAGTTGAAAAGTTCGGGCACAAGTTTTAAGGCATTAGAAAATTTCAGGCACAAGTTTTAAGGAATTTGAAAAGTTCAGGCACGAGTTTTAAGGAATTTGAAAAGTTCAGGCACGAGTTTTAAGGAATTTGAAAAGTTCAGGCACAAGTTTTAAGGAATTTGAAAAGTTCAGGCACAAGTTTTAAGTAATTTGAAAAGTTCAGGAACAAGTTTTAAAAGTTGAAAAGTTCGGGCACAAGTTTTAAGGAATTTGAAAAGTTCAGGAACAGGTTTTAAGGAATTTGAAAAGTTCAGGCACAAGTTTTAAGTAATTTGAAAAGTTCAGGAACAAGTTTTAAAAGTTGAAAAGTTCAGGCACAAGTTTTAAGTAATTTGAAAAGTTCAGGAACAAGTTTTAAGGAATTTGAAAAGTTCAGGCACAAGTTTTAAGTAATTTGAAAAGTTCAGGAACAAGTTTTAAAAGTTGAAAAGTTCGGGCACAAGTTTTAAGGAATTAGAAAATTTCAGGCACAAGTTTTAAGGAATTTGAAAAGTTCAGGCACAGGTTTTAATGAATTTGAAAGTTCAGGCACGAGTTTTAAGGAATTTGAAAAGTTCAGGCACAAGTTTTAAGGAATTAGAAAATTTCAGGCACAAGTTTTAAGGAATTTGAAAAGTTCAGGCACAAGTTTTAATGAATTTGAAAGTTCAGGCACGAGTTTTAAGGAATTTGAAAAGTTCAGGCACAAGTTTTAAGGATTTTGAAAAGTTCAGGAACAGGTTTTAAGGAATTTGAAAAGTTCAGGCACAAGTTTTAAGGAATTTGTAAAGTTCAGGCACAAGTTTTAAGGAATTTGAAAAGTTCAGGCACGAGTTTTAAGGAATTTGAAAAGTCCAGGAACAGGTTTTAAGGAATTTGAAAAG
The DNA here is from genome assembly GCF_036898095.1 of Palaemon carinicauda. Classification (NCBI taxonomy): domain Eukaryota; kingdom Metazoa; phylum Arthropoda; class Malacostraca; order Decapoda; family Palaemonidae; genus Palaemon; species Palaemon carinicauda. The sequence continues at coordinate 33,322,521 of NC_090726.1, read as the reverse complement.
TTCAGGCACAAGTTTTAAGGAATTTGAAAAGTTAAGGCACGAGTTTTAAGGAATTTGAAAAGTTCAGGCACGAGTTTTAAGGAATTTGAAAAGTTCAGGCACAAGTTTTAAGGAATTTGAAAAGTCCAGGAACAGGTTTTAAGGAATTTGAAAAGTTCAGGCACAAGTTTTAAGGAATTTGAAAAGTTCAGGCACAAGTTTTAAGGAATTTGAAAAGTTCAGGAACAAGATTTAAGGATTTTGAAAAGTTCAGGCACACGTTTTAAGGAATTGGAAAAGTTCAGGCACAAGTTTTAATTAATGTGTGTTCATAAATGACTTTAATTTGTTCTTTTATAACGACAGTAATAGTGATTGCTGTAAGAATAGATTTTAATGAGACTAAAGGAGATAGTTTATAGATTCATTCTAGAGAGGCAGTCTAGAGAAGGCATACCTCTTGGTAGTGTCTGAGAAAGTTTTAGAGAAATTATTTCTGTGATCAAATAGTTTTAAATTGTGGAAATTCTTATGAATTAACTTAAATTTCATGTTATTGGAGAGGGTAACTTTCAGAATGTTTTCTTAGGTAGACAATAATCGTAAACATTAATAACAATGAAAGTTTCAAATTTGTAGGAAAAGTTGAATAAGATCCTCAAAGTAGGAAAGGGGGTGAGTTTGTTTCTTGCTGGTTTAAAGCACGTTATTATTAGGTAACTTTAAAAAACATTGCTTAAAATACTAGTGATTAACCTAGAATTAGAATGCTAAAAACCCTCGTTTTAAACTCTTCCATTTCCCTTGTGGTGGAAACCAAATCATGCAGACATTGCTTAAAATCAACATGATGAAAATTGTTTTTTTTTTTTTTTTTTTTTTTTTTTAATTTGCACTTTCAATTGTCATTCTAAGGTGGTTTAGATTCAAGACAAATAAGTAGTCAGGCAAGTGCACGTTATATATAAAAGTTGCATATCAATTTAGAATATTTCAGCTTGTGTAAATTATGTTTTTATATTCCAATTTTATTTTGTTTATGCATTGCTTCTGACTTCTCTTTATATATTGCTACTGTATCTTTTATTTATGCATTATTACTGTATCTTCTATTTATACATTATTACTGTATCTTCTATTTATGCATTATTACTGTATCTTCTGTCTATATATTATTAATTACTGTATCTTCTATTTATACATTATTACTGTATCTTCTATTATACATTACTACTGTATCTTCAATTTATGCATTACTACTTTATCTTATATCTATACATTATTACTGTATCTTCTATTCATACATTACTACTGCATCTTCTGTTTATGAGTTCCTACTGTATTATGTAATTTTGATCTGAAAATACAACTGTTTTAACAATGTTGAACTCAGAAAAGACATTAGCCATGTAAAGTGCAAGAGACTTGTAATCGTAAAGTAGAGAAAGTTATACAAGACATAATAAAGAAAAAAAAATCATCCATGGCTTATAGCCTTGAGTGTCTTAAAATGTCTTCTATATTGTATTTTACTTTACGATTACAAGTCTCATGCACTTTATATGGCTAATGTCTTTTCTGCATTTTTCATTGTTAAAACAGCTGTATTTTCAGATCAAAATTACATAATACAGTAGGAATTCATAAACAGATGATGTAGTAGTAATGTATGAATAGAAGATATAGTAGTAATGTATATATTGAAGGTACAGTAATAATGAATGTAGGAAATCAGTAAAAACTTTGACCAATTTTGTAAAATTTTCACAATGTATAATTTATGAAACTAAAGTTGTGAATAAAAGAAACAAAAACTTAAATCTTATATTTATTTTCATTACATCCATAATATAACAAACATATCAAACAAAATTAAAAAAGAAAATTAAAAAATATAAGAAATTCAGTAACCTGGAGTGTTCTCCTCAATCTAACGTTCATATGACTGAGTGTTCTCCCCAGTCGCCCCCCTCCCTCTTCTGGTATCAGTAAAATGCCTGTTTTCTCTCTCCTCTGAAAGACCAGAGAGCTCATGAAGTATAAAACCTTGCTTTTAACTATGATAAACCACAAGAGTTCATTTGTAAGACTGGTTTATTCCCTTACCATATACAGAGCTCGTTCACTCTTCCACTGGTATTATGAGAGAAATATATACGGTCTCTTGGTATGGAAGTACTGTATTATCAAAATGAGGACTATTCACTATGGTATTCATATTCAGTCCAATTCTCAAAGTAAATTCATTCCTGAAAACTCTAAGTCTTGTGATAATAATTCATTTTAGCCTCAAATTATTTATCTTTAAAATATATAAATTACTTTAACTCGACTCTTAGTCGACTATTTAGGCAGACTATTATTTTGTTAGTTTTTAAGTTTATAAATTATGAATTAAGAAAAACAAATAAATTTTGAAAAAGTCTTTTATTGTAGAAGATTGGTTGTCATACACAGGACAGGTTTCAATACACTCAATAGCAATATTAAGTATAGATATGAATACACTACAAAGTCAAAGACAAACAATATCAAATTCTTTAACCCCGTTTTCTAACAACAAACTCTGCCAACGACAGAAAATCATAGAAAACGAACTTTTCAAATCCCATAACATGGGATACTAAAGTAATTTGTTATCTTTGATTTTTCTAAACATTGGAATAAGTTTGAAGTTAAAAACTTGAGGTTATAAGTGCCATGATTGTGTAAATTAGTTAAGTTTTCAATAAAAAAAAAAAAAAAAAAATGGAAAGCCCACCAAGGCCCGCCCCTTCCCACCTGGTAACAGAGGACTAATTAGGCATTTTGTTTTTGAACGAACAAAGTCACCAGGCCCTTGAATGCTTTCCATTTCCTTCTCTTTTGAAATCTTTTATTGGAAATCTTACAGACATTAATGCAATGATTGTGAATTAAATATACCAAGAATAGTATGAGGTTTTCAAAATAATGTTATAGTATTCTAATTTTGACATCGTAAATGATAAACCTTTAAGCAGTGACAGAGCAAGGGGACTTTTTCTCAAATCTAAATTTTTGCTTAAAAACAATAATTAAATGAAAAAAATAGTGGAGGGAGTGGGGACCTTATCAGTCTTATATTACAATTCCACCGCAATCGATTACTCCAGAATCCTTTTGCCCTCTCAAAAGCAGACAGGAACCACAACTGCCCAAAGGCATCTCTCATCCGTCCCATTTCATGTGCATGATTGAGTCAGGTAAAGGAGAAGACACGTGCAAACCACTGCCCTGACTATCCTTACTACTCCTCCTAGCAGATAGGCAGATCGGACCGAAGTACACATTAACCTTGCACGTGGACCACAAAAGTCAATTTAGGTCCATGTGTAATACATTCTCAAATAAGACCCCTTTTTGAAAGCTACGTAGAGAGAACCTAATTTAAGATTTTCTTAAAACCTAAACAACCTTTAATCTAACAGTGGGCCTACCTACAAAGCTGAACAACCCTTAAATTAACAGTAGGCCTACCTACAAAGCTGAACAACCCTTAAACTAACAGTAGGCCTTCCTAAAAAGCTGAAATCCCCTTAGACTTAACAGTAGGCCTACCTACAAAGCTGAAACCCCCTTAGACTTAACAGTAGGCCTACCTACAAAGCTGAAAACCCCTTAAACTAACTGTAGGCCTACCTATGAAGCTAAACAACCCTTAAACTAACAGTAAGCCTACCTACAAAGCTGAACAACCCTTAAACTAACAGTAGGCCTTCCTAAAAAGCTGAAAACCCCTTAAACTAACAGCAGGCCTACCTTCAAAGCTGAACAACTCTTAAAATAACAGTAGGCCTACCTAAAAATCTGAACAACCCTTAAACTAATAGTAAGGCTACCTACCAAACAGAGATTTAAGTGTCACATTGTCTAGTACTTATTCCTATCATACAAACACACCAACTAATCGAAGAGGAGGCCTACTGTTTGAGAATTATTCTACAGTATAAAACAAACACACACCACCTGCTGCCCAGCCCTGAACAAATTCTATTGATATTACTTGCTCCTGAACCTCTCTTACTAAAACAAACTATGGACAAGCTTAAGGAGATTTTGAATTCGGAATCATCCTCTATTATATGAATACTTTTTAGTCTGTACATTAACGGAATATCTTTGGCATTATAAACTTTGTATTTACGATCTTAATAGTCAGTAGATAGATATGAAAAATTAGTTACATTAAAACGTATTTTGTGAAATAAACATTTTCTGAATTTGAGTTTATCAGATATTCATCATAAAATTAATGTCAAATATAAAACTTAGACTACTCAATTATATGGTTTGAAAAGGTTATTAACAATGTGAAAAACATCTATGGGTATGATATTCATCCTCTTTAACTGTTAAATTCTTCGAAATAAGGATAGTGGAAGATCTCTAGTTATCTTATATATGGCCCAACTGGTTGGCTTCTAACCAAAATATCTGCATTTCCACTATCATGAGTACTGAAGATAACTGAAATTTTAATTTGATTTGAAAAGAATATATCACAGACTTGCAAAGTGTCTATATTTCAATGGGATGACCTAATGGCTTTATTCTTTCATCAAATATTAATAACATTTATTAAAAGGACTTTATGAAAAAATAGGATTTATAAAGTATCTTATACATTGGGTATCATTTGTAAATTTCATTGCTTATGGTAAAAGCAAGAGTCTGAAATTTGTCCTATAAAAACAAATTGTGTTAAAAAATCTTAAGCTTGTCCATATTAAAAAAGAATATTTTTATATCTGTATATTTAACTCTCAACACCTTGCATGTCGCCTAATCTTAATGTGGCCACGTAAAAAGATATATTATTAAAAGATACATAAAATAACTTTATAATTTTGACAATCTATAGATAAAAACAATTAGGATATACCAATCTGGTAAAGTGAGCAACTGGTAAAGTGAGCAACTGATTAAGCTACTATTGAAAACATCTTTAGATTTAATCTATAAATATTTAATGCAAAAACAAGTGAAATTACTTTAGATTGATTAACCTGTGGATTTGCTTTTTCATATATGCTTGCAATTGTTCATTAAGAAAATCTGTAAAATCTATGATTCAAGTATGAAATGAATTTAAACCCAAATTAATTAAATTATTCTCAAAACCCTTTAATTTGAAACTCTCCTTTGGCCACTTATGCAAGGACACAAACTAATTTTGTCCATGGAAATAAAATTCTTAGAGCTGGCTACTAAACAAAGTACACCCTAACCTCAGTATTTAAACTATCTCCTATGATTTAGTATAAATCTAGATAAAATTTTTGGTGTTAACCTGAGGTATAGACACTTATTAACCTTGATTTAACCTGAGAAAAACTAATCTAATTGCCTCACTATAATAATCTTTACACAGATCTAATAAAATCAGCACCCAGTTAAACTAATTTTCACCAAAGAATACATTAGTATGAATTTATAACTTCCTTCTGTAGACTAGAACCTCCTCGTAACACTTACACCAGACATCATCCAATCATTCGCTCATTGCTTACTACAAATTTACTGATGTACAAGGAATGTATTGTCTCCTGCATCCATTAATTCCTACATTCAATCAGGAGCTCTATTTTCAAGTGGTAGAGCAGCAACTTAAGTGGTGCACTCTGAGAGCTTACTGTCGTGAACCAATCATGAAAATTACATTAAAAAACTTTAGCGTATTTATATAAGGACAATCTGACCTATTTCTTGTCTCCTCAAGCTACTTAAAGATTGCAGTAATATCTACATTAATATCAATGTAAGTGCAGACATTTTAAAAGCGTACTGTACCCTATTTTGAGAAAACTATAAGTCCACTTAATTAATCTTTGCTACAATTTTGTTAAAGACAATTTAGTCGATTATTAACTAAAAAAGTTAAAGTTGCAAGTTTCAAATAAAGAATTAGTGGCCAATTTGGTTGTAATTGAAACGCTGGGTACAGGAAATATCAAGACATCAAAATCGCTAAAAATTTATTTTTCAGGATTTTTCTTAAAGTACTCACATAAATTCTGATAAAATGCTCTGAACATTAATGGACTAACTTCTAGTTTTAGTTTACCTTAAGTTACCATACATTTACTCAATATAGACGTAAGATAACTTTAGTTTTACACAAAAAATTAATAGTTTGTGACGTTAATTTTAAACATATTAGCATAAGCAGATCAGAGTTTATCAAGCTTTCAGTTAATCTAGCAGTTTCTTGCTTTAGTTGTCTAGAAAGAATAGCGTAGAACTTATGATCTTGTTACATGTGAACAACGTAAATTGTAAATTCAAATCCCAACTGTTAGTAAAATCAAAAGAAATTGGCAAGTTACATAGTTTATTACAATATAACACCAATGTTCTGACTTGATATTTTGTACTAGCTTCAGAGGCTTATCAGATTATGTCTGAAATTTCTGAATTACAAAGTTTTGTTGCACAGAAAATAACTTTAGAGGAGGTACTTTTTTGTAAATTACTACACAAGATACATTCCTGTACATCAGTAACGCAGTACGTCTATAAAATATAACCTAAAAAAGTAAAACTAAAGTTTGGACCCCTTTGCCTAATCCTGCATAAATTTTAGAAATACTTAACCCAGAGCAGATTAAAACTAAATAAATTGAAGCCATATAATTTAACCCTGTATAAACATCCCCAAAACTAGGTTACCTGATCCTGAATCACACAAACAAGGACTATAATAATTCCCTAATCAACATTGGCAGTAACACCCCACTAACAACTAAAACTATACCAACAACAATATATTCAAGAATGTATTACACACTTCTTCTAAAATGACTTACAGCAGTTCTTTGTCCCTCCTTTATGTCTTGAACAGAAACAGTAGGAATCAGATATCTTGGGACATTTATAGTCCCAGCTGGACCCCTTTTCAGAGAGCATGGGTATCTCAGTGTAATGGAAAGCACTGGATTGCAAGACTGATTGTGTCAACACTTTTTTAAGAAAGTTATCTATAAGTTTAAAACTAAATTGATTAATATTTCCAACCTTTTGATTTTAAAAGACATATAAAATTGAAACATTACAGTTACTAATTTCACATTAACATTGAAATTTCACATATTCTTGGACAAATTTTAAATCACTCTCTTGACAAAAATAATTTCACAACTCAATTTACACAATACATGACCAATTTGATTTAGTTTGAAATTTAAATTACAGTGTATACATAGCAGAAACCTTTTCAATTTGACATTACAATCTCCTGCAATTCAAGATTAAGATTTTTAAAAGTTTTAAACTAAATTTCAAAAATATTCAGAAGTATGAAACAAAGATTTTTAAAATCATTTGAGGCTTTAAAGATCCTTCAACCTTATTGAATTATTAATCATGACTAGAATTGACAAGACAGAATCTACCCTGACAAGATATCAAGGAAATCAAATTGGACTAAACATGTTCACCATAGCACACAGTCTAGCATTTTGACAATACAACATAACCAAGTTAACAGTCTTCTTCTCTCATTAAACCAGCAAAAGAATGAATGAGTTCCGTACATGGGAAGCTCATAAACAGCCTAAATGAACAGTGGTTCCAGTCAAAAGCAAGATATATACTTCATGGGCCCTTTGGCTTTTCAGTGGTGAGGAATATGGCAAATACTGATACCAGAAGAGAGAGGGGGGCAGATGGGGAGGGAGGCTCAGTCATATGAACGTTCCCTTTATTATCATTTTTTTTAAATTTTTCCAAATTGGGAGGGGGAAGGATCAAGGAGTGGGAATGGGAGTTCTGAAACTTCAGTTATGTATTAGAGTAAACAACAATCTGATTCAAACCCCGTTTCTAAAATTTCCCAAAATACTGACGTGTCATTTTTCAAAATTCAAGTAAATTTCAAGGTATGTTCATGTAGCTTAAGAGAAGATGAGGAATAATACAAATACTAGCCAAAGCCCAACCATTTCACACACTCACATACTAGCTCACCCACTTCCTAGCCCTACTTGCCATTTCACCTCAAAGCCCTCCCAGCTATTTCACACCAAAGCACACTCCTAGCTATTTCACACCAAGGCACTCTCCCACCCATTTCTCACCAAAGCACTCTCCTAGCCATTTCACACCAAAGGACGCTCCTAGCCATTTCACACCAAAGCACTCTCCCAGCCATTTCACATCAAAGCACTCTCCTGGCCATTTCACACCAAAGCACTCTCCTGGCCATTTCACACCAAAGGACTCTCCTAGACAAAGCCCTCTCCTAGCCATTTCACATCAAAGCACTCTCCCAGCCATTTCACACCAAAGCACTCTCCCAGCCATTTCTCACCAAAGCACTCTCCTAGCCATTTCACACCAAAGGACGCTCCTAGCCATTTCACACCAAAGCACTCTCCTGGCCATTTCACACCAAAGCACTCTCCTGGCCATTTCACACCAAAGGACTCTCCTAGACAAAGCCCTCTCCTAGCCATTTCACATCAAAGCACTCTCCCAGCCATTTCACACCAAAGCACTCTCCCAGCCATTTCTCACCAAAGCACTCTCCTAGCCATTTCACACCAAAGGACGCTCCTAGCCATTTCACACCAAAGCACTCTCCCACCCATTTCTCACCAAAGCACTCTCCTGGCCATTTCACACCAAAGCACTCTCCTGGCCATTTCACACCAAAGCACTCTCCTGGCCATTTCACACCAAAGCACTCTCCCACCCATTTCTCACCAAAGCACTCTCCTGGCCATTTCACACCAAAGCACTCTCCTGGCCATTTCACACCAAAGCACTCTCCTGGCCATTTCACACCAAAGGACTCTCCTAGACAAAGCCCTCTCCTAGCCATTTCACATCAAAGCACTCTCCCAGCCATTTCACACCAAAGCACTCTCCCAGCCATTTCTCACCAAAGCACTCTCCTAGCCATTTCACACCAAAGGACGCTCCTAGCCATTTCACACCAAAGCACTCTCCCACCCATTTCTCACCAAAGCACTCTCCTAGCCATTTCACACCAAAGGACGCTCCTAGCCATTTCACACCAAAGCACTCTCCTGGCCATTTCACACCAAAGCACTCTCCTGGCCATTTCACACCAAAGGACTCTCCTAGACAAAGCCCTCTCCTAGCCATTTCACATCAAAGCACTCTCCCAGCCATTTCACACCAAAGCACTCTCCCAGCCATTTCTCACCAAAGCACTCTCCTAGCCATTTCACACCAAAGCACTCTCCTGGCCATTTCACACCAAAGGACTCTCCCAGCCATTTCACATCAAAGCACTCTCCTGGCCATTTCACACCAAAGCACTCTCCTGGCCATTTCACACCAAAGGACTCTCCCAGCCATTTCACACCAAAGCACTCTCCCAGCCATTTCACATCAAAGCACTCTCCCAGCCATTTCACATCAAAGCACTCTCCTGGCCATTTCACACCAAAGCACTCTCCTGGCCATTTCACACCAAAGGACTCTCCTAGACAAAGCCCTCTCCTAGCCATTTCACATCAAAGCACTCTCCCAGCCATTTCACACCAAAGCACTCTCCCAGCCATTTCTCACCAAAGCACTCTCCTAGCCATTTCACACCAAAGGCCACTCCTAGCCATTTCACACCAAAGCACTCTCCCAGCCATTTCACACCAAAGCACTCTCCCAGCTATTTCACATCAAAGCACTCTCCTGGCCATTTCACACCAAAGGACTCTCCCAGACAAAGCCCTCTCCTAGCCATTTCACACCAAATTTTTTCCTAACCATCTAGTCTGCCAATGATCACCTAAAAATCTATTCACTCTTCTGTATTATCCAACAATGTTCAAGTCCTACTTTAGTTCCTAGCATTCAAATCTATACCAATAAACAAGTCAGTCTTCCGACCTTCCCAAAACCACAAAGTTTTAGAACCATTTTTCCTAACCTTAAATTTAAGCTTCTCTAACAATATCTAATTAAAATCTGAAAAATATTTAGGCCTACAGTAACTTTTGATATACCTATATTCTACAACTTTCTTTCATTCACAGTATACTCCTAGAATCCTCTCTATACACTAACTTGAAATTGAAGTGTGAGAGAGAGAGAGAGAGAGAGAGAGAGAGAGAGAGAGAGAGAGAGAGAGAGAGAGGATCTTTAACATGGGGACGGAGGATGGACATTTCATCCAATAAGTTTTTATACAAATTACACATTAAAATATTTACGCTAGATTTTTTAAATATAGGGCCAATGGTGTATTTAAACTATGGATTGCTCCAAAGATATTTGCTAGTTATTACTCATTATGAAATCTAAAATACAATAGGAGGGATTCAACTATGCATAATAGACTATTGAAACTTCAAAGGATTTTGTGTTAAGCAAACTTAAAGGACAAAAAGGATTGAAAGAATCGAAAGGCTAAACAAGAACACACCTTGAATTAATCATTTAAAGCAGATCAATTGAAATGCCACAAAAAAAAAAAAAATATTACGTCTATAAAAAAAATAAAACCTTATTTCCATCAACTGAAAGTTTTGGCACAAGATATTCAGTAATCTTATATAAGGTATTCATTCTTAATATAACTTTACAGTTTAAAATTTTCCCATCCAATTTACTATCATATACCGATTTCCTGAACTCTAAAAAAATATATAGATTACAAACTAAAAACTGCTTCAATACTCAAAGGATTCCCAAATCTTACTAAAAATACTCAATTCTTGAAAGTCAAAATCGACGAATCAAAAAACTTAGGAAAACTTTACTTTAGGATCTCATGATTTGAATGTCCAATCTCGCTGGATTGAATAAGTACCGTAAATCCTGAAGGTATTACTAGACTAAAATTTAACTGAAACAGTCCACCCCCTATAAGAAATAGCCCAGCCTCTTATCTGAAATAGCCCAGCCTCTACCTGAAATAGCCCAGCCTCTACCTGAAACAGCCCAGCCTCTACCTGCAACAGCCCAGCCTCTACCTGCAACAGCCCAGCCTCTACCTGCAACAGCCCAGCCTCTACCTGCAACAGCCCAGCCTCTACCTGAAATAGCCCCGCCTCTTATCTGAAATAGCCCAGCCTCTACCTGAAACAGTCCAGCCTCTTATCTGAAATAGCCCAGCCTCTACCTGAAATAGCCCAGCCTCTACCTGCAACAGCCCAGCCTCTACGTGCAACAGCCCAGCCTCTACCTGCAACAGCCCAGCCTCTACCTGAAATAGCCCCGCCTCTTATCTGAAATAGCCCAGCCTCTACCTGAAACAGTCCAGCCTCTTATCTGAAATAGCCCAGCCTCTACCTGAAACAGTCCAGCCTCTTATCTGAAATAGCCCAGCCTCTACCTGAAACAGTCCAGCCTCTTATCTGAAATAGCCCAGCCTCTACCTGAAACAGTCCAGCCTCTTATCTGAAATAGCCCAGCCTCTACCTGAAACAGTCCAGCCTCTTATCTGAAATAGCCCAGCCTCTACCTGAAACAGTCCAGCCTCTTATCTGAAATAACCCAGCCTCTACCTGAAACAGTCCAGCCTCTTATCTGAAATAGCCCAGCCTCTATCTGAAATAGCCCTGCCTCTTATCTGAAATAGCCCAGCCTCTTATCTGAAACAGCCCAGCCTTCTACCTGTAACAGCCCAGCCTTCTACCTGAAACAGCCCAGCCTCTACCTGAAACAGCCCAGCCTCTACCTGAAACAGCCCAGCCTCTACCTGAAATACTCCAAATTGAAAGACTTACTTGAAATATCCCACCCTCTGCCCGAAATAACTCCTTACCCTTCCTGAAATATCTTCTATCAGGACTACCAGAAATTTCATAGCCAGGATTTCAACAGGTTGATGAGAATGAGATATAATTTAGCTCTAAAAAAACTTATGGTTAGCTTACCCCAATATTGCAATCTTAGTTATTGACATTGAATTATTTAGGCCTAAACAGATTTTCAACTAAACTTAAGTCATCCACTATTCATTAATGCAATTTTGAATGGGAATTTAATGTATAAAAATTAGATTCATGAAACTAAAAATGAAAGAATTTAGGTGAATTAGTAAGCTGGCAATATAACTTGCACACTGTCCAAGACTTAAAACTTGAACCAGATACTTAAATCATTATTGTGAAAACCTAAAGTAGGGACAACTTCCTACAAAAAAAATTAAATGGCCAAAAACAAGGTGTTCTGGAAGTTCCACTTGCTCTGCTCCTGCTGAAGGACTTTACCGGGAGAGTCCGGATCCCACAGGACACATCCAGGAGAGTCCTTATAAGTGTTATAAGCGCCCAAGCAGAAGGCCACGTTAACCTGAAAGTCAAAAGTGTTAATAGGAACTCACAGAAAATCACTAATCAAGATTTATAAAATAAATTTTGTATAGTACCGTAATTTTTAAGTAATAATACATACATACATATACCAAGGCACTTCCCCCAATTTTGGGGGGTAGCCGACATCAACAATGAAACAAAACAAAAAAGGGGACCTCTACTCTCTACGTTCCTCCAGCCTAACCAGGGACTCAGCTGAGTTCAGCTGGTACTGCTAGGGTGCCACAGCCCAACCTCCCACATTATCCACCACAGATGAAGCTTCATAATGCTGAATCCCCTACTGCTGCTACCTCCGCGGTCATCTAAGGCCCCGGAGGAAGCAGCAGGGCCTACCGGAACTCCTATCACCCAGAGCTTTCTTCACACCATCCATCCACCCAAACCTTGGCCTTCCTCTTGTACTTCTCCCATCAACTCTTGCATTCATCACCTTCTCTAGCAGATAGCCATTTTCCATTCTCTCAACATGGCCAAACCACCTCAACACATTCATATCCACTCTAGCCGCTAACTCATTTCTTACACCCATTCTCACCCTCACCACTTCGTTCCTAACCCTATCTACTCGAGATACACCAGCCATACTCCTTAGACACTTCATCTCAAACACATTCAATTTCTGTCTCTCCATCACTTTCATTCCCCACAACTCCGATCCATACATCACAGTTGGTACAATCACTTTCTCATACAGAACTCTCTTTACATAAATCAGCTCAATCGAAAACAAATTAGGATATCATAACCCCCAAATGTAGGATATTTAAAGCCACAAAAAGATATTTCAAACCCCCAAAAGTAACACTAAGCTCCCAAAAGTACGATATTTTAAGCCCCCAAAAGTAGGATATTTTAATCCCAAGACCTGAAGGATTAACATAAACCAAGCTCATGCCGCTATCAGATTTGAATCATAGACATGGGATTCAGGTTAGGTTTACCCTAAGCCAAAATATAACAAAATTGAACTTACAAACAGCATCCTGGAACCAATTAAGTTTATAAGTTGAGGACCAATAGTTTTTAGTACTTTTGTTCACGTACTTCGTTCCAAATTTTGGAAAATGAGCGTTAACCAGTTGCAAACACAGGGGACCTTGCCATCCTGTGCTTGGCTTCTTCCACACGCTTCAACTTTACTGGGGCCAGATGACTTCTGCATATTGCTAGCCTGAAATAGAAGTTTCAGAATTAGTCCTGTAGTAAAAACAATCTATGAAAGCTTTCACTGCAGAAATGACTGAAGATCAATCTCACTTAGTAATTTGAATGTTTAATTTTTTCATGTACAGTGATGCCCCAGCATACGAAAGTAATCCGTTCAGGATACGGTTTCGTATGCTGATTTTTCCGTATCCTGAGTTGCGTTTTACATGTAAATAGCCTAATCCGTTCCAAGCCTTACGAAAAGACACCTTTTCTTTCATAAACACGCTAAACTGTAGTAATAAACATGCAATGCAGCCATTTCTATCATTCAATAATTAACCCAACCGTTAAAAACAGCCTAATCCATTCCAGAAACCACCATGAGATTATTCAATAATGTAGTTATAGCCTAGTTATCCCCTCCAAGCCCTAAGAAAACGGTCCGTTTTCTTTACTACTGTACAAAAATTACTGTACTGTATGTAAAGCATTTGGATCAGTGAAGGTGTATTGTTACCTGGACACCTAAATTAAGGGTTGATACCCTGAAAAAAAGGTACAGTACTGTACTCTCGGCGACGAGTTGGGATCTCGTAAGCTTTTCGTATCCTGAAATTTTTTCGTATACTGGGGCAAAAAAATCTTTGTATCGCTTTTCGTACCCTGAATTTTTCGTAAGCAGAAACTTTCGTATCCAGAGGTATCACTGTACAGTATATTAATTCAGTTTTTAATCTAAAGGTTTAAATTTTTCGACATTGATAATAAATTAATCTGGCGAATTCTAAATCATTCATTAAAATCAAATCACAAAATTGCTTTACTATTTAACAATATTCACAAATATTCTCCTATGGTCTCTTATCAAGCTCTTCAAATTTGCTAACACTTAAACAGGACCATCTGTTCCTATACCTGTACTGCAAAATCCAAATGCTTTACAATCAAGAACAACCTCAAAATTAATTAATTGAAACCTAGTAAGCAGATCTATACAACCAAAAGTTCTGGGTTGTACTACTATTAGCTAAGCTGTAACCCTAGTTGGAAAAGCAGGATGCTATGAGCCTCATAAGGGCTCCAACAGGAAAATATAGCCCAGTGAGGAAAGGAAACAAGGAAATCAATAAACAACAAGAGAAGTAATGAACAAATAATACAAAATATTTTAAGAACTATGTTAAGAACAGTAAAAGCATTGAAATGGATCTTTCAAATATAAACTATAAAAATTTCAAAAAACAGAAAGAGAAATATAGAATAAATTATCTTTTGCTTGAAGGTACACTTGGACACATCCCAATGTGTACCCTTAAGTAATAGATCATTTATTTCAAAAGACAGCAGTAGATTATCTTAAAATGAAGGGGTAACTAACAAAGAGGCAAAGCGAAGAAAATCTTCAAGAGCAATCATCAGTACAGAATTAATATGGTGAAAATGAAATTGTTAGCAGACAGAAATAAAATCATGGTAGTTTCAAGATGATTAATACTCTCAATTTCAGACTACTATCCAAATAAAATCATACCCTATTACCCTAACTTCTTACAAGATTCAGAGGCAATTGAAACTTCAAAATAGCAATATATACATCATACAATGTAAGATTCCCCCATCAGGTCACCTCTGTCGAACTTAGAAGACGTGATATTGTAGTAGAGTTGACTAATATCAAGACATTCGTCCACCAAAGGCATATTATGCATTACAGTAGAGGCAAAGTTTGAACTCAGATTGATTAAGCTTCCTCAGATATCGTGCAAAACAAAGTAACTTATTATTATTCATATAACTAGCTAAGCTACAACCCTAGTTGGAAAAGCAAAATGCTATAAGGCCAGGGGCTCCGACAGGGAAAAATAGCCCAGTGAGGAAAGGAAATAAGGAAATAAACAATATAAGAAGTAATGACCAATTAAAATAAAATATTTCAAGAATATAAATATTAAAACATATTTCATAAATAAACTATAAAAAATACTTATGTCAGCCTGTTCAACATAAAAACATTTGTTGCACATTTTAACTTTTGAAGTTCTACCAATTCAACTATCCAATTAGGAAGATCATGCCACAACTTGGTCATAGCTAGAATAAAACTTCTAGAGTACTGTGTAGTATTGAACCTCATTATGAAAAAGGTCTGACAATTAGAATTAACTGCCTGCCTAGTATTACGAATAGGATGGAACCGTCCGGGAAGATCTGAATGTAGAGGATGGTCAGAATTATGAAAAATCTTATGCAACATGCATAATGAACTACCAGAACGACAGTGACAGAGATTATCTAGATCAAGAATAAGAAATTTAACATATAAACAATGACAAAGACATCATGCCAATTGTCAGTTCAGAAAGCTTATTTTACCTTAGTTAAAACTGCTTGAAGTTCCACTACAGAATAATATTATTATTATTATTATTACTTGCTAGACTACAACCCTAGTTGGATAAGCAAGATGCTATAAGCCCAAGGGCTCCAATAGGGAAAATAGCCCAGAGCAGAAAGGAAATAATGAAATGAATAAACTACAATTAACAATTAAATGAAATACTTCAGGAACAGTAATATTAAAATAAATCTTTCGTATATAAACTATAAAAACTTAAATAAAAAGAAAAAAAAGAGGAAGAGAAATGAGATACAATAGTGTGCCCGAGTGTACCCTCAAGCAAGAAAACACTAATCCAAGACAGTTGAAGACCATGATACAGAGGCTATGGCCCTACTCAAGACTAGAGAACAATAGTTTGATTTATTTTGGAGTGTCCTTCTCCTAGAAGAGCTGCTTACCATAGTTACAGTGTCTCTTCTACCCTTACCAAGAGGAAAGTAGCCACTGAACAATTGCAATGCAGTGGTTAAACCCTTGAGCAAAGAAGAATTGTTTAAACAATTTCTAGAAAGCAGAAAGGCTTAATTACTAGCACTTATAATTATTACGAAGCTTCAATAAAAAGAGAAAAAAACATTCCCGATAAGAAAACATTATAAAAAATTGCTACTCAAAACCCTAACTTACAGAAGGTCCTCAATTTGAAAATATTCAGATACAAACACAAATCCAAATGAAATCATAAATTTCAGTTATTGTATCAAAAGATCATAAGGAAATGCTGTAATAAAATAATATATAATTTAATACAGTAAGCAAGTCGACATTTGCAACATAAAACAGAACTATTTGTTGACCTTTTCAGCTAAAAATTGTAAGCTTGCGAGTTAGATGATGCCTGCCCTAGGCACAAATTTAACAAAATCTGACTCGGAAACAGTTTCTTGGAACCTATCAAGTTTGTAGGTTGAGGATTTTGTGTAAAAATGTTATTTTTATTAGTAAAATAAATTTTTGAATATACTTACCCGATAATCATGTAGCTGTCAACTCCGTTGCCCGACAAAATTCTATGGAGGGATACGCCAGCTATCACAATACTAGAAGGGGGTGTATTTACCAGCGCCACCTGTGGCCAGGTACTCAAGTACTTCTTGTTGACACCTCCTCAATTATTCCTCGGTCCACTGGTTCTCTATGGGGAGGAAGGGAGGGTCGATTAAATCATGATTATCGGGTAAGTATATTCAAAAATTTATTTTACTAATAAAAATAACATTTTTCAATATTAAACTTACCCGATAATCATGTAGCTGATTCACACCCAGGGGGGTGGGTGAAAAACCAGTGTACAAGACTAAAGGATAGCTAAGTATCCCGTATTTCATATAATCAGTTATCCACAATAACAATGAAATAATAAGTACCTGGTAAGGAAGTCAACTTAAACCGTTACTCTGCCTTTAATAAGATCGTCTTCCTTACTGAGCGCAGCGTACCTCTTGGGAGGCTGAATCAACTCAAAGGTGCTAAAGTATACAGGGCTGCAACCCATACTAAAGGACCTCATCACAACCTTTAACCTCGGCGCTTCTCAAGAAAGAATTGACCACCCGCCAAATCAACAAGGATGTGGAAGGCTTCTTAGCCGACCGTACAACCCATAAAAAGTATTCAAGAGAAAGGTTAAAAGGTTATGGGATTATGGGAATGTAGTGGCTGAGCCCTCGCCTACTACTGCATTCGTTGCTACGAATGGTCCCAGGGTGTAGCAGTACTCGTAAAGAGACTGGACATCTTTGAGATAGAATGATGCGAACACTGACTTGCTTCTCCAATAGGTTGCATCCATAACACTCTGCAGAGAATGGTTCTGTTTGAAGGCCACTGAAGTAGCCACAGCTCCCACTTCATGTGTCCTTACCTTCAGCAAAGCAAGGTCTTCTTCCTTCAGACGAGAATGTGTTTCTCTAATCAGAAGCCTGAATAGTAAGAAACTGAGTTCTTAGAACTTGGAAAAGAAGGTTTCTTGATAGCACACTATAAGGCTTCTGATTGTCCTTGTAAAGGTTAAGACCTTTTTAGATAGTACCTAAGAGCTCTAACTGGGCAAAGTACTCTTTTCAGATCATTCCCCACCAAGTTGGACAGGCTTGGGATCTCGAACGACTTAGGCCAAGGACGTGAAGGAAGCTCGTTTAGCAAAAACCGAGCTGCAAGGAACATGTAGCCGTTTCAGATGTGAAAACAATGATCCTGCTGAAGGCGTGGATCTCACTTACTCTTTTAGCTGTTGTCAAGCACACGAGGAAAAGAGTTTTTAATGTGAGGTCCTAAAAAGAGGCTGATTGGAGAGGTTCAAATCTTGATGACATAAGGAACCTTAGGACCACGTCTAGATTCCAGCCTGGAGTGGACAACCGACGTTCCTTTGAGGTCTCAAAAGACCTAGGGAGGTCCTGTAGATCTTTGTTGGTGGAAAGATCCAAGCCTCTGTGGCGGAAAACCGCTGCCAACATACTTCTGTAACCCTTGATCGTAGGAGCTGAAAGGGATCTTACTTTCCTTAGATATAACAGGAAGTCAGCAATCTGGGTTACAGTGGTACTGGTTGAGGAAACTGCATTGGTCTTGTACCAGCTACGGAAGACTTCCCCTTGAGACTGATAGATTCTGAGAGTGGATGTTCTCCTTGCTTTGGCAATCGCTCTGGCTGCCTCCTTCGAAAAGCCCCTAGCTCTTGAGAGTCTTTCGAAAGTCTGAAGGCAGTCAGACGAAGAGCGTGGAGGATTGGGTGTACCTTCTTTACGTGAGGTAGACTTAGAAGGTTCACTCCTAGAGGAAGAGTCCTGGGAATGTCGACCAGCCATTGCAGTACCTCTAAGAACCATTCTCTCGCGGACCAGAGCGGAGCCAACCAACGTCAGCCGTGTCCCTTAGTGAGAGGAGAACTTCTGAAGTCCTCTGTTGACAATCTTGAACGGCGGGAATGCATACAGGTCGAGATGGAACCAATCCAGCAGAAAAGCATCCACGTGAACTGCTGCTGGGTCTGGAATCGGAGAACAATACAACAGGAGTCTCTAGGTTATCGAGGTAGTGAACAGATCTATGGTTGGCTGACCCCACAGGGCCCAAAGTCTGTTGCAAACATTCTTGAGAAGGGTCCACTCTGTGGGGATGACCTGACCCTTCCGTCTGAGGTGATCTGCCATGACATTCATACCGCCCTGAATGAACCTCGTTACCAGTTAGCTTTCGATCTAAAGACCAGATGAGTAGGTCCCTTGCGATCTAGAACAACTTCCACGAAAGAGTCCCTCCCTGCTTGAAGATGTAAGCCAGGGCTGTGGTGTTGTCAGAGTCCACCTCCACCACTTTGTTAAGCTGGAGGGACTTGAAGTTTATCAAGGCCAGAATAACCGCCAACAACTTCTTGCAAATGATGTGAAGTGTCCTTTGCTCCTGATTCCATGTTCCCGAGCATTCTTGTCCGTCCAAAGTCGCACCCCAGCCCGTGTCTGATGCGTCCGAGAGGAGACGGCGGTCGTGTTTCTGAACAGCCAAAGGTAGCCTTCCTTGAGAAGAAAGCTGTTCTTACACCACGCGAGAGAAGACCTCCTCTCTTCGGAAACAGGAACTGAGACCGTCTCTAGCGTCATGTCCTTTATCCAGTGAGCAGCTAGATGATACTGAAGGGAGGGGAGGTGGAGTCTCCCTAACACGATGAACAGGGCCAGCGATGAAAGTGTCCCTGTTAGACTCATCCACTACCTGACTGAGCATCGGTTCCTTCTCAGCATGCTCTGGATGCATTCTAGGGCTTGGAAGATCCTTGGGGCCGACGGAAAAGTCCGAAAAGCTCGACTCTGAAGATCCATACCCAAGGAGACAATGGTCTGGGATGGAACGAGCTGAGACTCCTCAAAATTGACCAGGAGGCCCAGTTCCTTGGTCAGATCCATAGTCCATTTGAAAATCTCCAGACAGCGACGACTTGTGGGAGCTCTTAAAAGCCAGTCGTCTGACGGAGCCGGACACAAGATCATGATACTGCTGCACAGTCTGTGAACTGTCAATCATGGGCAAGCGAGGAAGTACAGTGACAACCCGAATCTGTCTAGACTGTCTGGGTCGTACAGACAACTCCTTAACGGGTTGCTGAGGTTGCCGCACTGCGTCACAACAAGTCACTTCTGTTGGTTGTTGAACGTCTTCCCCGTGACACATTGACTCCGTAAACAAAAAATCCTCTAACAAGGACTAAGCTTGGAATGCATGTCATGCAACACAGCTCAAGGTCTATGGGAGCAGGTGTGGTAACAGACGGGATTAGCGACTGAAGTGGAACCATAACCTTCCCTGTAAGCATGTTATGCTTAAATAAAAGTCCATAAGAGGTTATGCAGCTAAAGGCTCCCTCCAAATGACAGAGTCCTCAAGGTAATATCAGAAGGAGGGAGAAAAGAACTTTCTCATCTACAGGGACCTTATCCTAGAAAAGCTAAGTTCTCTGAGTGAGGGTTCACTAGTGCAAAAGCAGCAGACTAGAAGGCAACGTTATGAAACTGCTTGACAGTCTAGTGAGTTGGCAACAACCCAAGATGTGTGACTGAGAAGCATGCGGAAAGGTATGCAGAGCATGATGTATGCAGAGTATGCTGTATGCAGAGTATGCTGTATGCAGAGCATGCTGTATGTAGAGCATGTTGTATGCAGAGCATGCTGTATGCAGAGCATGCTGTATGTAGAGCATGTTGTATGCAGAGCATGCTGAATGCAGAGCATGCTGTATGCAGAGCATGTTGTATGCAGAGCATGCTGAATGCAGAGCATGCTGTATGCTGAGCATGTAGTAAGCAGAGCCTGCTGTAAGCAGAGCCTGTTGTAAGGAAAGCAGAGCGTGTGCATGGCGTTTAACATTTCTCAGAAATTCATGACCAGTGCTAGAGTGCTTTATGCATGCTTGCATGGGGTTTAAAAATCAACATAATGTTTACCTTACATTCATAACTCATGATTCATATTTTTGCCATGGTTTGAAAATGGAGGTAAGGTATGCTGAACAGCAGAGTCAGAACGAGCTGGAACAACAATAGTTGTGGTTTCCTCTTCAAGACTCTGTTGAGGGAACACCTGAGGCTCAGTCTGCAAAGGCTGAATAAAAGACAAGCAGAAGGAAGGCGCATGGGTGGAGGAGGCTGACTCCTAGCATGAGTGGTTGAACCCAAGGGTTGCGCTTGCTGAGCGGTTGGCGGAAGCGGAGTAGCAAGTTCCAGTTCCTGTGGTGTGAGCGGAGCGCGATGAGGAAGAGGCTGCGCAGAACAAGGTAAATGTCTCGCAAGCTGAGGCTCCTGAGGCGCAAGGCTAAGGTGTTGTGGTGCTTGCCTTGTGGAGAGTTGAGCTCGCTGCAGCGAGAGCTGAGGAGACTGACTCATGGACGGGAGAGGTTGTTGTACCTCAACCGAGTGTTGCATCACTGGTGGAACAGCAAGTGGAGGCGGAGGAAGAGAGGTATAATCCTCCTGATCCCATTGTAAAGGTTGCCTTAAGGAAGGCGGAGGCTGAACACCACTGGGAACAGCAAACTCAGCACGTGGCTCAACATCGTACGCCTGGCAGGTGGTACTGCGATCAGGCGGAGCGAGCGTAGGCGGAGGGAGTGTAGGCGGAGGCGGAGGAGCAACACTCTCAGCCCGACACTCACGCATCAAGTCCGAAAGCTGTGCTTGCATGGACTGTAGTAGAGTCCACAACATCGTACGCCTGGCAGGTGGTACTGCGATCAGGCGGAGCGAGTGTAGGCGGAGGGAGTGTAGGCGGAGGCGGAGGAGCAACACTCTCAGCCCGACACTCACGCATCAAGTCCGAAAGCTGTGCTTGCATGGACTGTAGTAGAGTCCACAACATCGTACGCCTGGCAGGTGGTACTGCGATCAGGCGGAGCGAGCATAGGCGGAGGGAGTGTAGGCGGAGGCGGAGGCGCAACACTCTCAGCCCGACACTCACGCATCAAGTCCGAAAGCAGTGCTTGCATGGACTGTAGTAGAGTCCACTTGGGGTCGGCAGAAACTACAGTAGGCTGAGGTAAAGCCTTAACAGTCGAGCTCTGTTGTGGCAGAACCTTACTCCTCTTAGGCGGAGTGCATTCAACTGATGACTGAGGAGAGTCAGAGCTAACCCAATGACTGTGAACTCTAACTTCGTACGTCTGGCATAGGTCTGGACTTTACGTTTAAAAGGTCTTGAGACCTGAGACCAGCGTTTTCTCCCCTAAATTTCTTCTGCAGACGAGCAAAATAAGGGCTCAATCGTCTGCGGGTGGGAGTGACGGTCTCGGTAAGACACGCCCACAACCACCGAGGATACTTCTGTGCGCCGATCAAGGCCTGCTGAACCCTTCTGCCCTTCGACATTGCTTCTCCCCTGGGCTTGGGAGCTTGCAAGAGGTCCCGGACTGGGAGGACGACTGGCGCGCACAAAAGTACCCTCACGCACAACACTGACATACTTTGCGCTAATCACTTATCACTTTGATTTCTGTTTGCACTTATTTCACTGAACTCGAAACTTTAAGTGGTTTGTACCTGAAACACGCAATTCTATCCTTTCTCAAAAGTTAGTAATTGCGAAAACAGAATTACAATGTAACAGAAAAATCTAATGAAAGATAATTCAGTGGCTTTAAAGAGACTAAACACTAGATCACTCTAGAAACGTTTAGTTTCTTCCCCTAAAGAGACTAGGGAGAAGAGCAAAAACGATAACGACGTTACTCGTACGCCTGGCAGGCTTGAATGAAACGTTTATCCTCTTTCTCCCTCCGTCTCTATCTCTCTCTCTCTCTCTCTCTCTTGACTTAGAACCTGAGAGAAGAGCCCAATCATATATATCGTTAAAACATATTATTGTTAAAGGAAAAACTGAAAAGTTCCTTTATTAGGATCAAAACCATTAAGTTAAGAAAGAATGAACAAAACGCTAGACACGGTTACTCTTACTGCAACGTGAAACCGTGAACATTCTTTCTCTATCGTAACGATAGAGTGCAAGTTGAACGTTCTGAACGTCAACAACTGCAGAGACAAAACAAAACGTTAGTTCAACTTTGAAAACAGTACGAGACTATCAAAGAAATTCTTTCAAACTCTGTGGCGGAAATAGCATAATATGTTAACAGGTAAAACCGAAATGACGGGCTCAATGTTAATCAACTTCGGTACCAAGAAAAGACCGCCTACTATTAGGAAGGTCGAATATAAACAAATATAAAAATTAATTTTAATAAGTTTATAATAAAAGGAAGTTAATCGAAGAGGCCTATAAGAGGCGGAGAGATATAAAATAAATCTATAACTTTTGTTAAGCAAAATTAAGAAAGAGAGTCTATACTCTCTTAGACACCAACACTTCCGTCTAAGGGAAGGGTCGGCCATTGAAAGGTGAACGAGAGTTCATACTCTCTACGTCACCATAATTAATCAAATTAATTCCAAAAGCTAACTAAGCTAATATAGAAGTTTCCAGTAAAGCGACAGCCGAAATCAAAGAGAAATACTTCACCAAAGTCGTGAAAATACTCCAAGAACATAAGCGTATCCCAGAACGTCTTGCCGGAAGCACGACAGAGGAATAATTGAGGAGGTGTCAACAAGAAGTACTTGAGTACCTGGCCACAGGTGGCGCTGGTAAATACACCCCCTTCTAGTATTGTGATAGCTGGCGTATCCCTCCATAGAATTCTGTCGGGCAACGGAGTTGACAGCTACATGATTATCGGGTAAGTTTAATATTGAAAAATGGCTGTGTTAACATTAATGAGAACTCACCAAAACAGGGTCAATGTCCGTAGTGAGAAATAGACTTCTTGAGCTGGCAAAGACCTCTAACTTACGCTGTCCTCTTGTTCTTCCCTTACACACCGTTCTGTAATACAATAGAAAAAGAAAATATTAAACTATCCAAGCATTTTCATCTGGTGGTTATTATTATTATCATTATTTAGGCTATAACCTTAGTTGGAAAAGCAAGATGCTTTAAGCCCAAGGGCTCCAACAGGGAAAAATAGCCCAGTGAGTAAAGAAAATAAGGACATAAAACAATATGAGAAGTAATGAACAATTTAAATAAAATATTTAAAAAAAAAGTATCAACATTAAAACAAATTTCGTACATAAACTATAAAAAGAGCCTTGTATCATCCTGTTCAACATAAAAAACACTTGCTGCGAGTTTGAACTTTCACCAGTACAACTACGTACTTGATTAGGAAGAATATTCCACAATTTGGTTACATTACTCTTCTGAAAGACCTATGACACCTGTACTGTTGTTTGTCCCCTATGGATTCTTATCAAACCACGATAAAATAAGAACTCATCCCATTCTCAACACAATATAGTCATTCAAAGAACATCAGAATGAAGGGATTTCTCTCCTGTAAATACGGATATGATATAACATGAATGATTAAGGAAACTCACCAAGGAGAAACGGTCAGTGAGAGTAATGACAATCGGATTTCTTGAGTTCCATCCTTCTACCTGTTTTTTGATGATGCCGGCAAACATCAGTCCTCATTTCAGGTTGATGGCAAACTCCTGTCAAAGATTTATGACATCTGTACTTTCATTTCTCTCTTCTTTAATCACAATAAAAAAAGGAAGAACTTAACCTAGTCAAAATACTATATACAGAAAGAGCCCTAGAATGTTCAAAAATTTTCTAAGAAGCAAAATGATTGAAAACCAGTTTATTATACAAATACCAAGTCTGGAGTTTAAAGAAAACTCTTGATTCTGTTGCATATAATTTTGATGACATTATAATGGCCCCTTAACAAGAATAATTCAATTTAAATTTCTTATTTTTGGTCAAATTTCAATTATCCAAACATAGAAAATTGTCTAAAAAATTTTTTTTCGTATAATGAAGTGTTTTTGAAATAAAAACCTTTAAAAGTACTTTTACATAATTTTTCATGTTTAAACAATATACTGTACACCATGATATCACTTTTAAATAACAAACAAAATAATTATTCCTCTTATAATAAAGTTTTTTTTTTTTTTTTTTTTGTCAGAATTGAATTGTGAATGAAGGAAATTCTGATAGAAGGAAAATGCAACATTTGGATGATGCTAGTGTACCTTCATCAGAAAAGAAAGCAATCAGTTTAAATGTTAATAATTCATGTTTACTATGTCAGTCACAAACAAAAGAAACCTTAATTGAGAATTCAAAATGTGCAGCAAAACTTGTTGGCAGTATAAAGACTCGAAGTGACTGTGATGGTGAAAATTTTATGCATGTTTCTCAATGTCTGAAGGATAAATCTGTTGAAGACTTACCGAAGAGCAATGTAAAATGGCAACTTTCTTGCAATAAAAAAATGTACAGTACTTACGAAAGAATGCTATAAAAATTCCATTACAGAAAAAAATTGAAAATTAAAAGTAAATGAAGAGGATGACAGTCTCAGTGTTTGAGCAAAGGACCCACAACTAGATCCACATTTCACTCAAAACTTCAGAGTATGACTTGTTTCTTTTTTAACCTTAAACTAGAAACTGTCCATTACATAGTTTCTACATCATCAGAAGGTAAAAAGCTGTATGATGCTGTGAACCGGGGTACTAATTCAGAATAGAAACTTGAATTAAATGGATGTATTGACCCAAGAGACTGCCATGCCTGATTTTGCATACCACAAGGAGTGCTTAAGCAGAAATGTCGGCAATGTAATTAGAAAAACAAAAAAACAGCTGATGATTTGCCAAGAATGGCAGAATCTGGTAATCAGGTAGAATTTATTGATTCTTTATTGGAAGCTTTACTGTCAGGGAAAGTTGTCACAGTGATGGACGCAGAAAAATGCTACTAGGGAATTTGTCATTGCAAATGTGTCAGAGACCGATACAATTTCCAGAAAGTCCTTAAAAGTTGTATAGAAAATCCACAGACAGCATTGAACGAGAAAAGATTTCATGGTACTGCACCAGTGCAACTCAAAATTATGAAAACAATTGTCATCACTTATGCAACTATGAAAAAAGTTGCTATCTCACTCTCATCATCATCACCACCTACGCCAGTGATTCTCAAACTGGGTGCCGTGGCACCCTGGGGTGCCATAGACAGCGCCTAGGGGTGCCGCAAAATTGTCATGAGTTTTGTCTTGGCTAAATCGTCTTAATGAACATTTGAAAAAAAAAGTTTTCAAAAGTCTTCATATAATTATCAGTGTAGGTAGGAAGTTACATGCTCAAACATTTCTCGCAAATAGAGGTTGATATTTCCTTTTCTATACTACTACTACTACTACTACTACTACTACTACTAATTGCTAATAATAATAGTAATAGTAATAATAAACAATGATAATATAACAACAACAACAAAAATAGTAATAATAAAGTGTAACAGTCGACTCTGTTCATACTCACATTTTCTTTGTTTATACTCGTTGCCCGTCCGATACGTGTTCGGTTCTCGTCGGCTTTGTATACCCCCAGTTTTCCACTCCCGAGTCAGTGAGGCATAATACCTCAAGGCATAAGTTCTTTGCTGTTTCTGGGGTTATATTACAGTTGTTTCTTCTGGTGTGGTGATGAAGTTACTCCCATGCCTTTATGTGTTATTTGTGGTGATAAATTAGCTAATGAAGCAATGGTACACAGTAAATTAAAAAGGCATTTAACTCTGAAACATAATCATCTTGCTAACAAGCCTCGGTCCTACTTTGAAGGACTTTTAAGTGAGCAAAAACAACAGAGTGCGATGCTTTCTAAGAAAGTCAAAGTTGCTGATAAAGCACAAGAGGCCAGTTACTTAGTTGTAGAGTTAGTTGTTAAAAGCTGACGAGCAGGCGATTGTTGAATCGTCCGTGATCGCTGGCGAGCAAGAGGGCGACGCGTGGAATCCTGTGAAGGAACAGTCGGCGCGGCGCATTCACGAACAGGAACAGGAAGCGCGTGGGCGCACATGTGTTTTAGAGACGCGCTGGCAAACGCGCGCGATGTTGTGCAGGAACAAGCTGAGGATCGCGAGGGCGCTCAGGAGACTGATGGCGCGCAACAGGAACTGCAGGATAATCGGAGACCATAGGGGAGCGCTGGCGAGCAGAAGGGCGATGGTCCTCCGAAGAGCGCTGACTAACAGGAGAGCGCTGACGAGCAGGAGAGCGCCTGTGCGCTAACACTGCAGAAGGGCGAGCAGGGGAACGCTGGCGCGCTGGGCGCTCTTCAGGAACAATAGGATGAAGGATGTCCTCAGGAGAGCGCTGGCGAGAAGAGGGGCGAACATCATGAGAGCGCTGACGAACAGGAGATCGCTGACAAACAGGAGCGCGCTGACGAGCAGGAGAGCGCCTGTGCGCTAACACTGCACGCTTAAGGGAAGAATCCCTTCGCCCCGAAGGGACCGTTGCCCGTCGGGTGACGAGGTCAGGCTGCTGAACATCTGCCCCAGAAGTTGAAGGTCTGGAAGGCGTAGGAGACCGATCCCCAGAGAGGTCTAATGAAGCTGGAGCTGCAGGCTGTTTACGGCGAGGAGTCCCCCCTTCGGAAGAAGGAGAAGATCCAAAAAGGCGCCTCTTAACACCCTTATAAGGAGACGGGAGGCCCTTGCGACGTAGCGGACGGTGAGCCTTACGGCGAAGGCGGCCACGAGGAAGATCATCAGGACCATCAGTCCTCCGAAGGGGAGTCTCAGTCAAAGCACTCCCCTTAGAGGGAAGCTGGACAGCAGAAGAGCCCGTAGGACTCCCTTCCCCCTTCGAAGGATGTACGGAAGGGGGAGGAGAGCCGTCAGCACCAACATCCCCAACTACACCAGCAGAGGATTGCCCCGCCCCGTCGGAGGCCTCTGCCACCCCGACGTCGACGATAGACAGAGGATCTACCTCTGCTATCACCGGCGACTGCTTAACGGCGGCCCCCAACTGGACAAGGTCAATCAGGGCAACCCTGGAGGGCAAGCCCTTAAGCCCCAGGGAAGCCCAAATCTGTAAAAGATCATCGTTAGACAAAGAATTATCAATAACCTCCCCCGGGGGAGGAGGAGAAACCGCCCCGCTATGGGAGGCGACGCCCTCTCCCCCAACCCAAGGTCGGGAAACAGAACTAGGGCCTGCGCTCCCACTTGGCCGACTCTCCTTAGTAGCCGAACGAGGGGGAGCTTCGGATGAGGTTTGGGCGGCGGAAGAAGTGTCCCGAGAACCTTCCTCCTTCAAGGCAAACCCTGAAGGAGAACGGTCTCTCTTGGACTTCTTCTTACGCCGGCGGCCAAACCTCTCCCACTGGGAGGCAGACCACTCACTGCACTTATTTTCTTGATCACGCCGTCGGCCTCGACACTGCGGGCAAAGGGTGTGAGGGTCAGTGTCCACGGCCGACATAAAAGTACCACAAGGGCGGCCGGCAATTCCAGGGCACGTACGCATAATAATCATAAAGGCAGTCAACATCTAACACACAAACTGAAAGAGAAAGCAGAAAAAGATTAAAGGCTGTCAACGAGGACGATGGACAGACACGTCTGTTCATCGCCGGAGCCAAAAGTGAAGTGAAGCAAATCACCGGTGTGTGGGGGGGGAGGGGTAGCAAGCTATCCCTTCCCCTACCCCCGCTAACTAGCGCGGGGGTAATTAACCCTTGTTAAAAACTATTGGTTCGACATTTCAGCTACGCTAAAAGGTAAAACCAATGTAAATAGCGTGGTTTGTATTTCGGTTACGGAACAAAGTCAGGTTTCACATGAAATAGATATCAGGTTATTACCAATGTCATTTTGCTTACTGTATTAAATGAGAAAACATTGTTTTACTACAGTATTTCTTTCTCTTATCTTTGTTACTTTCAGTTGGATTTGTTTCTATCTCCAAATGTTTGCAAGTCTGGAACCTTCTGTCCTGTCATTGTCCCCTATTGCCCCTAATCAAACCACAATAAAATAAGAACTTACCCTATTCTAAACTCAATATAGTCATTCAAAGAACATTAGAATGAAGGAATTTCCCTCCTGTAAACAAGGCTTTGTTATAACATGAATGATTAAGGACACTCGCCTGAGAGAAAGGGTCAGTGAGAGTAATGACGATCAGACTTCTTGAGGTCCATCCTTCTAGTCGTTTGTTGGTGATGCCAGCAAACATCAGCCCTTGCGTCAGATGTATGTGAATCGTCTACCTGAGACCGTTGCTAGTTTCACTTCTGCTGCTGAGCTTGCTCCAGAGCCATGTCCCACGAGATTATGAGAATGGAGTACTGTACGCAATTGAAGATGAAATATCACTGGAAGGAGAAAGGATTAATGAGGTAGAATCATTTAAGTATTTAGGAACTATGATCTCCAATACAGGGTCTTTAGTATTGGAATTCTTCTGTCTAGTCTTCATTTTGGGGCGATGGTAAAATCCCGTCAAAGATTTATGACAACTGTACTTTCATTTCTCTCTTCTTTAATCACAATAAAAAAAAAGAACTTAACCTACTCAAAATACTATATACAAAAAGAGCCCTAGAATGTTCAGAAACTTTCTAAGAAGCGGAGTGATTAAAAACCAGTTTATCAAGTTTGGCGTTAAAAGAAAACTCTCGGTTCTGTTGCATATAATTTTGATATCATTAAAATAGCCACTTACCAAAAATAATTTAATTCAAATTTCTTATTTTTGGTCCAATTTAAATCTTTGTAAAGGGAATTTCATATACTGTACATAGAAAATGGTCCAAACATCTCTTTTTTTTTTTTTTTTTTTGCGTATAATGAAGTGTTTTTGAAATAAAAAGCTTTAAAAGTATTTTTATATGATTTGTTAAGTTTAAACAATATACATCATGATATCACTTTTAAATCGCAAACAAAATAATTATTCCTCTTATAATAGAGCTTCGTATTTTTGTGCCAAATTGAGTTGTGAATGAAGGAAATTCTGATAGAAGGGAATTGTAATGCTTGGATGATGCAAGTGCACCCCAATCAGAAAGGAAAGAGAGGCGTATAGCCGTAATAAATGTCAATTCATGTTTACTATGTCAGTCTCAAACAAAAGAAACCTTGGTTGAAATTCAAAATGTCCTGAAAAACTTGTTGGCAGTATAAAGATTCAAAGATTCTAATAGTGAGGCCTTTTCCATCATAAAGCTCAATACTACACAGTATTCTAGAAGTTTTATTCCAGCTGTGACCAAGTTGTGGAATAATCTTTCTAATCAGGTAGTTGAATCAGTGGAACCTCAAAAGTTCAAATTTGCAGTGAATGTTTTCATGCTGAACAAGCTGACATAAGTCTTTTTAGTACTTATATGAAAGATGTTTTATTGTTGTTACTGTTCTTCAAATATTTTTATAATCACCTCTCATATAGTGTATCTCCTTTCCTCACTGGGCTATTCTTCCCGGGTGGAGCCCTTGGGTTTATAGTATCATGCTTTTCAAACTAGGGTTGTAGCTTAGCTAGTAATAATAATAATAATAATAATAATGACTGATGGTGAAAATTACATACGTTTGTCAATATCTGAAGGACAAATCCATTGACGACTTACCGAAGAGCAATGTAAAATGGCAACTTTCTTGCAATAAAAAAATGTACAGTACCTACAAGGGAATGCTAGAAAAATGACAAATTCGTAGATAATTTGTATTTTTCCTAACGATACAAATATGACAAATTCGAAGATAATTTGTATTTTTCCTAACCATACAAACCTTAGCTATTTACAAAGGGTTATTACTTTTAGCGTAGCTGAAATGGCGAGCCATTAGAATTTAACGAGGGTGTATTACCCCCGCGCTAGTTAGCGGGGGGGTAGGGGAGTGGTAGCTAGCTACCCCTCCTCCCCCTCACACACAGGTGAATACTCACTTTCACTTAGAGGTAGGACTTGTCTTGGGGGACAGGGCTGGCGGGCAAATATGTGTAAATAGCTAAGGTTTGTATGGTTAGGAAAAATACAAATTATCTTCGAATTTGTCATTTGTTCCGTAACCGAAATACAAACCACGCTATTTACAAAGGGTGACTTATCCCTTAGGAAGGGTGGAAAGTCCCCAGCCATACTGGCTTTGGCTTTACCCGGGGACTCAGAATCCGAGTGAGTCGCACTCGAGAAAAGGAGTCCCTGCACCTCACAAGTTCCTTGCACCGCAAGGAACCATGTGGCCTACGTAAGCTTGTGTGTGAAGGAAGAAGTGTGACCCGTCTTAGGCAGTTGACCTGGAGTTCCAGAAGGAACTCTGGGTTAAGACGTTCCCAATACCACCTCGTTAGGGTATGGGGGACGCGACAGTATTGACTCAATACTCGGAACACAAGGAAGCATGGTTTACCTGCAGAGGTTCGAGGTCAGCTATGCAGAGACCAGGATGCTGCTTCCCTGTAGAGGGGATGATGAAGAAAGAAGTAAGGGCCAGACATACTTCTTTCGTTCATGCAGACTAAAACCTGATAACAATGCCCTCAACCTTCTGCTACCTGTCCAAAAAGGAGCCTGAGGTTAGACCAGCTGTTGTGTAGCCACCACAGAGCGATAGAAAACGTATCGAGACTCCTGTGGGTCACGCCCTGCAGGAAGCGGGCTGCGAAGGTCATCAGACGCTTCCAGACTCCAGCTTGTAGCACCTGCGTCACAGAGTAGTATTACTCGAAGGCGAGGGACGTTGCGATGTATCCAACATCGTGCTGTAGGGCGACGTGACGGGGGAGGGTCTGAAGACAGGTCGAGATGAATGTCCTTGAGTCCGGGCTGAAGAGGTATACTGGTGACTCTCCCCCCATGTCCTCCTTGTGTTCCCAAATCGGCTGCAACTGAGGCCAAACTGCAGCTGTTCCCAGCGCTAACCTCTCGATTCCTGTACTGGCAAGAAAGAGAAGGTCTTGGGACATCAGACACAGAATGGAGACTCAAAATCTTGAATGAACCGGACCGAAGGGTCGGGACCCTCAGATTCTGAGTCTAGCCAACAACTCAGGAGCGAGCCTGAATGTTGCCTTCCCCTCTTCCTTAGAAAGGGGGGGAGTAGTAAGAGACCAAGAAGATTGCTTACACACTGGCCGTGGCCAGAGTGAGCAGAAGACCCAGGGCGGAATACAATCCGAGGCCTGACGTAAAAGGGTCTTGAGAAGATCTCTTAAAGGACTAAAAGTCCGAGCCATGCTCCAAGTTGGAGGTCTTCCTCCGACTAGGGCAGGGACGATCGTAGCTTCGCATGAGCGAGGATAGATCCAGCGGGCAGGAAAAAGTTATTCCTTTAAGCCTGAAGGTCAGGGAAAGGCTGAGCGACAGGCTTCATTGCCAAGAGCGGAAAGGAGTTTCCTCCCGCCGAAAGGCAATAAGACCGTTATTGCTGGAGAAGAGGCCTCACGGGAAGAGGTATATCTCCCACGGCACCAACCACCTTAGACTCTTCACTTTGCCTGGGAGACCCTTGTGGATGACTATCGCAGATGACGCGACCTCCGTACCGCGACTGTAGCG
Organism: Palaemon carinicauda; assembly: GCF_036898095.1. Taxonomy (NCBI): domain Eukaryota; kingdom Metazoa; phylum Arthropoda; class Malacostraca; order Decapoda; family Palaemonidae; genus Palaemon; species Palaemon carinicauda. The sequence continues at coordinate 33,290,260 of NC_090726.1, read as the reverse complement.
GGTTGTCTCTTCTAGAGGAGGAAGCGCAGTGTCTCCAGGCATGAAGCCGAAGCGACGCCCCGGTTCGGGAGAGATGTCGCAGTGTGGTTGCTTGAGTAGTCTGCGCCGTGGGAGAAGCTCTCCCGGGAGTTCCGTCAGGGGAAGCAGAGGGTCCAGAAACCGTTCTGCACATAGTCCCAGTGGAGCTCTCCCATTGAAAGGTTGACAGACAACCTGGTTTTGTTGAGACCCATTGTCCGCAGACAAAAAGGAGGGAAGACGCAGGCGTCGAAGTTGTCCCACCATCACCGGAATGCATCTTGCCAGAGTCTCGGGGTCTGAGACTGGGGGGAAAACTAGCGGAAGCTTGAGGTTCCAAGCTGTCGCGATCAGGTCCCCCAGACCAGCACTTGCTGGTTACCCAAGGTCAAAGACCCCTAGGTACACTCTCTCTATGAGGCTCTGCTCGGATAGTCTGAGAGAAACATTCCCCTGCCTGGAATGAGAGAGCCGATGGTGGAATTGAGAGAATCTCAATCATCCCGATATCTCTACTGCAAGATGTGAAGGTGTGAAAATGCGTCCCCTGCTGGTTAGCATGAAGTCGACACGCAACGGGGCGACTTGGCAGGAGCGGTAGGATCTGAAGAGGGGTCAGACTAAGGCCCTTAAGCCTGCCTGAATGATGGAGAGGTATCCTTCAGGTCTTGACCATAGGCCTGGACCGGAACATGCCCCCCCCCCCTTTCCTTTGACGAGTCCGAGAACCGCATCAAGAATGTGGGGAAAGGACGAGAATATCCACTACCATCAAGAGGCTCCATAGGTCAACACCCATTGCAGGTTTAATAGTTCCGCTGGTCCCATAGGGCCAGGGAGTCCGGTTAAACATTGCCTGAAGCCACCGGAACTTGGATCGCCCCACATGGAACTTATCCTGAGGCGACCGTTCGGACTATAAACGGGTCAATGAGGAAAGAAGAACTAGGAAACGTTCCAAGGTAGGGCTGAAAACTCTGCTTGACTGAGAACAGGTACTGCGACTCTCCTCAGTCTTGCCACGGTGAACCGAAAGGAAGGCTCGGAGGATGTGGTAATAGAATCTGGCGTCCCCAGGTGGTCACCCATCCAAGTACCGACGTTGCTTAACCTCGCTGGACGGACGAGAAGCGGGGTTTCCAACGTGGTAAGGCGGTTGACTCAATATCATGGCCAGATACTCCAGATGTTGAGACAGAGGAAGAGAAGGCTCCAAGCAAAATACCATGAGCCCACACTCATGGTCAGCATTCGGAAGCTTTTCCCGGCGCTGAAGAAGGTCGAAACCCGAGCCTACCGGAATTGACTAGCCCTCCAAACAGCAGAGGAGGCGGAAGTCTGCACCTGAGCGGCCAAGAGGAAGGCAGGGAGAGTTCTCTGGGGAACCAAACCTGCTATGACACGGCGGGATAGCCACACTGCATCGTAAGCAGGAATACTTGCAGTTTAGGATGAATTCGACGAGCACCCTGGAAGATGGATGGAATGGAAACTGAAAGTACCCGTCCTTCCGATTCAGGGTTAAAGGAGTCCTGTCGCCTCGTTACCAGTCTGATCGATTCTGCTGGTCTACGCTGGCCGAAGTTTGTTCAACAAACTTGATCAGGGCTGAGAGGTCGACTATGGACATCCCCTCTCAGATCCTTCCTTACAAGAAAGGATCGACTGAGGGGGCCGGGGGTGAAGCCGTCGATGATCCTAAGGAAGACCTTCGCCTAAGGTATGGATCATTCTGCCCAACCGGGCAACTCTACTGATGCTATGGCATAGAGGTTCAGAGACACTGAATTCGCTGACAGAGACGGCAGGCGCGATATCCTTGGCTACTCACAGAGATTGTGCGGGAATGGGCATCGGGAAGCTGTCATTCGGATGAGTAACCTTAAGCATCCTCCCAGGGAAAAAACCTGCAATCCTAGAGTTCGTGAACTCCTTTTAGGACTATGCCCCCCCGGGGGAGTCTCCCGTGCCATCTGTTCCTGACAGGAGGAAACTGCAATTGGACACCTTGTCCCAGTTGTCGTAGCCGATAACTTAGGGCGACGTGGTTGAAAGAAAAGGGAGCTGGAGCCCTGCAGAGTCTGGAAGAAAGCGCCTTGGAGGAGTGAAACCGGAAGTCGATTTACTCCGCACAGCAGATGTTTAAGTCTCTGTCCTTGGGCAAAGACAAAACTCTTCTCAAGGATGGAAGGGTGTCTGAGGTCGTTGACCTCCACAGATGAGACACCCGAAGGAAGACTTCAGTCAGTGCGTCCAGATGGTACAACATCGAGCTTGTCCGCAAGTAGATACTTAACGACGAAAGGCCAAGGTGTCTGAGCTCGAGAGGAGGAAAGTACCCTTGATCTTCCTGTAGCTTCCTTGAACCAAACCTCGGGCCGTAACCGAGGAGGGAAAGAACCTGGTAAGCTCCCAGAGGAAGAGGTAAGCAGTCACCCCTTGTCCGATGGAGAAATCTTCAACGGAAAGCCCCCCCGCCAAAAATCCTTCCAGGGCGGGAGAAGGAGAGAGTACTCGTGCAGGAGAGGGGACCCTCGAGACCGACCTCTTGGGAACCAACTTCGCCCTGGGGGAAGTCACCACGAAGTCCACTCCTCTCTTTCTCTTCAGCGTAGGAGAGACAGCCGCTGGTTTGTTACCCTGGCCGGTGAGTGCTGGTTTCATAAACCTCATTAACGCCCGTGCCAGCGGATCAAACCATGTCTGCTGCTCCAAGGACACAGAGTCCGAAATCCTCGCTAAGGTGAAAGGGATCGGGCGATCCTTTGGAGAGGACACGACGGTTCCTGCCTGAAAGAAGGTGGGAAGAATGCTGTACTGACCTGTCTTCGTCCTGCACTACCAACCTGTGCTTGGATGGAGGTGATCCCGAGTGCCGCCTAGGAGCACGCGTCCCTGCTGCTACCACCGGCTGTGGAATTCGCCGCGAACTATGGTCGCGCGAGGGCGAACGGTCGCGCAAAGGCGAATGGTCGCGCGGGCGCGCAGGCGAGCGGTCGCGCGGGCGCGCAGGCGAGCGATCGCGCGGGGCGCGCAGGCGAGCGATCGCGCGGGCGCGCAGGCGAGCGATCGCGCGGGCGCGCAGGCGAGCGGGCGAGCGATCGCGCGGGCGCGCAGGCGAGCGATCGCGCGGGCGCGCAGGCGAATGGGCGTGACGGCGAGGGATCGTGCTGCCGCGTAGGTGAAGAAGATCGCTGGCGGTAAGCGATGGCGAGCAGCATGTGTAGGTGAATGATCGCGTGATAGGGTGCGATGGTGATCAGCATCCGCAAGAGGGCGATCGTTCAGGGTTGTGCGATGAGGAGCAGCATGCGTAAGCGGGCAATCGTTCAGGGTTGTGCGATGGCGAGCAGCATGCGCAGGTGAATGATCGCGTCAAAGGGTGCGATGGTGATCAGCATCCGCAAGAGGGCGATCGTTCAGGGTTGTGCGATGAGGAGCAGCATGCGTAAGCGGGCAATCGTACAGGGTTGTGCGATGGCGAGCAGCATGCGCAGGTGAATGATCGCGTGAAAGGGTGCGATGGTGATCAGCATCCGCAAGAGGGCGATCGTTCAGGGTTGTGCGATGAGGAGCAGCATGCGTAAGCGGGCAATCGTTCAGGGTTGTGCGATGGCGAGCAGCATGCGCAGGTGAATGATCGCGTGAAAGGGTGCGATGGTGATCAGCATCCGCAAGAGGGCGATCGTTCAGGGTTGTGCGATGAGGAGCAGCATGCGTAAGCGGGCAATCGTTCAGGGTTGTGCGATGGCGAGCAGCATGCGCAGGTGAATGATCGCGTGAAAGGGTGCGATGGTGATCAGCATCCGCAGTTGAGGGTCGCGCGATGGCGATCAGCATCTGCAGTTGAGGGTCGCGCGATGGCGATCAGCATCCGCAGTTGAGGGTCGCGCGATGGCGATCAGCATCCGCAGTTGAGGGTCGCGCGATGGCGATCAGCATCCGCAGTTGAGGGTCGCGCGATGGCGATCAGCATCCGCAGTTGAGGGTCGCGCGATGGCGATCAGCATCCGCAGTTGAGGGTCGCGCGATGGCGATCAGCATCCGCAGTTGAGGGTCGCGCGATGGCGATCAGCATCCGCAGTTGAGGGTCGCGCGATGGCGATCAGCATCCGCAGTTGAGGGTCGCGCGATGGCGATCAGCATCCGCAGTTGAGGGTCGCGCGATGGCGATCAGCATCCGCAGTTGAGGGTCGCGCGATGGCGATCAGCATCTGCAGTTGAGGGTCGCGCGATGGCGATCAGCATCCGCAGTTGAGCTAGTAGCTGGCGAACCATGTTCCTTCAGAAGTGTTGGAGAACGTTGGCGTGCCAGCTGTAACACACGTGGGCGATCCGGAGATCGCTGGCGAGCTGATGATCGCTGACGAGCTGACGATCGCTGGCGAGCTGATGATCGCTGACGAGCTGATAATCGCTGACGAGCTGATGATCGCTGACGAACAGGAGAGCGCTGACGAACAGAAGGGCGCGCAGGGAAACCCTGACACGCAAGGGAAGAACCCCCGTGGGGGCAACCCTTTGCCCCGAAGGGATCGTTGTCCGCCGGGAGACTGATGTCCGTCGGAAGACCGCTGTCCGTCGGGAAGACCGTTGTCCGTCGGGAAGACCGTTGCCCGTCGGAAGACGAGATTAGACTGCTGTCCATCTGCACCAAGACGGAAGATCGAGAAAAAGAAGTTGTAGGCTGCAAACGGAGATTCAAAAAGGCGCCTCAAGCACCCTTATAGGGAGATGAGAGGCCCTTACGACGAGGCGGACGGAGGGCCTTACGGCGAGGGAGGCCAACAGCAACAGCAACAGAAGAAACCTCCGAAGAGGAGTCTCTATGAGTGTACTCTCTCGCGAACGAAAGAGAAACACTTCGTGGAAGAGACTGGTCAGCCAGTGACCTAAAAGGGGCAATCCTCCGAAGAGGAGCTCCTGCAGTTGCCCAGCCCCTTGAGCGAAACTGCAGGTGCGACCGCTCAGCACCAAGAGCATAGTCGCACGAAAAAAAGGCAAGAGAAGAACCCCCCAAAAGAGGAAAAGCTCAAGCCTGGACAGGAAAAAAAACTTCCCTCGGAAGGAAAGTTATCCGCCCAAGGAGGCAAGCCTCCTGACTGTTCTAAAATGAACTGGAGAGCTGTCCGTCGACACGGGAGTACTACCAGTAGAAGGAGACACGCCCCTGACGACAATACAAGGGGGGAGGCAGCAACAGCCGAATCCCCAGGACTCAACCAGACAGCTCACACCGTTGCTATATTACAGAAACGAACTAGATCGGTAACTGTAAAAAAATAAAACAAATAATATTAGTACACATTCATTCCCCCGGGAAGGCTCCGAAGAGGAATCCCGAGGAAAAGGAACAAGAATTACACAACAGGCACGTGCCCTCACAACCACTTACACTCGCGGAAGGAGAGCTGTAACCAAAACAGAATTATAACAATTATAATTATGTAACTATGTAATTATGTAATTTAAAAATGAATGAACACTAAAGAAAAAAAAACGAAAACCCCGAAAGGAATCGTTCTACAAGCTGAAAAATTAACAACTACAATTAGATTCATAAACTAATTGAGACAAAATGTACGGCGTAGCAACCCCACCCACACGGGAAGGAAGCTACAAGGGCGTAGTAAAACATAGTAAAAGGGTGAACGACCTCAAGAGAGAGAGAGAAAGACCGAAGTCAAACTCGATCGCAACCCATAAAATTAGGCCGTGGTGGCCTAACTGCCGAGGCCTCCACGTAGATATCGTACACTACACACACACATCTGAAAAGGAAACTTACTTATTTCTATACTCAAATATATATACAAACATGAAAACATGTTTACATATATATTGAGTAAAAGAAAAGTAAGCGATTAAGTAAAGACAAAACAGATAATGGCTGCCAAGCGAGGACCAAGACAGAGACGTCTGTCACAGTCCGAGCCAAAAGTGAAAGTGAGTATTCACCTGTGTGTGAGGGGGAGGAGGGGTAGCTAGCTACCACTCCCCTACCCCCCCGCTAACTAGCGCGGGGGTAATACACCCTCGTTAAATTCTAATGGCTCGCCATTTCAGCTACGCTAAAAGTAATAACCCTTTGTAAATAGCGTGGTTTGTATTTCGGTTACGGAACAACTAGCTATTTACATGGGGTAATTACATCGGCGCAGCCAATGAAGAGCCATAAAGTTTTAACGAGGGTTTCCTACCCCACCGCTAGTTAGCGGGGGGGGGGGGGGGGGGGAAGTTGCTACCCCTCCACCCTCACACACACCGGTGATTCGGCCACTTTACTTAGAGGTAGGACTTATCTTGGGGGACAGGGCTGGCGGGCACATAACTGTAAATAGCTAGGTTTGTATCGTTAGGAAAAATACAAATTATCTACGAATTTGTCATTTGTTCCTTAACTGAATACAAACCACGCTATTTACATGGGGTGACTCAACCCTTAGGAAGGGAGGTAAGTCCCCTGCCATACTGGCTTTGGCTTGCCCGGGGTCCCCGACCCTGAGTTCATAAAGCAACTCCAGGATCGGGGACCCTGCACCTCGCAGGCAGTCAGGGACTGCTGCGGCCTACGTAAGCTGTGTGTGAAGGTGAGCAGTGACACGTCCTAGGAAGTTGACCTGGAGTCCTTAATAAGGAAATCTAGGCTAGGACAACCCAATACCACCTCGTCAGGGTATGGGGACATGACAGTATTATGAGCTAATACTAGGAACACAAGGAAGCATGACGCTTTGCCACTTCCTTTGGGGAATTTTTGGATTTTTTTGGAAACACTTCCTTCGCTACTTTGTGTGTGGTCGCTGGTGTTTGTCACCCGCGGCATTCATCAGCCACGTCCCTTCCCTCGTTCGTCGGAGGATTTGCGAACGAGATGGCCCGTTTCCACTGAGAACGGTGCGGTTTGCGACGTGCGAGATCCGTTGAAGTCCCGGATTCTCGGAGGCTACCACCCTTGGCGTTCATGTGGCATTTTGGATTGCCTTCGGGCATTGCAGCTTGATCCAGTTGACCTGCTCATCAGCGTCAGTGAGTTCTTGGAACTCGTGGAGATACGTAGGGCGGCATACTACAGGTATGAAATATTTTTATTGTTATTTACGACGATCGCGGATCGCCGAGTACCTGTAGATGTGCACGCCCTTGTTTGCAGTACGGTCTTCTGGACCTTGTATGGCCTGATGGAACAATCTACCGAGCTTTTTATGATGATTCTCTGTGTAAATTTGTAAGATCATTTGGTTTTTGTGATTTATCATTTATTAAGTTAAGTTTAACATTTAAGTTAGTTTGTTTGTGCTAGGTAGGAATAATATTAAGTTTCTCATTTATTTTCTCTTTCTTCCTTCTACTTATCTTAGTTTGTTAGGTTAGTTTTTCTGGCCAGTGATTTTGAAAGGTAGCTGCCTGATATGTTGTATTTAAAGTCTTCCTATTTCTTAGCCTAGGGATTAACTTAGTTGTAGGTGATCTTTTAAAGATCTTAATGTTGGTTTTCCCTCAATTTGTGTATTCATTAGTTTTGTTTATTATCATTACCAACCATTACTTATATTTTTTTTGTTTGTAAATAAATATTGTAACTTTTGTTGAGGTTTTTGTTCTTTTGTTCCCGAGTTGCTGTGTTACATTTTTACAGACCGCAAATTCTGAATAAAAAGAACCCTTGAAATTACGGCCGTAAATACAGCCGTAACAATCTGGCAGAGGTTCGAGGTCAGCTGTGCAAAGAACCAGGATGCTGTTTTTCTCCAAGGGAGGAGAGGATGAAGAAAAGAAAAGGGCCAGACAGATCTTTTCATTCACACAGACTAAAACCGGGTAACAATGCCCTCAACCCTCTGCTACTTGTCCAATTAGGAGCCTGAGGTTAGACCAGCTGTTGTGCAGCCACCACAGGGCCGATAGAAAACTTATCGAGCCTCTTATGGGTCACGTCTTTCAGGTAGTGGGCCGTGAAGGTAGTCTGACGCTTCCAGACCCCGGCTTGTAGGACCTGCGTCACAGAAAAGTTCTTCTTGAAGGCCAGGGACGCAGCTACGCCCCTGACATCGTGCGCCCTAGGGCGTCGTGACGGGGGAGGGTCAGAACTCAAGGCCAGGTGGATTACCTTACGGATCCAGGCCGAGATGGTGTTCTTGGTGACCCTCTTCTTCGTTGGCCCGGTGCTAACAAACAAGGCTCGCACCTGGGGCCGGACTGCAGCTGTTCTCTTCAGATACAACCTCAGACTCCTAACTGGGCACAGTAGGAGATGATCTGGGTCATTTGTTACAGAACGAAGACTCGAGACCTGGAAAGAGTCGAACCTAGGGTCCTGCACTCCCGGGTTCTGAGTCTTGGCAACAAACTCAGGGACGAAGCTGAACGTCACCTCCCCCCATCCCCTTGAATGGGCGACGTCGTATGAGAGACCACGTAGCTCGCCAACTCGCTTGGCCGAGGCCAAAGCTAGCAGGAACACCATCTTCCAGGTAAGGTGGCGATCCGAAGCCTGGCGTAATGGTTCGTAGGGAGGCCTCTTAAGAGACCTGAGGACTCGAACCACGTTCCAAGGAGGAGGTCTCACTTCCGACTGAGGGCAGGTAAGTTCATAACTTTGTATGAGCAGGGACAGTTCCAGCGAGAAGGAAATTTCCATTCCTTTGAGCCTGAAGGCAAGACTTAAGGCTGAGCGATAGCCTTTCACTGCCGAGACTGAAAGGCGCATTTCTTCCTGCAGATACACAAGGAACTCCGCTATTGCTGGTAGAGTGGCATCGAGGGGAGAGATACCCCTTCCACGACACCAACCACAGAAAACTCGCCACTTCGCCTGGTAGACTCCTGCGGATGACCGGCGCAGGTGACCAGACATCCTTTCCGCAACTTGTTGCGAAAAGCCTCTCTCTTTGAGGAGATGCTGGATAGTCTCCAGGCGTGAAGTCGAAGCGAAGCTACGGCTTTGTGGAAGATGTTGGAGTGTGGTTGTTTGAGTAGCTCGTGACGCGGAGGGAGTTCCCTCGGGATCTCCGTGAGGAGCAGCGGAAGGTCTGGAAACCACTCCGCGTGATGCCACAGCGGAGCTATCAAAGTCATCGAGAGATTGACAGATATTCTTGTCTTGTTGAGGACCCTCCTCATCAGACAGAACGGGGGAAAGGCGTACAGGTCGACGTTGTCCCACCGTTGTTGGAAGGCATCCTTGGGGTCCGGGACTGGGGAGCAGTACAGCGGAAGCTTGGTGTTCAACGCCGTAGCGAACAGATCCACAGTCGGGGAACCCCACAAAGTCAAGACTTTGTTGGTTATCAGAGGATCCAAAGACCACTCGGTACTCACTATCTACGTCGTTCGGCTCAGACTGTCGGCGAGCACATCCCTCTTGCCTGGAATGAAGCGAGCTGTAAGTGATATCGAGTGGACCTCGGACCATCTCAGGATCTCTACTGCAACATGGGATGGTAGTTCCGAAAAGGTACCTCCCTGCTTGTTGATGTAAGCCACTACCGTGGTGTTATCGCTCATCGCCACTACGGAGTGACCCGCCAGGACTTGATGGAACTTTTGAAGGCCCAGAAAGATGGCCTTCATCTCCAGCAGGTTTATGTGAAGGTACTTTTCTGATTCTGACCACAGGCTGGAGGCCCTGTGGTTCAGCACGTGGGCCCCCCACCCTTTGTTTGACGCGTCCAAAAACAACATCAAATCTGGGGGGGAGACGAGAAGATCCACTCCCTTTCGTAGATTCTCTTCTGCCACCCACCACTCCAGGTCTGACCGCTCCGTCGATCCCATAGGGATCAAGATGTCCGGGGAGTCGAGACCTTGACTCCATCGGGACTTCAGCCGCCACTGAAGGGATCTCATCCTGAGGCGACTGCTGGGAACGAGGCGGGTTAGAGAGGAAAGGTGACTGAGGAGACGAAACCACGATTGGGCTGGGAGTTCTTCTCGAGTGAGGAAAGGTCTCGCGACCTTCCTCAGCCTGGAAATCCTTTCGTCTGATGGGAAGGCTTTGTGGAGATTGGTGTCTATGATCATGCCTAGATAGGCAGAGAAGACTTCTCGAGGTTTACCATGATCCCCAGATCCCGGCAAACCTCAAGGAGCTTGTCTCGGTGGTGGAGAAGGGAAACCTCCGAGTCTGCCAGGACCAGCCAATCGTCCAGGTAACGAAGGAGACGGATGCCGGTCCTGTGTGCCCATGAAGAGATGATGGTGAAGACTCTGGTGAACACCTGAGGTGCTGTGGAGAGACCGAAACACAACACCTTGAACTGGTAGATCTTGTGATCTAGGCAAAATCTTAGGTACTTCCTTGAAGACGGATGGATTGGGATCTGGAAGTACGCGTCCTTCAGATCCAGAGTGCACATGAAATCCCGCGGTCTCACTGCAAGTCTGACCGTGTCTGCCATCTCCATGCTGAACGGAGTCTGCTTGACAAACCCGTTCAGTGTCGAGAGATCGATGACTGGTCTCCAGCCTCCAGACGCCTTTTTCACAAGAAAGAGTCGACTGTAGAAGCCTGGGGACCCGTCCACGACCTCTTGGAGCGCGTTCTTCTCAAACATAGTCCGGACTTCGGCCCGATGGGCCTGCCCTTTTGCCGACCCCATGGCAAGAGAGCTCAGCGACACTACATCCGCTGTCAGGGGAGGTAGAGATGCCGTGAACGGGACGCAATACCCTTGAGAGATCACAGAGATCGTCCAAGCATCCGCCCCGAGTTGCTGCCACCTTGCTGCGCAACTCTGAAGGCATCCCCCCACTGGTGGACATGCAGGGGGATTGCCACCCCTAGCGTTTCCGGCCTCGGCCGGTACCTCTAGGGTTCTTGCTCCCCCTGGAGGACTTCTTGCCCCTTCTGCCCTTGGCAGGAAAGGGCTTAGACACCTTGGGCTTCGCTGTAACGGTTGTCTTCTTCGTGTCCTTGGCAGGGCGGGGCTGCTGTACTGCCGGAGGCTTGTAGGGCCTTGATGCCAGGGCTCTATGGATGAGGGAATCCTGATTGGACTGCCTCCACCTCTCGGCAGTACGCTCCACGTCCTTAGGCTCGAACAGACTCTTGTTGAGGACAGAAGAGTGTCTAAGTCTACTAGCCTCGGCGCTGGGGACCTTCTGATGAAACCTCTCCGCCACTGCGTCCCGACGCTTGAGGATTGTGTTGGCCCACAAGCTGGTAACCTGGTGGGACAGGAACTCGATGGTCCGAGTGCCCGAGAGGAGGAAGGTCTCCAGAGCTTTCCTGGTGCTTTCCTTGGACAGATCCTCGGACCGCACCAGAATGCCCAGAGAACCCAGCCAGAAGTCTAGCCATGAAGCGGCCTGCATGGCACACTTAATGACCTTCTCATGACTCTGGATCTCAGTGGCCAAGAAGGACACGTGCCGGTTGGAGTCTCTCTCAAGAGAGACTCCCCCAATGAGGGCTTCCCCGGAATGGTGCAGGGGAAGACTTAAAGAAGGCTCCTCAAGGATCTCAAAATATCTCCTCTGACGGACTCGAGGAGGAGGGAGGAGCTTAAACCCGGCACTCGACCTGCTTGAGGAGGCAAGCTCCGCGAGTTGTCCCTTGATCTTCTCTCTGGCACTCTTCATCCCCCGAGACCAGGGCAAAGCTGCACTGGCCCTGGAGGGCCTATGAGAGCCAAAGATACCATCCAGGACTGTGTGCTGCCCATCACGAGGAGGGACCTCAGGATCTGGGATCCTGTTGAGACTCCTCATGAGAGACAGAACTTGCCAGAATGCATGTTCCGATTCTTGGCGCTCGCCTCCTGATGGACTCGCAGCGAAGTCTCCTGACCCCAAGGGCTCTTCCTGGGGGGACGCGTGGATATCCTCGACCGGCCTAGGCTGCTCCTGTCTGATCCTGGATGATGATTTAGGAATAGTCTTAGAGTCCTTAGATTCCCTCCTGGGAGGGATACAGGACTCCAAAAGCGACGGTGGTAGGTCCTTCTCCACCTCAAGACGAGGGACCTCTCGGGAGGAGGACGAACTTCCTCCATTGGTGCGATGGGGAGGACATCCTCTCCGACCGACTCCCCTGAGGAGGGGTATTCCTCCTCCGCAGGGGAAGGCGAAAAGGTCTGAGGAGGAGTAGGAACCTTGCCTAAGGATCTGCGAGGAGATAGCCTAGGTCTCGGAGGAAGATCCACGGAAGAAACTCCTCTCTTCCTCTTCAGGGGGGAGGAAACTGCCACTGGTTCGCGACCCGAGTCAGAGGCGGCAGGCTTCATAGCCCGTACAAGAGCTCTGAGAAGGGTATCAAACCACGGCTGTTGACTGACAGCGGCGCTGGCAGACACTCCCTCTGGAGAGAAGGGGACCGATGGATCCCTAGGAGGAGTACACAAACGAGGGTTCGCCGTCTGGGCTGCTAAAGAAGAATCCCTAGATCTTTCTGGGGAGCGCCCCCACCTCTGGCGAGCGCGCTGGTCTGCGCTTACGGAGGGGGGAGCGAGACAAGGAAGAATCCGCCTGCCGGCGGTCGCGTTGGGGCTCGTGAATCGGGCCCTGCAAAGGGTCGCACGCGTTAGCGTAACGCGAGGCTGGAATATCGCATGCACGAACCCAATCGCGCGCGTGCGCACCCACGTTGGCGGGGGCGGCCGCAAAGCGATGGCGCGCAGATGAATCAATGGCGCGGACATGTCTTGGAGAGCGGGCCGGAATAAGGTCGCGAGAGCGTGATGGTGAAGGAGTCGGTGTACGACGATCAGGAACCGCTCAAACGCGCGGGTGCGCAGAAACATGGTGGGAGCCGAAAGGGTGCGATATGACAGGGGCGCCTGTGCGAGTGTCTGGGAGAACTCGCTGCGAAGGTGATGGAATTATAGCAGAATCCCGAGAGACCTGTGGGCGACGGTCGGGAGGGATCGCCCTATTCGCTTGCAAGTTTGTTAACAGCGCTGGCGATTGTTGGCGCACATAGTGCGCATCTGGAACAGGCTGTTTCGGAGGTCGCGGGTTGCGAACGGCATGAGGAACGCTCACAGTTGCCTTAAACACAGGCACAGGGCGCATAGCTGGGACTGGGCGCGACAGATGGGCGTCGCGCGCGATATTGTCGGCAGCAGACTCGCGCGATTCCAGAGGAGGCTTTGAGCGCCTGTGCGCTAACTTAGCCATCCCCAGAGCCACGTGTTGAGTCAGTGCGCCACGCGATTGCGTTGGGGAACGCGTGGAAGCTGGAACAATATCCGCGCGTGAAAGCGCATCGCGAACCTCTTTAACAGCGTGCGATGGAGAGCGTCGCGGATGGAATCGCGCGAGAACGCGCGACGCGATCTTCCCCCGTCGGGAGCGACGAGTCCGAAGGAACCTGTGGGCGCCTGTGCGCCGACTCTGGAACCTTTTGGACCGCGCGAAGAGTGACAGGAACCGGGGGCGATCGCGTGAAGAGTGACAGGAACCAGGGGTGATCGCGCGTCGCGCTTTCCCCCTATAGGGCGCGACGAGTCCACGAGAACCTGTGGGCGCCTGTGCGCCAACTCCGGAACTTGTTGGACCGCGCGCGGTGGTGATACAGGAACAGGGGGTGAACGCTCGCCGCGTTTTTTCCCCATAGGGCGCAGCGAGTCCGTAGGAACCTGTGGGCGCCTGTGCGCCGACTCAGGCACCTTTGGAATCGCGCGCGATGTAACAGGAACTGGGGGGCATGGCAGCGCTGGTAAAGGTGGGCGCGCGGGCGCCTTTGAGCGCTTGCGCGCTGCATCAGGAACAGTTGACGATGGGCGTGGGCGCGCAGGGGAACCCTGGCGCGTAACAGGATCAGAGGCGCGAACGCCTACAGGTGAGCGCCGAAGCGCTATGTCAGCAACAACAGGAACAACAGCAACGGGCGCAGGCAGAGCCTTACGCTTAGAGACGAGAGGCGCAGTTTTGCGCTCAAGTCCCTGAGACCCCGAAGGGCCTGAAGACTGCGCAATGGCAGACTCAGGGGGCGCGTAAAGCGCATCAGCAGCCTTCGAAGTAGATGGTTGAGGAGACCCTTGTCCCGACGGACGACCATCCTTTAAAGGGGAACGCGAACGATCCCCGGAGAGGTCTAGGGTGGTAGCTGGCAGGACAGGAGAGCGGCGAGTCGTCTCCTACGCAGAGGATTGTGGGGACGACGAGCCAAAGAGGCGCCTCCTAATTATTATTATTATTATTATTACTATCCAAGCTACAACCCTAATTGGAAAAGCAAGATGCTATAAGCCCAGGGGCTCCAATAGGGAAAAATAGCCCAGTGAGGAAAGGAAATAAGGAAATAAATAACTGAAGAGAACAAATTAACAATAAATCATTCTAAAAAAAGTAATGTCAAAAGAGATATATCATATATAAACTATTAACGTCAACAACAAAAATGTCATATATAAACTATAAAAAGACTCATGTCCGTCTGGTCAACAAAAAAGCATTTGCTCCAACTTTGAACTTTTGAAGTTCTACTGATTCAACAACCCGATTAGGAAGATCATTCCACAACTTGGTAACAGCTGGAATAAAACTTCTAGAGTACTGCGTAGTATTGAGTCTTATGATGGAGAAGGCCTGGCTATTAGAATTAACTGCCTGCCTAGTGTTACGAACAGGATAGAATTGTACAGGGAGATCTGAATGTAAAGGATGGTCAGAGTTATGAGAAATCTTATGCAACATGCATAATGAACTAATTGATCGACGGTGCCAAAGATTAATATCTAGATCAGGAATAAGAAATTTAATAGACCGTAAGTTTCTGTCCAACAAATTAAGATGAGAATCAGCAGCTGAAGACCAGACAGGAGAACAATACTCAAAACAAGGTAGAATAAAAGAATTAAAACACTTCTTCAGAATAGATTGATCACCGAATATCTTAAAAGACTTTCTCAATAAGCCAATTTTTTGTGCAATTGAAGAAGACACAGACCTTATATGTTTCTCAAAAGTAAATTTGCTGTCAAGAATCACGCCTAAAATTTTGAAAGAGTCATACAATTTTAAAGAAACATTATCAATACTGAGATCCAGATGTTGAGGAGCCACCGTCCTTGACCTACTTACAATCATACTTTGAGTTTTGTTAGGATTCAACTTCATACCCCATAATTTGCACCATGCACTAATTTTAGCTAAATCTCTATTAAGGGATTCACCAACCCCAGATCTACATTCAGGGGATGGAATTGATGCAAAGAGAGTAGCATCATCTGCATATGCAACAAGCTTATTTTCTAGGCCAAACCACATGTCATGTGTATATAGTATGAAAAGTAATGGGCCAAGAACACTACCCTGTGGAACACCGGATATCACATTCCTATACTCACTATGGTGCCCATCAACAACAACTCTTTGAGATCTACTACTTAAAAAATCAATAATAATGCTAAGAAACGACCCACCCACTCCCAACTGTTTCAGTTTGAAAACAAGGGCCTCATGATTAACACTGTCAAAGGCAGCACTAAAATCAAGGCCAATCATACGAACTTCCCGACCACAATCAAGGGATTTCTGTACTGCATTGGAGATTGTAAGAAGGGCATCACATGCTCCAAGGCCTTTCCGAAAACCAAATTGCAAACTAGGGAATAGATGATTACCTTCAGCAAACCTATTAAGACGTTTTGCCAGAAGACGTTCAAAAACCCCCTTAAAGGGAGAAGGAAGACCTCTACGGTGAAGGGGAGGGCGAGCCTTCTGCCTTATACGCCCACGAGGGGCCGTGGGATCAGCAAGCTGACCATCAAAGGGCCTCCGAAGAGGCGTCTCTACCAGAGAACTCCCTCGAGAGGGAATCTCAGTGGAAGGAGAGACCGTAGGACTCCGCTCCTCCCTCGAAGTGTGTTCGGAGGGAGAGACAGAGCCTTCAGCTACCTCAGCCACAACAGGTGTTTGGACAGATCCATGGGATGTTTCCGAAACAACTACGTCAACTACAGACAGAGGATCTATTTCCGCTGTAGTTGACGATTGTTCGGCGGCCGCACCCCGTTTGACCATGTCAAACAAAACTGCCTTGGAGGACAAACCCTGTACCCCAAGGAAGCCCTAAGCTGAAAAAGATCCTTGTTAGACATGACTACCTCCTCCGAGGGGGGAGGGGCAGCCGCCTCGCTATAGTAGGCAGCGGCCTCTCCCTTACCACGGGATCGGTCATCAATATCAATATTACGGTCTACGCTACCGTTCGCCGGCCCCTCGGAAGAGGCCGCCCGAGCGGGAGCTTCGGAGGAGGAATGGGCGGCGGGAGAAGAAGACCTAGGATTTCCTCGCCCCCGAGAACTTTCGGAAGGAGAACGATCCCGTTTAGCCTTCTTCTTACGTCGCCGGGCAAACCTCTCCCACTGGGAGGTAGACCACTCCCTACACTCAATACACTAATTAGCACTATCACACCGTTGGCCCCTACACTGTGGGCATAAGGAGTGTGGATCCGTCTCCACGGCCGACATAAAGGTTCCACAAGGGCGGCCGGAAAGACCAGGGCAAGTGCGCATGATGATAATAGAGGCCAGCTTCACACACAAACACTGTAAGAAAAAGCAAAGAAAAAATTATGGCAGTCAAAGAGAGGAGAGCGCCGACAGGTCTGTCGTCTCTCCGAGCCAAAAGTAAAGTGGCCGAATCACCGGTGTGAGTGAGGGTGGAGGGGTAGCAAGCTACCCCTCCCCCCCGCTAACTAGCGGTGGGGTAGGAAACCCTCGTTAAAACTTTAAGGCTCGTCATCGGCTGCGCTGAAGTAATTACCCCATGTAAATAGCGTGGTTTGTATTCAGTTATGGAACAAACTCCAATACAGAAAAAATTAAAATAAAGTAAATGAAGAGGATGACAGCCTCAGAGTTTAAACAAAGGACCCACAACTAGATCCACAATTCACTAAAAACTTCAAAATATGACTGGTTTCTTTTGTGACCTAAAACTAGAAACCGTCCATTACATACAGTTTCTACCTCATCAGTAGGTAAAAAGTTGTATGATGCTGTGAACCCGGGTACTCATACAGAATAGAAACTTAAATTAAATAGATGTATTGACCTAAGAGATTGCCATGCCTGATTTTGCATACCACAAGGAGTGCTTAAGCAGAAATGTCGGCAATGTAATTAGAAAAACAAAATGCAGATGAGGATTTGCCAAGAATGGCAGAATCTGATAATCAGGTAGAATTTATTGATTCTTTGTTGGAAGCTTTACAGTCAGGGAAAGTTGTCAGAATAATGGACGCAGAAAAATGTTTCCAGGGAACTTGTCATTCCAAATGTGTCCGAGACCGATAAGTTTTCCAGAAATTCCTTCATAGTTGTGTGGAAAATCCACAAACAGAATTGAACGAGAAAAGACACTTCATGATACTGTACCAGTGCAACTTTAAAATTATGAACAGCATCGGCATCACAAATGAAACTGAAAAAAATACTTTCTCATTTTCATCATCATCATCATCACCTCCTACACCTATTGATGCAAAGGGCCTCAGTTAGATCTCGCCAGTTGTCTATCTTGCACTTTTAATTCAATACTTCTCCATTCCCCATCGCCTATTTCACACTTCATTGTCCTCAGCCATGTAGGCTTGGGTCTAACAACTCTTCTAGTGCCTTGTGGAGCTCAGTTAAATGTTTGGTGAACTAATCTCTCATAGGAAGGATGAATTATTAACCTATATTTCTCAAAAAGTTATCCATCATGCAGAAGAGAAAAATATAAACTTTGTGGTAGCGTGGCATACAGAAGTAACTTCTGTTCATTGTGACCTAGTTCTTAAAAGTACACAAAAAGCTGATACAAAAATTATTCTTCATGAAGTAAATGCTACTGTGACGACCCGAGAAGGTTGTGACTCAAAGGCAGGATGAAAGCAACTGAGTAACTTTATTACAGAACATCCGTTTATATATACATAAACACCAGGCAAAAAGGGCATAAGACATAACAGGCAATTTTATATTCAACCGACACCGCACCGGTTAACAGTTAACGGCGAGAAAAACAGACATGTTATTTCAGGTCCTTATCAGTGTAAGGGGAGAGCGGAGATACAAGCATAATATATACACAAAATGAAATGTCATAACTATGTACGATCGTGTGACACACGGTTGGTACATGGCTCCCCCCCTCTGGCAGGATAAAAGCAGGTTTTAGACGATCAATGGAGAGCCAGTCTTCTTTGCCACGAATGTTTAGTAGGAATGCTTTCGGATAGCGTCGGATCACAAGGAAAGGGCCCGTGTAAGGGGGCATTAGCGGTGGCTTGCTAGTGTCGTTGCGTAGGAAGACGTGCGTTGCAGAGTGCAAGTCTGTTGGTATGTGATGCTCCACTGGGGGCTTGTAAGTCTGGCGGCATGGAGTAAATTTTCCCACGACGTGACATATGCGCTGGAGATCGTCGGAGGGGGTTGGAGAAGGAAAATATTCGGCAGGGACGACCAACGGCTTGCCATAGACCATTTCAGCTGCCGAGATGTTGAGGGCGTCTTTAGGAGTGGTCCTTAGTCCCAGGAGGACCCAGGGAAGCTGAGTAAACCAGTTGGAATCCTTGCAACAGGACATCAAAGCTGCTTTGAGGGTGCGATGACAACGTTCAACCATTCCATTGGCAGCGGGGTTGTAGGCAGTTGTCTGATGTAGGGTGATGCCCAGGAGATTCGCTAATGATGTCCACAATTGAGAGGTGAAAGTGGTACCCCTGTCAGAAGTAATATGCTCAGGGACACCAAATCTTGCAATCCATCCTGAGAGTAAGGCAGATGTACATGAGGTGGACGTTGCAATTTCCATGGGAATGGCTTCAGGCCAACGAGTGGAGCGGTCGATGACTGTAAACGGGTAACGATGTCCTTGTGATGTGGGTAAGGGGCCTACAACGTCGACGTGAATGTAGGCGAAACGACGCTGAGGTTGAGGAAAGGCGCCCACTCCTGAATCCGTGTGTCAATGTACTTTGGAAGTTTGGCAAGAAGTACAGGCACGGACTCAATCCTTAGCATCCTTAGAAATGCCGTGCCCAATGAACTTCGTCTTCAGCAGCTGTGCAATAGAATGGCACGAGGGATGTGAGAGGCCGTGAATGAAATCAAACACCTGTCGGCGCATGGGAGCAGGAATTCAAGGTCGCGGTCCACTAGTACTGATGTCACAGAGGGTGGTGGTGTTGGACTCGTAGAGGGGGATATCTTTCCAACGGAGGGATGTGCAGGATGTCCTATATGCTTGATACTCTGGATCCTGTCGTTGGGCTTCAGCCAGGGCATTGTAATCCAATCCCAGTTGAACAGCAGCCAACGTGTTTCTTGACAAGGCATCGGCAACGGGTTTCATTTTCCCAGGGATGTATTGAAGGGTGCAATTGTATTCAGCCACGGCAGAGAGATGTTGGCGTTGATGGGCGGACCAGGGGTCAGACTGTCGAGTGAAGGCGTGCACCAGAGGCATGTGGTCTGTGCGAATGACGAAGGCCGTACCTTCTAATAAATGGCGAAAGTGACGGACAGCCAAGTGCACCGCCATCTACTAGTAATCGAAGGTAGAGTAACCCGATTCTGCCTTGGCCAGTTTTCTGCTGAAGAAGGCCAATGGGCTGGGCGAGCAGTTGACCACCTGCTCGAGTATTGCACCAATAGCGACGTCACTGGCATCGGTGGAGAGAAGTAGAGGGGCACGTGGGATAGGAAAAGTGAGAGCTGCAGTGGTTGATAGGGTCTTCTTTGTATTGCAGAAGGCCGCTTCTTGAAGGGGACCCCACTTCAGGTCTTTTGGCTTGCCCTGAGGGAGGCGTAGAGGGGAGCAAGAGTGGCGGCAATGTCTGGCAGAAAACGAAGATAATAGTTGATCATGCCCAAGAATTCCTGCAGAGCTTTGATGGTCGAGGGCGTGGGAAAGTTCTCAAAGGCTGCTACCTTCTCAGGGAGGGAATGGACTCCTTCAGGAGTGATGCAGTGCCCTAAGAACGACACTTCGGTGGCGCCAAAGGTACACTCGTTGTGCCGGACTACAAGGCCGTTTTGTTGCAGGCGGTCGAGCACGATGTGCAGGTGACGGAGGTGTTCCTCTTTTGAGGAAAAGAACACAAGTATGTCGTCCACATAACATACACAGAAGGGGAGGTCCCCAAAGATGCCATCCATGAGACATTGAAAAGTGCCCCCAGCATTACGAAGGCTAAAACAGGAGTAATTGAAGGTGTATGTACCAAACGGAGTGGTGATGACAGTCTTGGGGAGGTCTTCTGGGTTCAAAGGCACTTGATAATACCCCTTCAGGAGGTCGAGCATGTAGAAAACCTTCGCTTTGTGCAGGTAGGAGGTCACGTCGGCGATGTTTGGGAGGGGGTAGTGATCCGGTTCTGTTTGCATGTTCAGGCGCCTGCATTCCCCACAAGGACGGAGGGAACCGCTTTTCTCCAGAACGATGTATAAGGGTGACGACCATGGGCTGGAGGCCTTTTGGCAAAGGCCTATTTCCACCATTTCGGCGAACGTCTGTTTGGCGGCTGGCGAACGTCTGTTTGGCGGCTGCCAATCATTCCGGTGCCAGACGTCTGAAGTTTACGAAGACTGGGGGTCCCGTCGTCTTGATATGGGGATAAACACCGTGCTTGGCAGAAGCCGTAGCCGTTTGGCAAAGTTCTGGCTGGAAAACTTCTGGGTAGGCCGTGAGGAGGTGGGCGTAGGCATCCGTTGGTGTGCTGATGTGGAGAGCGAGCCCGTTCCTGCATCATGTAAAATGAAAATATTAGAAACACGGGAGGCCACCGCCACGAGCAATGGCCTACTTTCACGTTTTTTGGCCACTGACAATGCTTGGCACATTTCTTCGCGGCTGCCCCGAACCTGTAGTGGTAGTAGCAAAACTGTGGCCGATGGGCGGTAGTAAGGGCTGTAGAAGTCGTTGGTTGGGACGCGAGCGAGGGGTGGGTGATGGGTGGCTTTGTCGCCGCTCCGGCTCGTTACAGGTTAGGCGTGTATGTCCTACGGCATTCACGTCAGCTTCGGTTGACGTTGAATAGGCGTCCACTTTGTCAGGAGTGGAGGCGTTGATGGAGGTCTTGAAGGTCGTGAAGTGGATGTCCATAAGGGAGTCGGCTTTGGTCATCAAGTCTTTCATTGGTAAACTATCGACATCGGGTATGGCAGTGCGTACAGGTTCGGGTAAACGGCGTATCCTAAGGGCACGAAGTAGGTTCACTTCACAAGTATAGCCGTATGCGGAAGGTTGCACGCGAGCGATACTGGTCATTTCCCAGAGGGCGAGCGAAGCCCTTTGGTCCCCCAATGGTTGTTGAGAGAGCTGAAAAAGCTTAGCTATATGGGTGGCTAGCGACGGCGAGTACTGCTGCAGAAGGTATGTTTTGAGGGCGTCATACGCTATTGGGTGTCTCCTTGTTCACAAAGCCAGTCGGATATTTTTGGGAAGGTGTCCTCGGGTATCGCCGCGAGAACATAATCTGCTTTGGTGGTTGAGCGAGTCACGCCCCTGATGCAGAACTGGACTTCTACGAGCTGAAACCAAGCAAATGCCTCTCTGCTGGCAAACAACAAAAGTTTCAATGGGGCGGCGCCAATTTCCGTGGAGTCCGCCATAGTACCAATGACGGAGGGGTGGCAGGGGGGGTAGAAGGCGGGAGGAGCGAGTTAACTTCCGGGGTCACCAATGTGACGAGCCGAGAGAAGGTTGTGACTCAAAGGCAGGATGAAAGCAACTGAGTAACTTTATTACAGAACATCCGTTTATTTATACATAAACTCCAGGCAAAAAGAGCATAAAAGACATAACAGGCAATTTCATGTTCAACAGACACCGCACCGGTTAACAGTTAACGGTGAGAAAAACAGACATGTTATTTCAGGTCCTTATCGGTGCGAGGGGAGAGCGAAGATACAAGCATAATATATACATAAAATGAAATGTCATAACTATGTACGATCGTGTGACACACGGTTGGTACTCTACAGAAAGAGGGGCTAACAGATTAGCTATCTTCACTCCAAACACTGATGTTCTGGTAATTGCTGTTAGACGATGACCAAAACTAACATCTAAGTTGTTCTTCAAGACAAATTTTAAAACTGAAATCTCCATTGCTGATATTTTCATCATTGTGCACTTTGAAAGCATCTACATTACCTACAATTCACGGTCTTTCGGGTTGTGACACTACTGGTGCCTTGGTCAGTAAGGGCAAACGATTACTGGAAGGCATTTAATATATGGAAACTAAACAACCCTTAGAAGCATTGGTGACACTTGGAACAAATGAAGAAATCTCTGATGGAGTTCAAGAGGAACTTTAAAATTGTTGTCAAAACTACAAAAAATGGTCAAGTATAGATAAACTAGCAGAACTTCAATGATATATGTTTTCAAAGAAACAAATACCCAGGGAAAGGCTACTCCACACAAAGTGCTGTAGTTCCTGTACTTAAGAAAATAAATTATCAGGTCATGATATGGACTAAGGTTAGAAGTAAAACGAACACTCCCATCCCCCATTAGTCATGGAAGGGACATAATTAATGGACACACACTGCCAAGTGTCTGTTTTGTACTCCTAATATCCTTAGTCTGTAATCCCCCATACAAATGCTTAGCAAATGATTTACCACACGCAGATATGTGTATGGGAAAGGAATGAGGAGCTTTGTAACAATCATATCAAATTTACACCAGAAATGATACAGTGAAGAGGATTTTATAGATACTGTACTGCATAGGAAATATTTTTACCTCTTTTCATTTACTTTATTGCTTAGCCACAGATTGGTGAATTAGTTTTTAATATTTCAATTTGTATAAAAATGTTTGATTCTCAATTATATCATTATAGCTGTACAGAGCCTTTGTTAATTTTTCAATATTTATTATGCAATCAGTTACAATCAGCCACGGCCGACCAAAAACCATTAAAAGGACGTAAGTGAATCATAGAAAATTGTGATACTTTATTTTTCATCCACTTACATGAACAATATATTTTTCCAAGTGGTTATCTTGTGTTTATTTTGTATTTCTGACCATTATTATTGCTGCAAATCACTCATTTATGGCCTTTCCTCACCCCCCCCAAACCGGGTTTCTGACTGGTGTCTCCTGTAATTGTCTTTGTACAAGGGGGGTCCAAAAACTCATGAATGGGTGGTTTGCCCTAATAATCAAAGTCAGAAATGCATAAAACACAAGATCGAGAGTAGGAAAATATATGGTTCATGTATTTGGCGAGAAATTAAAGTATCAGTTCAGTTTCGCCTTTCCAGTTTACCAGTCAGGGACGTTACCACACCGGCCACAACCACCCAGTAGTTTATTATTTTCCTTCCCTCATGGCTAAGGTATGGACGGTAAAGAATGAAATGAGAGAGGTCTTCAGTTTCTGCCCCCCACAGAGTTTACATTCTACCCTTACTACTAATTAATGTCTCTTTATCATTTCTAATATTTACCATTTTCAGCGATCCCTTATGGTAAAGGACACACGGCAAATGAAGTAGGGTTAGGTAGGGAGTACCCTACAGTAGGTTAGGACATATCCACTAAGCTAAAAGACTTGGCAATCAATGTAGGGTTAGGTGGGCGTGCCTTAGGTTAGGACATCCTCTCGACTTATTACAACTCTGGCACAATGGCAATCAGTCGACATTTTTATGCTACTACCAACGATTTTTCTATACTCCTAACAGTAACATACTTTATAAATACCTTAAAATATTCTATTTTTCCTTATTTCCTTTCCTCACTGGGGTATTTTCCCTGTTGGAGCCCCTGGGTTTATAGCATCCTGCTTTTCCCACTAAGGTTATAGCTTAGCAATTAATTATAATTATTATAATTTTGATAAAAAATAATAGTATAATTATTTTTTTAATACAGAGGGTTCTCACCTTACAAATATTTGGAGGCAAACCTAAAAGAAAAAAATCTCTTATATTGTATAAAAATTCATAATAAATACTCATAGGCGTAGCCTATATACCCTAATTAAAATTGTAGTCTACCAATAAATATTAAAAGTAGAAATAGCCTGGTGAGCAAAAGAAATAAACTATATGAGAAGTAACGAATAATGAAAATAGAACATCCCTAGATTTAACGTTAAACAAATATGTTATATAAACTGTACCTTAACAAAATTTAGTTTTCTGCATCCCTGTTACAGGATGCTCCCAAGAAAAATTTAAAATTTCCGACGGTATTTTACTGCATTATAGGGTAATGTAACCTAGGAAAAAAAAAACTAATTTTTCTTATAGAAAAAAAATTACACTCTCTGTTTACTGTACGCAAAGGGTTTTTTTTAGGGGGTGCATAGTGCATTATGCAACTAATGTGAATTGTGGACCTGTTTAGCAAATTTACCGAAATTAGAGTATCAAATATTAACCGTAATTTATGCACTCCTCTTGCAACAATGATATTGTCCTAGACTTGTCTCTTTTCAGTAGTCTTCAGCAAGTTTATTCCATTCTCCTTTCCCTTGATGAGAACGTTACCCCTAATAAGCCTATCTAACAGTTTATTTTTTCTTTCTTCCTTTAACCTATCTGCAACTAACTCCATCTGGGAGTATTTTTCTTTATAATTAGGTCCTTTATTTTCATTCATTCCTATTTTTTTTTTCCCTTAAGATAAGTCATCCACTGGTTTGTAGCAATTTTTACAACACTAAAATAAGCCATTATCTAATCAGTCGATTCTATTCCTGTCAATTCCTTTTTTTTTGACAAGCCATGACAAGCTAAGCAGGTCCACAATTCATATTAGTTGCATAATGCACTATGCACCCCGGCCCCCCCACCACACAAAAAAAAATGGATACAGTAACCAGTGTATTTTTTTTTCTATAAGAAAAAGAAGTTATTTTTCCCGGTAATTTTGTATATTATTCCATGGTAATGTAACCTAGGAAAAAAACTACTGTTTCTTACAGAAAAAATTACGAACCTTATTTCCTAGGTTACATTACCCTGTAATATATTAAAATAATACCACAGAAATTTCATCAAACACGCCAGATTTGATTCTCCTGCTGGAACTTCAATGCTTTCGCTACCTGTCTTTTCATTTTCTCTTACCAGAGTTGATTGATTGATTGATTGATTTAAAGTTTTCAGGCATCCTGACATCTGAATTACCAGAGTTGAAATGATAAAAAATCGTTCTTCTATCTTACTTATAGCAACTTACTGTTTTCGTTCGATCCTACGTTGAATTACACAAAACACACTGTCGTAGGTTAATCTTGTCTGCTTCAAAAGCACTTCTGAATCTGGACTAACGTTAATTGCACACTATTAAAGACGAAGTGTTCTCCGAGCGAGGTTCGTCTTGCTAACTCCAGTGACTAACTGTGTCAGACAGTCAGACTCAGACTGTCCTGTTCCAGGTTAGTAGATTGCAAACAGTCAATCTTTACAACGGCTCCTAGAGTAATCTTGCGACGTATTTTAGAGTTCATCTTTATTTAGTTTTACATTATTCTAGCTTGAGTATCTCCTCATAGTCTAATCTCAAGATATTTAATGATAATAGCAGACAAATTTATTCTGGAAACCAAAGCTAAATGGATAAACTTAAATAATACAGATAGTTCCATTGTATCATGCAAACTTTAAGTTCTATTTTCTATAATATAGTTCGTGTATTAATTAAATGATTTAACAATGTTTATCATTTTGTGGACACAACAATATAAGACATATATATTAAAAAGTAAAATTACTTTAATTAGTAGTAATGGTTTTATTCAATTGTTAAGATGAAAACTGATATAACTAAATTTATAGAAAGAGCTGACAACTTTTCTCTTGGCACGGATTTTTCATTAAAAAAAGCTATCGTCTAAGCTTTAAATTATTTTCATATAAAATATATATCTTTTAGACTAGTACTACAAAATACAATTATACATAAGAAATAAAATGTATGAGATCCCATTAATGTTTTATTTGACCGTAAAATTAGATATCTTGAAAGGGTTTTAATAATCTTGTTTGGTAACACAAGTGGAAAAGCCTTTTCAGAAGGATGATGATGACGTGGCAAAAAAAATTGGTATTATGGCTTATAAGACATTAATATACCATTCTAAAGGCAATGCTAAGTCTTAAGATTTAATATAG
The DNA here is from genome assembly GCF_036898095.1 of Palaemon carinicauda. Lineage (NCBI taxonomy): Eukaryota > Metazoa > Arthropoda > Malacostraca > Decapoda > Palaemonidae > Palaemon > Palaemon carinicauda. The sequence continues at coordinate 33,264,155 of NC_090726.1, read as the reverse complement.
ATGATGATTAAGGAATATTCCATCCTAGAGATAGCTAATTATAGATGAAAACCGTAAAAATTGAGATTTGTTGTTAGCAGACGAATTAATCTAGGGAAACAAAACTAAATTAAGAAAACAATATCTTATAAATTGGCCCATTCTATCATGTAAATTTCAGCTTTAATTTTGATACTACTGTTCCTGTATTCTATTAAATGATTTATATATATATATATATATATATATATATATATATATATATATATATATATATATATATATATATATATATATATATATATATTATTCATTATAGACTCGTAATCTCAAGAAATTCATGGACACAGCTATGGTATAGGCATCTATTGGCAGTAGAAGTAACTATTTTTATTAACATATTAGATACTATCTTGCAACTTTACATATCCAAAAGAAGGTATCTAGTGCAAGACATGGACTATTCTATCACTGCAATATAAGACAAGTATATTAAAAAATATAATTGCTTTTAATTGGAGATATAATATATCCAATTGTGAAGATAAATACTGAGAAGAGAATTAAAATAGAAAATCTACTAGCCACTTCTAGCAACTTCAACCTTGCCCATTTTATTCATCAAAAGAGCTATTGTTTAAGTTTTCAAATTCTCTGATATAAAATATATTTTATGTGCAGAACTAATACAAAATATATCTACATGCAATGATATATTTGCTTAGATACCATCAAAGTCATATCAGATTGTAAAATAAAAAATCTTAGAGGAATTTTGCACATTTCTATTGGTAAGACAAGTAGCTCAGTCTGTTTTAGAAATACGTCATCTATATGTTTTGCCAAATACGATACGCCAAAGACCTTAAAGATTTTTTATTTAACATTCGAACTGATCATTAATAGTATCTAATGAAATTTTATTACATGAAATAAATATATTCAGTATTATTATCATGCATAAAATAATTCTATACGAAAGACATTTAAGGCTTGGACAATAGGTATTTTGATGACTAACCTGAGTTGGAAAAGTTGCTAGCAATTTTTTTTTATTTCAATTTTAAAAAGTTTTCCTCCTAGCAACTGGATACATTATTACACCGAAGTAAAGTAAATATATTTCTTTATATATTCGTCTTATATTGCAATAATTAGATAGTGCATGTTTTGCACTAAATAGCTTCTTTGATATACAAAGTTGCAACTATAATTTTTTTCTCCCATTTAAATTTATTATTTTAGAGATTACAAGCCTATAATGAATAATAAAAATCGATAAATCATTTAGTAGCATAGACAAACAATATTAATATTAATACTAAAGTTTACACGATACAATGAGACAACTTCCATTATCAATTGACTTTTGTTTCACCAAATGAATTAGTCTAACAAAAAAAATCTCGCAATTTTTTTAAGGCTTTCACATAAGAATAGTTTTCTCAAGGATGGAATGTTCTTTAATAAATAATTATATTCAATTTCAAGAGTTAACATTGCCCGTAGAATGGTATATTAATGTTTTGTAAGCCATAACACCAAAATTATTTTTTGCCACGTCACCATCACCATCTTGAAAATGCTTTTCCACTTGTGTTACCAAAGAAGATGACTAAAACCCTTCAAGAT
>NC_090726.1:33232544-33252544 GCF_036898095.1 Palaemon carinicauda | reverse complement strand
GGAAAGAAATGGAGAGAAAGAAATAAATGTTCCGATTGAATGATTTACACATTTAACCTCTTTTTGAAGCCTTTGACAAACATGTTTACTTGAAACAGACTAACAACACTCATTTCTATGAAGACACCTATCATTGAGGTTATCGTTTGCGATGTTTGAACTTGTAGCCACAGTTTTAACAAAAAAATTCTGTTTGGTTACATTACAGGAGCTTTTAAAAAACTTCTTAAAGATAAATCGATCAAAAGACAAAATCATTCCAGCTTCCTCTGTATCAAGCAAAATACATCAAATATGGAAAAGCATTTGTGCCAACTTCCGATATCAAAAACTTCACAGTATTGGTGATTTTTCATTTTTTTTTTTTCTCATCAACTAAGAAATATTCAAATTACAATAAACTTAATTCCCCAAATCTCAGATAAGAAAACTTTAATGATCTATCAAAATAATAAAGAAGTTCTTCAATATAGGAAAATATAATCCGCACGGATTCTGCAACACCATATTATCAAAAAGATCCTTTGTATGCACCGATCTACCAGCTTAATGTTTCACAGGTGCTTGCAAAGATTTAACCAAGTGAATTTTCCGTTGGATCTATGTAACCCCTCATTTCATGCATGCACGTTATGGCATAAATAGCTTGATCACTGGAGATTACTAAAGCACCGGAATCTAATAAAAGAGTCATAAATAAAGCAACATACAATGGCATTTCGCTTTGCTCGTGACCATTATTGTAAGTTTCTCTTTGTTGAAAGACAAGTTGGTAGGCCTTGTCGGTGCTGTCATTCATCGATGATAGAGGATGCCCATGACAACTGAGGTATCCCAATTTCCTGTCCAAATTAGATGCCACCGTCAAAGACGACTGCTGGCATTTCATTGCATTCGCGATCCTGGAAAGCAGATTCCAAAAATAAAACATTGTACTTATATACTTATAATTTCAAAAACCTTTACCTTCCATATCAAAGTTGAATTTCAGCGAAAAATTTCCCATTTTTTTTTTCTTTTATCTTTGCCGTGTGTAATAACCTTTTGTTACGTAAACACTCAAAGTTTAACAATAAAGTTTCCCTCGTTAATATCAACAGTCAAGATGGAGAGGACTTTCACTCTGGAATATTCTACTTAAGAATTTTTACCTCCATTTTATTAATAACCTTTGGTATAAAGCACCAAACCTCAAGTTAAAGCATCAATTCCCTCTGTACCGGGACACCAATATTAGAGATTAAAAACCTCAACATATTTTTAAAAGTAGAAAAACAGTCTAAAGAATGAATAACTCTCACAAGTCCATAACTCAGAAAAATGTAAGCAAGAATTGACCATTCATCCATGTTAGTTGACAACACTTCAAAATATCCGCTCTTTTGTACTCTTTCTGGGCTAACATACATTGATGACCTGAACAGTGTATTCAGTACAAGTTTAAATTCTTTGGTTTTCTATGATTTCCAAATCTGGCTTTTTGCTACCTCCTTGCATTACAATCGAATTTTTTTTTTTTTTTTTTTTTTTTTATCTGGAACAACGTTCAAACATTGCCAAAGTACTAACATAATTCTGTCGACTGCCTCCTGCTCCTTCATGTTTAATTTTAAAGATTCATTTGCTGTCCAGTTTCCAACCACTCTTTTCATGGCAAAAAAAATGCGCTGTATTCATCGCTAAAAACTTCAGAATTACTCCAAACCTACTACTGAGGTGTCACAACATATAAATTTCCCAACACCAGAGGCGTCACAATATAACTTAAATCTGAGGAGTCACAATATAGCGGTAAATTTCCTATGTCTGAAGCGTCGCAATATAGCGGTAAATTTCCTATGAGGCGTCGCAATATATTGATAAGATTGCCTACATCCGAGGCTTCGCAATGTGATAAATTGCCTACATCTGATGCGTCACCATATAGTAATTAACTGCCTACATCTTAGGCGTCACAATAGAGTGATAAACTGCCTACATCTGAGGCGTCACAAAATAGTGCTAAACTGCCTACATCTGAGGCGTCACAATATAGTGCTAAACTGCCTACATCTGAGGCATCACAATATAGTGCTAAGCTGCTACAGTACATCTGAGGCGACACAATATAGTGATAAACTGCCTACATCTTAGGCGTCACAATTCAGTGATAAACTGCCTACACCTTAGGCGTCACAATATAGTGATAAACTGCCTACACCTTAGGCGTCACAATATTGTGATAAACTGCCTACACCTTAGGCGTCACAATATAGTGATAAACTGCCTACATCTTAGGCGTCACAATGAAGTAATAGGTTAAATAAGTCTGATGCAAGTATATAGTTAAAGTAACGACCAAAATAAAAAGAATGAATTTCTGCGTCAAAACGTGATCTCAAGTAGAGCATCTGATATTTCTCCATTAAGTTCCCAACTAGCTTGGCTCAATATGAAAAAATACAGAAATACTTTATCGTTTTCATTTTAACAATACCTCTCACGACAAATTTCGTGGAAATTATGTAACAGACAATTCTGTCCAAAAGATATTCGTTAAAATAACGTTTTTGTTAATTCAGAAGGTTTGGCATCTAAACAAGGTCTTTAACGACATAGTTTATCCTGATACTGTAGTTACGAAATTTGCCTTCAGTATTCGACCACTGTAAACCTTTCCAAATATAATTTAGAGTCTGAAAACCAATTATACTTTCTTGTGAATAAATCAAATCTTGAAGCTTTAAAAAAAAAATATAACTAGCATCCAATGCCCCTTCAAAACAACCATCCTCCGCTATGCCATCATCTAAAATTACTTCAATTTTCACTTCCTTAGATCTCCAATATCTAACAGACTTAAGAACTTTAGTAAAGATGTATCGCCGCTTTCAAAAATATCTAAAGATAAGCCATTATAAAAAACTTTTAAATTTTTCCCCAATGAGAAAGATATTGGCAACGTATTAATAGATTTCTAAGTGATAAGCAGACTGTAGACTGATTAAATCCTTAAAAAGTTTGTAATAAAAAACCAGCCTTTGCTTACCATTTCCATCCTTGGTCACCGTCAAAGGAATTATTCTTAGTTTTTCTGATACCAGTGTCACCCATTCTCTTTTAATAAATTTTGATTCGTCCCTTTCTGACCTATTGTTACCCAATCCAACAACCACAGTAACGGTTTTGAAATGGAATTTTGTGATCGCCCTTTTAGACGTCAATGACTATCTTACCGGACCCAATCTAATTCTGTTCAATGTATTGTGAATAACAACAACCAACAGGCGATTAAAAACAATAAAATAAAATAAACACAATGCTCCAATTTCCTTGTACCAACTGCTAAGTATTCAAAATAAAAACAGCTATATTTTCACTTATCTTTTCGACGTCTTTCTTGGTACATTCCCGGCTCCAATGTCAACTCACGGCCTTTATTGAGCTCTAGACCTCTTCCATCAAAGTTGATATGAATCCACAGACTTTCCCTCGATCTTTAACTAGCTTGACACTTTCGGCGATGCTGCTCTTTGCGTACGAACTCGTTTCTACAGCAGTTTTAGATGTTCCTTGTCCTCCAAGTTGATAAACAATCGCATCTAATGCTATCATTTTCGTATCAGTTTCCTCAAAATAACGCGATGCTCATTCAAATGGTTTTCCATCATACTTTAACGAGGTGCGGATACTTGTTGAATATTCTGCTGGAAATCGGATAATAGATTGTCCATCACTTCTTGAAACGGTTTCAGCATTCTGATTGCTAGCGTGAAAACGCTATTCACATCTGAAGCTGTATTTGACCCTGCCTGGCGTCCTGGATAATAAATTCGACTTGCTCGGGCTAGCGTGCGCTAGAAAGTGACCACTTACTAAATACCTCTTCAAACATCGAATACGTTTCACCCAACACTAAATTCTCATTGGCCACTGCCTACATAACAACTGAACTTAAGTAACAAGACACTAAGATCTGCTTACATGTCGTTAGGACAATTATTTTTCGCTATACTTCGTAACGCGAAAAAATTCTATTAAACGAAAAAGATTTATTCCGACTTCCGAGATTTCTCAGCGAAGCTAAGCCAAGACGGCTCGGTTTCTAAAGAGCTGAAAAAAATGTCAATTTTTTTTATTTAGAGAAACTCTATATCAATTTAAAGGACTTCATTTGTTGCACAATAAAATGACAGTAAAATCTATTAGTGAATTCAACTTTCGATGTTAATAAATCTTTTATATTTCATCTTTTTTCGGTGAAAGTTTTCCGAGAATTTCTCCTTGGAAAGGATGGAAAGAGATTGTTCAATGGCGGAGATATTTTAATGTTCCGAAGAAGGAAAGAAATGAGAATCTTACGACAGAGGTTCTTAAATCGAAAACAAAAGAAAGAGGAGTTCCCCCTCCCCCCCTTCTAGAAGGGGGAATTTCCCTCCCCGGGTAGCTCAGGGTTTCTCTCGGAGCCAACGAAATTGTCTCCAGAGTCTTCAAGAATCATTCTTGTCTTTCCGGTGTCTCCAAAAAGATTCCCGATCCAAAGGGTCTCCGGGAATCGTTTGAGGGAAAATTTACGTTTTTAATATTATGCCTGAAAAAAGAAGAAGAATCTAGTCATCTATCATATAGATTTTTCAAAGCAAATCAAAATGAGTAAGAGTTTTCTAGGAATGCTAAACATGCAGCAAGGAGAAACAAACAAGATGTCCCAGTTTAATACTGGTCATCTTCAAGTTAAAACAGTTTGCAGTGTGGTTTTCACGGAACCACAAGAGGAAGTATCCTTAATGTATAGGATGACCTCTTGGATAAGGTCTAAGGACCCCTTCAACTCTGAGGGCGGGATGGAGGAGAAGGTGAAAGGAGGACCCCCAGAGGAAAAGGAACAGAAAAGAGAAGAGGTGGAGAAGAAGGAGAATAAGAATGTTCAAAAGCCATTGGAGGAACGCATCAGTTCCCTGGGAAAGGAACTGGAAGCAGCGTTTGCAGAGATCAGCTCCAGAAAGGAAGTAGAATCGAAATTCTTAGCAGAGAATGAAGAGCTGAGAACAGAGAATCAACATCTCTCTAAAATTATTGGAACTCTTCAAATCGATAAGAAAATCGAGATGGAAAATTTGGCATCCAAGAATGACGACCTGGAACGAACAAACGAACATCTAAAACAGGAACTCTGCAATAAAAAAGTAGTTCTTGAACAATATAAAAATAAATTAATGGAAAAAGACAAATCAAATACTAAACTGACTCAGAAATTAGAAAAAGTTCGTCATAACAAAAGGAAACTGGAAAAGTTCGTTGAAAAGATGGAAGTAATTGAGCAGATTTCAGAACAGAGACTTGAACTCCAAAAGAGCCTCGACGAGGCAAGGATAAATGATCTTATCAGAAATGGCCGCTACAAATGCCTTTTACAAGAGTTAGAAACTCTAAAGAAAGAAAATTTGAATAAATTGAGTGACTTTGAGCAACAAAATATTCAATTGAGGGAGGAACTGGAAAAATTCAAGTCTGAAAAAAATGTTAGTTTGAAGCACGAGCTGCTTGCGGCAAATGAGATCATCCCTTCACTCAAGGAGGAAATTGAACTGGGAGATAAGAAGAAAGAAAACAGACCTGGAATGAGGAAAGTGAGACTTAACAGGAAAAGTTTAGAAATCTCGACCGAGATGGATATTAAGGATGGTCAGAAGGAAGATGTCCAAAAGGATGTCAGAGACAATAAAAGTGAGGAAAAAGTAGTCGAGGCAGAGGACCAGGATCCCAACGGACGTAAGGCTGAGAAGGAGGAAGTTGCAGGGGCATCTGGTGTGGGTCAGGTGCTTGGCTGGCTACTAGCCTCAAAAGGCGCTCTCCCTGACACCAACAACCGCCAAGAAGAGCAGAAGCTCGAAAAGGAAACTTCCAGGGTCGAGGACGAGGAGGAGGAGGAGAAGCAAAAGGAAGAAAAGATTGCAAAAACTACTAGAAAACCTATCGTGTTTGACCTGGAACCCGAGAAGCCAAAAAGTAGTCACATCACCTTCCAAGGTGAAAAGGTTAGAGCCACCACCACAAGGGACTGTGGCCTCAACGGGTACGTGGCTGTCGGCTTGAATGTCCCGAGGAAGTTCCACAGAGCCATATATGGAGTGGAAGGAAGGAAGCTGATGGAAATCACCCGGCAGAGTGGAGTCAGCTTAATAGATATGCCACGAAAGCACGAATATAGTAATTTAATCACCATCAGTGGTACCATTAAGCAGGTTCAATTAGCAGCTGATCATATCGAATGGCTTCTGAGGAGTCTCACTGGTACTTAAATACTTCGATCAGCAAATGGATAAAAAGAAAAAATGAAAAAAAAATAATAAAAAAAAAATGAAAAAAATAAAAAAAATCTAAAAATGAAAAACCCCCAAAAAAAGAAAGAAAAAAAAAAGTTTAATTTCAGTTTATTTTGTGAGGGAAAGGAGATTCAGCCGAATTTTGCCAGGACTAAACCTTCAGATAATTGTGCTCAATCCAATCAGGACAAGTTCGAGATACCACATCCACAGGAAGGAGATCCCCCCCCCCACCGGGATCTATGGACTAACTGATTGACAGACAGCTAGAGGGAGGATACTTGGAAGGACTGACCAGCTTGGAGGATGCAAGGCTTAACTATCCAGCTTGAATTACAACTCTTGGAATAACCTGGAGGACAATGGCCTACTGAGGGAAGAAACCCCGCTGATTGTAGTATGCTCTGTACCTTGATGGACGAGTACAAGCCATTTGTCAAATGTACAAATGGTCGGATATCTAGATCTATTCTTTCGGATATCAACCTTCGGGTGGTTCTGGGGAAATAATCTAGAAGACCGGCTCTGCAGAGGGAACGAGCTAGGCTTCTTCTAGTAGGCAGTCTTGTCCTTACAGGTTGGACCAAGATAATCAGCTAGTGAAGGAAGCTGCGCCTCTTCGGAGCAGGTCAGTCTGGAAAGGTGTTCCGATATCAAATGGCTGCTGATGAAGGTTGAAGAACTGGGATGAGCAGAGTAAGTTTTGGTCCTTACAATTGGTGAGCTGATGCCCTCACAAAATTCTTCATTTTTTTAAGCTTCAGGTTTTTTTTTAGGCTTAAGGTTTTTTTTTTAGGTTTAAAGTTTGTTTTTAGGCTTAAGGTTTTTTTCTTAGGTTTAAGGTTTATTTTAGGCTTAAGGTTTTTTTTAGGCTTAAGGTTTTCTTTTTTAGGCTTAAGGTTTTTTTTTTAGGTTTAATGTTCTTTTTTAGGCTTAAGGACTGGCTATGCAGGTGAAGAAACCCTAATAATGATGAATGAGCGTGTTTTGTTTGAGTGGGTAAAATGACGCTTGGCTTCACCGCCCGGCCTACAATGGCACTTGGCTTCACCGCCTGGCCTAAAATGGCACTTGGCTTCACCGCCTGGGCAAAATGGCGCTTGGTTTCACCACCTGGCCTGCGTGGCTTCAATGCCCGGCCCAACAATGGCGCTAGGCTTCATTGCCTGGCCCGCTTGGCTTCATTGCCCGGCACAACAATGGCCCTTGGCTTCACCGCCTGGCCCGCTTGGCTTCATCGCCCGGCACAACAATGGCCCTTGGCTTCACCGCCTGGCCCGCTTGGCTTCATCGCCCGGCACAACAATGGCGCTTGGCTTCACCGCCTGGCCCGCTTGGCTTCATCACCCGGCACAACAATGGCGCTTGGCTTCACCGCCTGGCCCGCTTGGCTTCATCGCCCGGCAAAACAATGGCGCTTGGCTTCACCGCCTGGCCCGTTTGGCTTCACTGCCCGGCCCAGAAAATGGCGCTTGGCTTCACCGCCTGGCCCGTTTGCCTTCATCGCCCGGCAAAACAATGGCACTTGGCTTCATCGCCTTGCCCGCTTGGCTTCATCGCCCGGAAAAACAATGGCCCTTGGCTTCTCCGCCTGGCCCGATTGGCTTCATCGCCCGGCACAACAGTGGCCCTTGGCTTCACCGCCTGGCCCGCTTTGCTTCGTCGCCCGGCACAACAATGGCCCTTGGCTTCACCGCCTGGCCCGCTTGGCTTCGTCGCCCGGCACAACAATGGCGCTCGGCTTCACCGCCTGGCCCGCTTGGCTTCGTCGCCCGGCACAACAATGGCGCTCGGCTTCACCGCCTGGCCCGCTTGGCTTCATCGCCCGGCACAACAATGGCGCTCGGCTTCACCGCCTGGCCCGCTTGGCTTCAATGCCCGGCACAACAATGGCGCTCGGCTTCACCGCCTGGCCCGCTTGGCTTCATCGCCCGGCACAACAATGGCGCTTGGCTTCATCGCCCGGCACAACAATGGCGCTTGGCTTCACCGCCTGGCCCGCTTGGCTTCATTGCCCGGCACAACAATGGCCCTTGGCTTCACCGCCTGGCCCGCTTGGCTTCATCGCCCGCCACAACAATGGCCCTTGGCTTCACCGCCTGGCCCGCTTGGCTTCATCGCCCGGCACAACAATGGCGCTTGGCTTCACCGCCTGGCCCGCTTGGCTTCATTGCCCGGCACAACAATGGCGCTTGGCTTCATCGCCCAGCACAACAATGGCGCTTGGCTTCATTGCCCGGCACAACAATGGCGCTTGGCTTCACCGCCTGGCCCGCTTGGCTTCATTGACCGGCACAACAATGGCGCTTGGCTTCATTTCCTGGCCCGCTTGGCTTCATCGCCCGGCAAAACAATGGCGCTTGGTTTCACCGCCTGGCCCGCGTGGCTTCATCGCCCGGCACAACAATGGCCCTTGGCTTCACCGCCTGGCCCGCTTGGCTTCATCGCCCGGCACAACAATGGCGCTTGGCTTCACCGCCTGGCCCGCTTGGCTTCATCGCCCGGCACAACAATGGCCCTTGGCTTCACCGCCTGGCCCGCTTGGCTTCATCGCCCGGCACAACAATGGCGCTTGTCTTCACCGCCTGGCCCGCTTGGCTTCATCGCCCGGCACAACAATGGCGCTTGGCTTCGCCGCCTGGCCCGCTTGGCTTCATCGCCAGGCACAACAATGGCCCTTGGCTTTACCGCCTGGCCCTCTTGGCTTCATCGCCCGGCACAACAATGGCCCTTGGCTTCACCGCCTGGCCCGCTTGGCTTCATCGCCCGGCACAACAATGGCGCTTGGCTTCACCGCCTGGCCCGCTTGGCTTCATCGCCCGGCACAACAATGCCGCTTGGTTTCACCGCCTGGCCCGCTTGGCTTCATCGCCGGGCCCAACAATAGCACTTAGGATTGTTAAATTGATTTTTTTTTTTTTTTATTTTTTTTTTTTTTTAGGCTTAAGGACTGGCTATGCAGGTGAAGAACAACTGTATAATGATGAATGAGCGCGTCCTGTTTGGGTTGGGAAAATGACGCTTGGCTTCACCACCTGGCCTGCTTGGCTTCACTGCCTCGCCTACAATGGCGCTTGGCTTCACCGCCTGGCCCGCTTGGCTTCACCGCACGGACCACTTGGCTTAACCGCCCGGCCCAAACATGATACTTGGCTTCACCCCCGGCCCAACAATGGCGCTTGGCTTCACCGCCTGGCCTACAATGGCGCTTGGCTTCACCGTCTGGCGTACAATGGCACTTGGCTTCACAGCCCAACCCAACAATGGTGCTTGGCTTCACCGCCTGGCCTGCTTGGCTTCAGTGCCCGGATTACAATAACGCTTGGTTTCACTGCCTGGCCCGCTTGGCTTCAACGCCTGGCAAAACAATGGTGCTTGGCTCCACCTCCTAGCCCGCTTTGCTTCACCGCCCAGCAAAACAATGGTGCTTGGCTTCAACACCTGGCCTACAATGGCACTTGGCTTCAGTGCCCAGCTTACAATGGTGCTTGGCTTCACAGCCCGGCTTACAATGGCGCTTGGCTTCACCACCTGGCCCGCTTGGCTTTACCGCCCAGCAAAAGAATGGTGCTTGGCTTCATCGCCCAGCCCGCTTGGCTTCATCGCCCAGCCCGCTTGGCTTCATCGCCCAACCCAACAATGGCGCTTGGCTTCACCGCCTGGCCTGCTTGGCTTCATCGCCCGGCCTAAATGTGACACTTGGCTTCACCGCCCGGCAAAACAATGGCCCTTGGCTTCACCACTGAATTTCAAATGTCATCAGTCACGACTGACTACTAATAGGCTAGCTGGAGTGAGGGAAGTTGGCGGAAAGCTATTTCAGAAGGAAGGGCAACCTCTGGCGCGGCGGAAAAACCCGTAAGTTCAATGCCCAGAAAACTGAAGTAGGTTTCAAATTGCTTCTCTAAGTAATCCAACTCAAATACAATTCATGACTGACCCCTAATAAGCTAGCTGTAGTGAGGGAAGTTGGCTGAAAGCTATTTCAGTAGGAAGGGCAACCTCTGGCGCGGCGGAAAAACCCGTAAGTTCAATGTCCAGAAAACTGAAGTAGGTTTCAAATTGCTTCTCTTATTCTTCCGACTCAAATATAAGACATGACTGACCCCTAATAGGCTAGCTGTAGTGAGGGAAGTTGGCCGAAAGCTATTTCATTAGGAAGGGCAACCTCTTGCGCGGCAGAAAAACCCGTAAGTTCAATGCCCAGAAAACTGAAGTAGGTTTCAAATTGCTTCTCTTATTCTTCCGACTCAAATATAAGTCATGACTGACCCCTAATAGGCTAGCTGTAGTGAGGGAAATAGGCCGAAAGCTATTTCATTAGGAAGGGCAACCTCTGGCGCGGCGGAAAAACCCGTAAGTTCAATGCCCAGAAAACTGAAGTGGGTTTCAAATTGCTTCTCTTATTCTTCCGACTCAAATATAAGTCATGACTGACCCCTAATAGGCTAGCTGTATTGAGGGAAGTTGGCTGAAAGCTATTTCAGTACGAAGGGCAACCTCTGGCGCGGCGGAAAAACCCGTAAGTTCAATGCCCAGAAAACTGAAGCAGGTTTCAAATTGCTTCCCTTATTCTTCCGACTCAAATATAAGTCATGACTGACCCCTAATAGGCTAGCTATAGTGAGGGAAGTTGGCCGAAAGCTATTTCAGTAGGAAGGGCAACCTCTGGCGCGGCGGAAAAACCCGTAAGTTCAATGCCCAGAAAACTGAAGTAGGTTTCAAATTGCTTCTCTTATTCTTCCGACTCAAATATAAGTCATAACTGACCCCTAATAGGCTAGATTTAGTGAGGGAAGTTGGCCGAAAGCTATTTCAGTAGGAAGTGCAACCTCTGGCGTGGCGGAAAAACCCGTAAGTTCAATGCCCAGAAAACTGAAGGAGGTTTCAAATTGCTTCTCTAAGTAATCCAACTCAATACAAGTCATGACTGACCCCTAATAGGCTAGCTGTAGTGAGGGAAGTTGGCTGAAAGCTATTTCAGTAGGAAGGGCAACCTCTGGCGCGGCGGAAAAACCCGTAAGTTCAATGCCCAGAAAACTGAAGTAGGTTTCAAATTGCTTCTCTAAGTAATCCAACTCAAATACAAGTCATGACTGACCCCTAATAGGCTAGCTGTAGTGAGGGAAGTTGGCCGAAAGCTATTTCAGTACGAAGGGCAACCTCTGGCGCAGCAGAAAAACCCGTAGGTTCAATGCCCAGAAAACTGAAGTAGGTTTCAAATTGCTTCTCTAAGTAATCAAACTCAAATACAAGTCATGACTGACCCCTAATAAGCTAGCTGTAGTGAGGGAAGTTGGTCGAAAGCTATTTCAGTAGGAAGGGCAACCTCTGGCGCGGCGGAAAAACCCGTAAGTTCAATGCCCAGAAAACTGAAGTAGGTTTCAAATTGCTTCTCTAAGTAATCCAACTCAAATACAAATCATGACTGACCCCTAATAAGCTAGGTGTAGTGAGGGAAGTTGGCCGAAAGCTATTCCAGTAGAAAGGGTAACCTCTGGTGCGGCGGAAAAACCCGTAAGTTCAATGTCCAGAAAACTGAAGTAGGTTTCAAATTGCTTCTCTTATTCTTCTGACTCAAATATAAGACATGACTGACCCCTAATAGGCTAGCTGTAGTGAGGGAAGTTGGCCGAAAGCTATTTCAGTAGGAAGGGCAACCTCTGGCGCGGCGGAAAAACCCGTAAGTTCAATGCCCAGAAAACTGAAGTAGGTTTCAAATTGCTTCTCTAAGTAATCCAACTCAAATACAAATCATGACTGACCCCTAATAAGCTAGGTGTAGTGAGGGAAGTTGGCCGAAAGCTATTCCAGTAGAAAGGGTAACCTCTGGTGCGGCGGAAAAACCCGTAAGTTCAATGTCCAGAAAACTGAAGTAGGTTTCAAATTGCTTCTCTTATTCTTCTGACTCAAATATAAGACATGACTGACCCCTAATAGGCTAGCTGTAGTGAGGGAAGTTGGCCGAAAGCTATTTCAGTAGGAAGGGCAACCTCTGGCGCGGCGGAAAAACCCGTAAGTTCAATGCCCAGAAAACTGAAGTAGGTTTCAAATTGCTCCTCTTATTCTTCCGACTCAAATATAAGTCATGACTGACCTCTAATAGGCTAGCTTTAGTGAGGGAAGTTGGCCGAAAGCTATTTCAGTAGGAAGGGCAACCTCTTGCACGGCAGAAAACCCCGTAAGTTCAATGCCCAGAACCCTGAAGTAGGTTTCAAATTGCTTCTCTTATTCTTCCGACTCAAATATAAGTCATGACTGACCCCTAATAGGCTAGCTGTAGTGAGGGAAATAGGCCGAAAGCTATTTCAGTAGGAAGGGCAACCTCTGGGGCGGCGGAAAAACCCGCAAGTTCAATGCCCAGGAAACTGAAGTAGGTTTCAAATTGCTTCTCTTATTCTTCCGACTCAAATATAAGTCATGACTGACCCCTAATAGGCTAGCTGTATTGAGGGAAGTTGGCTGAAAGCTATTTCAGTACGAAGGGCAACCTCTGGCGCGGCGGAAAAACCCGTAAGTTCAATGCCCAGAAAACTGAAGCAGGTTTCAAATTGCTTCCCTTATTCTTCCGACTCAAATATAAGTCATGACTGACCCCTAATAGGCTAGCTATAGTGAGGGAAGTTGGCCGAGAGCTATTTCAGTAGGAAGGGCAACCTCTGGCGCGGCGGAAAAACCCGTAAGTTCTTTGCCCAGAAAACTGAAGTAGGTTTCAAATTGCTTCTCTAAGTAATCCAACTCATATACAAGTCATGACTGACCCCTAATAGGCTAGCTGTAGTGAGGGAAGTTGGCCGAAAGCTATTTCAGTAGGAAGGGCAACCTCTGGCGCGGCGGAAAAACCCGTAAGTTCAATGCCCAGAAAACTGAAGCAGGTTTCAAATTGCTTCCCTTATTCTTCCGACTCAAATATAAGTCATAACTGACCCCTAATAGGCTAGCTTTAGTGAGGGAAGTTGGCCGAAAGCTATTTCAGTAGGAAGGGCAACCTCTGGCGTGGCGGAAAAACCCGTAAGTTCAATGCCCAGAAAACTGAAGGAGGTTTCAAATTGCTTCTCTAAGTAATCCAACTCATATACAAGTCATGACTGACCCCTAATAGGCTAGCTGTAGTGAGGGAAGTTGGCCGAAAGCTATTTCAGTAGGAAGGGCAACCTCTGGCGCGGCGGAAAAACCCGTAAGTTCAATGCCCAGAAAACTGAAGTAGGTTTCAAATTGCTTCTCTAAGTAATCTAACTCAAATACAAGTCATGACTGACCCCTAATAGGCTAGCTGTAGTGAGGGAAGTTGGCCGAAAGCTATTTCAGTACGAAGGGCAACCTCTGGCGCGGCAGAAAAACCCGTAAGTTCAATGTCCAGAAAACTGAAGTAGGTTTCAAATTGCTTCTCTTATTCTTCTGACTCAAATATAAGACATGACTGACCCCTAATAGGCTAGCTGTAGTGAGGGAAGTTGGCCGAAAGCTATTTCAGTACGAAGGGCAACCTCTGGCGCGGCGGAAAAACCCGTAAGTTCAATGCCCAGAAAACTGAAGTAGGTTTCAAATTGCTTCTCTTATTCTTCCGACTCAAATATAAGTCATGACTGACCTCTAATAGGCTAGCTTTAGTGAGGGAAGTTGGCCGAAAGCTATTTCAGTAGGAAGGGCAACCTCTGGCGCGGCGGAAAAACCCGTAAGTTCAATGCCCAGAAAACTGAAGTAGGTTTCAAATTGCTTCCCTTATTCTTCCGACTTAAATATGTCATGAATTATCATAATACATTTATGAAGTACTGATGAATTATGAATTGAGATGAAAAGGAAATAAAAAAAAGAGGGAAGGAAGAAAGGGTCGTGGGAACCAAGCCTGCAATAATGGATGTGGGCAAAACCCACCTGATGAGCTCTTTGGCCAGAGCGAAACCCTTATGTATGTCACTTTGTTAGTGGTATATATGAATTGATTAATTTCTATATATTTACATATATATATAAATATAAATATATATATATATATATATATATATATATATATATATATATATATATATATATATATGACATATTCACACACACATGGCTTTCTAGTAGAAGGAAGCGTATAATTAGAATCCCATTGATGGTTAAGTGTTGGCCTTCAAATGGCGATGTTTACAGCTCCATCTATTATGAGCTGGCCATAGTTCCTCTCCTTCTGAACAACGTGTGTTCCTTCAAATCATTCTGTATGAGTGGGTTTCTGGTCGTGGATATCAATATAGTGCTGGTTTACCCAGAGGAAATATGTGAATCACGACACCCTGAAGATGTACGCAACCCCGCAGAAATCGGGGGTCAATAAACGAACATTATATTGATATCCACAACCAGAAACCCTCTCATACAGAATGATTTGAAGGAACACACGTTGTTCAGAAGGAGAGGAACTATGGCCAGCTCATGATAGCTGAAGCTGTAAGCATCGCTATCTAAAGGCCAACACTTAACATTCAATGGGATTCTAGTAATACACTCTCTTCAAGATGAAAGCAATATGGATAATCTCTGTGGTGGTGTATGTGCCTGTTTATGTCTGATTGTGTATACATATATATATATTATATATATATATATATATATTACATATATATATTATATATATATATATATATATATATATAGATATAGATATAGATAGATAGATAAATAAGTAAATAATTAACAATTATCCTCTTCTTAATCTAAGGATTTTTGAAATTTCTAATAGTTTAAATTTCTAATTTTTAGTTTTATATAGAATATATTTTTGAAATATTCAATTATAATTTTCGTAGACTCTCATACATAAAATGAATCTAAAGTTCATATCAATCTGCAGATTGGTGATGGTGGGAGATTTTCAACTGATCGCTCACAGCAAGCGAACCTATAGTGCTTAGAATGGTCTCTGTGAAAGTCCATATTTCATAATTCTAAACTGGAAGTTGGGAAACTTGTCCAGTTTCTGAAAACATTTGACAGATGGAATAAGATTCCCTGGCTGCTGAACGCCAGACTGCGGTTTGAATCCCGCTCAAGCTCGCTAGTTTCTTTGGTCACTGTAACCTCACCATCCTTGTGAGCCAAGGATGGGGGGTTGGGGGGGGGAACCTAAAGTCTATGTGCTGAGTCATCAGCAGCCATTGCCTGACCCTCCTTGGTCTTAGCTTTGGGTGGAGAGCGGGCTTGGGCGCTGATTATATGCATATATATAGTCACTCTCTAGGGCATTGTCCTGCTTGATAGGGCAATGTCACTGTCTCTTTCCTCTGTCATCATGAGTGACCTTTAAACCTTTAAATGTCTTTTCTGTCTGTATCTAGAGACATTTGACAGATGTTGGAATGAGATTCAGTTTTCAAAATGAATTCATTGATTCTTTTACCCTATATATATATATATATATATATATATATATATATATATATATATATATATATACACCAAAAAAAAGGGTAATCCAGTTTCTATTAACCCAATATATTGGTTTTATTTTCCCATATCAACAAAATTTGAAATCTTACTGCTGAATAGAATTTAAAAAAAAATCTAAGGAAATAATATCCACTGATAAAGTATATGGAAAACGGCGCCCTTCAGCAACTGCTAAATTCGCTGCCTTTTTTTCAATATATCCTTATATATTTTCCATCTCATGAGAAGATTTCCTGTGGATTATTTCCAGTCTAAACACACTCATATTTCCTTCACAATTTTTCTCAAATTTTATTGCATAAAACAAAATTTTTTTTTTTTTTGCACACATTCTCCATCTCCTTCAAGCATGCAAATTATGCAGTAATTTGCAAGAGGATATTGCAATATCTCGAAATAGACGAGAACATAAAAGAACTTGAACAAAAAGGGAAAATAAAAATTACTCACCAAACTAATTGGTCTCCCCGGCCCCAAATCCCATAATCTAACTCAACTAACTGAATGAAAAACAAGAGAGAAAAGTCAGTCACAGACGTTGCCCCATCAAGCAGGTCAATGCCCTAGAGACTGACCATATATACATAATATGATAAGCGCCCAAGGCCCCCTCCTCCCCCTCCAAGCTAGGGCCTATGAGGGCCAGGCAATGACTGCTAATGACATAGCAGACAGACCTATAAGCTTCCCCCCCCCCACCCTTAGCTCGCAAGGATGGTGAGATTGTAGCGACCAAAGAAACGAACGAGTTTGAGCGATACTCGAACCCCAGTCTGGAGATCACCAGTCAGGGAAATTACCACTTAGACCAGTATTTCTTGTCGTGTCAGCAGAATCAGCAGTGACAGCAGTAGCCATGGTTTCAATACCTCTCCTTATAAGACTTCTGTGATTGTTCTGTCGTGTTAAGTGACTGGGACTCTTACAGAGTCCTTGTTGTCAACTTGACCTTAGAATGGTCACGAAATGTGCTACTGTTCGCTAAGTCTTCTTGTGTTTATTCAAGAGTCTCATTTGACTGTAGTTGCATTTCGTCCTCATCTTAATCACTGGTTTTCAGTTATCTATTTTTGTGTTTCGTGTTAATTTATTTATCTTTTCATCTACTTTCATTCTATAATAGAAACTAAACTTTTATTTTGATATATCGGTTTTTATTTTTTAATATTACCATACAAAATATATTTGAAATGTTGAATATGTTCGAATCGAAACAGGGACCCAATTTGAAAATGGGTAAAAGCTGAAGATACTCCCGGAGGCAATTAAAGGTTTAAAGGTCGCTCATGAATGGTTGGAGTTCTCTTGCTTGAGGGTACACTCGGACACATTATTCTATCTTATTTCTTCCACTTGTTTTGTTAAAGTTTTTATAGTTTATATGGGAAATATTTATCTTGATGTTGTCACTGTTCTTGAAATATTTAATTTTTCCTTGTTTCCTTTCCTCACTGAGCTATTTTCCCTCTTGGGGCCCCTGGGCTTATAGCATCCTGCTTTTCCAACTAGGGCTGCAGCTTAGCAAATAATAATAATAATAATAATAATAATAATAATAATAATAATAAATAAATAAAAGACAAGTATAACATTCATATAAAGGGTCAGATGTGGTAACAATAACACAAAATTAACTAAATTTCCGATAATTCCATTGCCATTGAGAGGTAGGATGGCTGGTAAAATAAAATTAAAATATATCCAAAATAAAACTAAAATATATCCCATAGTTAAAATAAATAAACAATTATAATATGCTGAGAACGTTCGGCATGTGGATTTTGTTCCCACTTAGTAATGACTATTAGAGAGAGAGAGAGAGAGAGAGAGAGAGAGAGAGAGAGAGAGAGAGAGAGAGAGAGAGTCCAGTTTTTCCGATGTTTTCCACGAAGGAAAACCAACTTTATAAGTAGCCTTGATGACATACACTAAAACAACTTGAAACTACGGGAATCTCGGGAAACATAATACGCTTTATTTATCATATAAAAAATCGTCCACACTAATCTATTCTTTTTACTTTTATAATTTTCAAGTTAAAATTCGCAACAAATACTTCCAGACACTACCAAAATGATAAGCATTTTCCAACATTTTTTTTATGGTGGGCTACGCTATCTTGACTTCTTTATCACATCAGGAAATCAACGTGGAAAATAGAACTAGTTTTGTTATATTTCAACACAACACAATCCTCTTGTGCTTTGTAATACCATAACTTCTACATTGCTCTTGGTTGGTAAAATTTGTCGCCTGTATGAAAATTCCTTCTGAAAAAGAACTTCATTAGAATATTAACCATGGCCTGTAGACGGTTTCTGCCGTTAGCATTAAGAATTAATAAGAAACAAATCCCCATAGAAATATAGCCTCAAAGTTCACATACGGAATGCTAGTTAGCTATATCTAATAGAAGACATAATAGTTAATGTATTTGTGTCAGGATGGATGTCTTGCCTTGCAAAAAGCCGTGAAGGGAATTTAAAGGCTTCATAAGACTTTTGACATCTCAAGAGTAGTTTAGTTGTCCATGTTTGTAACATTTGAATTATTGTATTGTCAATGTGTAGTCTTTGGTAGTAACGTAGACAATTTTCTTTTTGATTGGAAGCGCTTTAACAAAGAACAAGATTTTAAATTTATATAGGTATGTTGTTGCCTTGTACAGGCAAGCTTTTAAAAGCCTTAAGCCGTTGGCCAGAAAGGCGAGTCTTCTATATCGCAATAAGAGTTTCATGCTAAAATTTTAATTCCTCACAAATATAATTAACTGGAAAAGGCATAGATAATTACTTTAACCGACTTGTTTCCAAAACTAGAAATGTTCTATTAGGTGTAGTCTGTACATTGACATCATACATTCATCTGCTAATGCTGACCTGTATTCTCTTCCCTCAGGTATGGGGTCATGGGAATCATTCATCAAACATGAGTTGGTCAAAATAGTGACCAGCCTAAATATGAGTTACTTCATCCAAAATTATTTTGGGGGGTTTAGTACGATTAGATCTCGTATTATACTAAATAGGTCTTACTTCTAGCATGCAATGAAAGCGGTCATTGCCCCGCTTTACACTTGAAATACGGGAAAATTCTTGCTATGATATGAAATGCGGGTTATCTGCCTGGAAACAAGATCCATAAGAGCATTATTGATCTACATATCTATATTTGTCTTTTCTTTGTTTATTTTCCTCACTGGGCTATTTTCCCTGTTGGAGTTCCCGGGCTTATAGCATCCTGCTTTTCCAAATAGGGTTGTGGCTTAGCAAGTAATAATAATAATAATAATAATAATAATAATAATAATAATAATAATAATAATACAATATTGGTTTCTTCTGGTAATCTCAACTCTGAAAAACAAAAATTAAATTTCTTTCCATTGTTGTTATGAAGAGTGCTGCTAGGTTATAAGCAATATTTACACTGGAAATTTTTGCAGAGGTTGTTGTTGTTGTAGATTGCCTGACCCTTGCGGCCAAGCACGGGCTTTTGCAATTATGCAGCCCCCTTTGCAAGGGATAATTCAATATCACAAATAATAAACATTGGTCAAGTCCATTTTCTTTGATAAAATCACTTATTCATGACAGCTTCCTTCCACAACCTTATCAAGAACGCAAGTAAAACAGCGAACCTGTCTTATCGAAGTAAGAATAGAAGCACAGCTTTAGCCAATCAGAAGTCTCTACTTTACCCAACTTTTCATTGGCTGAAATATTTGCGTATTTTCAAGGAGTCTTTGTAAACATCTGTTTGACATACTGGAGTTGAGAGAACAGATAGCCAGACTATACATTAGAGAGATTATCGTTTTTTTAGTATTTGATGTATATATGAATAATTTGGGAACATTTAAGTAGAGAAAATAAATTGATAAATGCGCCAATATAACAAGTCGAAATAAAACAAAGTGAAGAATCGTAATTTTAAATGTTAGTAAAAAGCATAGATTGATTTATGGTTAGACATGTAAAATGTATGATAATGTATTATACATATAAGTCATTAGAAATTTATGAAGTCTATAAAGACCTTAACATGCACAAATACATTCTATAGACATATACAAACGTGTGGCTGAATGCAAATTTTGACATACATACTGTACATACATACATACAACAAACAAATTAGCCTTCTATGCAAGACTAAATGACCCAGAAATGTTTATATTATGTTCATCTTTAAGCACATTAACATGAATATCAATTATATTTCATATATTACTTACGGCTTAACAATATGGATCTGCGC
>NC_090726.1:33220044-33230044 GCF_036898095.1 Palaemon carinicauda | reverse complement strand
GAGTAAGAGTTTAGATAATGAAGAAAAGAAGAAATGAATGCATAAAACACATATCAGTAAAAGGAATTTACAGCTGTTGTAGGATCTCCATCAACGGAACAGTCATCGAAATAGGATCTGTTGATGTCTTGGTCTGATTAAAATCGTCTACACAACACGAAAATCGAATAATTCATAGGTTGATTTACCTATCGTAAATCCTAGAGTGCTTTCCCAACTTCCTTTCTTCTTAATTAAATAAATATCAAATCTTGAAAATACATCCCAAATTAACAGTCTCTAATTACAACCTATCAGGAGAATCTTCTCTCTTTCGCCCGTCAGCTTTTTCCTTAGTAGGCTCTCACGACTGAATGTTCATTATCAAGTCGATGTGTCATCCCGGTTCCCGGTGATAACATTTGATAACATTTTTTTATGAGGAAAGGCTGTATCCGCCTCAGATCAATAATGTTTTTATTTGCAAGTTTCATTGTATACTAATTTCAATCTTCAATTCGACTTGCCTTAAATTATTATGTAACATATTCAGTACCTTTGTTTTCTTTTGCAAGAGATAACGATATTCTGATAATGGCTATTAAATATCATTAAATATTTCTTTTTCAGAATATTCAATTTGACCCTTTCGTTGAAAAGAAATTCCGTTCTCAGGAAGAATGACCTAATGGTCAAATCTTCCTTAATGTTTTCATTTGCAAGTTTCATTGCATGCTCATTTCAATCTTCAATTCGACTTGCTTTAAATTATCATGTAGCATATTCAGTACCTTAGTTTCCTTTTGCAAGAGATAATGATATTCTGATAATGCTTATTAAACATCATTAAATATTTCTTTTTCAGAATATTCAATTTGACCATTTCGTTGTAAAGAACTTCCGTTCTCAGGAAGAATGACCTAATGGTCAAATCTTCCTTAACCTTCTTGGCAATTTTCACTTCAAACAGACAATAATAAGTTTTATTGACCTTCCATCTTGGTTTAAAATATCCCTTTTCATGTTATTGGGATCATACCTTCAGCCTTTATGATGGGGCTTGATCTTCAAGCAAATAAATCCGCTAACATCATGAAAGCTACCTGACAGCTGGTCTTAAAATTTTGATTTTCCTGTGCATGGTATAGAGAGAAATTAACTACGTACATAATTTTTTGATGGAATCCATGTATACATCGTGTACATGTCTGTCATAATTCTTTACTTCCAAAGAAATGTACGAGCAGCCATAGGCTAGCACTTTCAATGGGGAATCGATGTATACATCGTGTACATGTCTGTTATAATGCTTCACTTCCCAAGGAGTGTACGAGCAGCCATAGGCTAGCACTTTCAATGGGGAATCGATGTATACATCGTGTACATGTCTGTTATAATGCTTCACTTCCCAAGGAGTGTACGAGCAGCCATAGGCTAGCACTTTCAATGGGGAATCGATGTATACATCGTGTACATGTCTGTTATAATGCTTCACTTCCCAAGGAGTGTACGAGCAGCCATAGGCTAGCACTTTCAATGGGGAATCGATGTATACATCGTGTACATGTCTGTTATAATGCTTCACTTCCCAAGGAGTGTACGAGCAGCCATAGGCTAGCACTTTCAATGGGGAATCGATGTATACATCGTGTACATGTCTGTTATAATGCTTCACTTCCCAAGGAGTGTACGAGCAGCCATAGGCTAGCACTTTCAATGGGGAATCGATGTATACATCGTGTACATGTCTGTTATAATGCTTCACTTCCCAAGGAATGTACAAACAGCCATAGGCTAGCACTTTCAATGGGGAATCGATGTATACATCGTGTACATGTCTGTTATAATGCTTCACTTCCCAAGGAGTGTACGAGCAGCCATAGGCTAGCACTTTCAATGGGGAATCGATGTATACATCGTGTACATGTCTGTTATAATGCTTCACTTCCCAAGGAGTGTACGAGCAGCCATAGGCTAGCACTTTCAATGGGGAATCGATGTATACATCGTGTACATGTCTGTTATAATGCTTCACTTCCCAAGGAGTGTACGAGCAGCCATAGGCTAGCACTTTCAATGGGGAATCGATGTATACATCGTGTACATGTCTGTTATAATGCTTCACTTCCCAAGGAGTGTACGAGCAGCCATAGGCTAGCACTTTCAATGGGGAATCGATGTATACATCGTGTACATGTCTGTTATAATGCTTCACTTCCCAAGGAGTGTACGAGCAGCCATAGGCTAGCACTTTCAATGGGGAATCGATGTATACATCGTGTACATGTCTGTTATAATGCTTCACTTCCCAAGGAGTGTACGAGCAGCCATAGGCTAGCACTTTCAATGGGGAATCGGTGTATACATCGTGTACATGTCTGTTATAATTCTTCACTGCCCAAGGAATGTGCGAGCGACCATAGGCTAGCAGCTTCAATGGTGATTTAATGGTTTTTAGCAAAAATTCACAGAAGTTAAGGTTAAAGTGATTTAATGCTTTTAGGAAATAATATAAACTTTCAAATAAACCTACACAACAATCATTGACCAATCCATCGTTATATTGCCAATAATATATCCAGAAGCCTTTGCACAAGGAACTTGTTCACCATTTGACGTGAAAATATGCATTTATATCTCTACCATGATCTAACAGTGTTACCAGACACGTGACCACCACAGGTCAAATTTTCGTTAAATTTCAAAATATCTCTTTTGAGTGAACACACAAAACAAACGTCATGACTCGGAAATAGATTAATACCTCATTCAGCTAGGACATCGGTATGAAATATCTCCCCTAGAATCTTTTTTGCAGTATTAATTAATAAGATAAACAATTGCATAGTGAATCTTTACTTTACGAGCGTTCTCTGGAGTCATAGTTGACAGAGAAATTAACCTAAAGTGTGATTTACTATTTGATTCACCTCACATTATTCTTAAATACAAGTGGTCAATAAGTCAACTGTTTGCACGTTTGATGCTGCGTGTGTTTCCTACTCTTGGGCTTATAGCATCCTGCTTTTCCAATTAGGGTTATAGCTTAGCCTTTAATAATAATAATAATAATAATAATAATAATAATAATAATAATAATAATAATAATAATAATGGAGGAATACATATGAGGCTAGACAGATAAGCGGATGAAAGAGTGGGAACTGAGCTAAATTAAATGTCGAGTCTGCGCACTTTGGGGACCGAAGGGACGCTTTAAAAAGACCTAACACATATGAGGCTAGACATAGCGGAGGAAAGAATGGGAACTGAGCTAAATTAAATGTCGAGTCTGCGCACTTAGGGCACCGAAGGGACGCTTTAAAAAGACCTAACACATTTGAGGCTAGACAGATAAGCGGATGAAAGAGTGGGAACTGAGCTAAATTAAATGTCGAGTCTGCGCACTTAGGGGACCGAAGGGACGCTTTAAGAAGACCTAACACATATGAGGCTAGACATAGCGGAGGAAAGAATGGGAACTGAGCTAAATTAAATGTCGAGTCTGCGCACTTAGGGCACCGAAGGGACGCTTTAAAAAGACCTAACACATTTGAGGCTAGACAGATAAGCGGATGAAAGAGTGGGAACTGAGCTAAATTAAATGTCGAGTCTGCGCAAAAAGGGACAGAAGGGACGCTTTAAAAAGACCTAACACATATGAGGCTAGTCAGATAAGCGGATGAAAGAGTGTGAACTGAGCTAAATTAAATGTCGAGTCTACACACTTAGGGGACCAAAGGGACGCTTTAAAAAGACCTAACACATTTGAGGCTAGACAGATAAGCGGATGAAAGAGTGGGAACTGAGCTAAATTAAATGTCGAGTCTGCGCAAAAAGGGACAGAAGGGACGCTTTAAAAAGACCTAACACATATGAGGCTAGTCAGATAAGCGGATGAAAGAGTGTGAACTGAGCTAAATTAAATGTCGAGTCTACACACTTAGGGGACCAAAGGGACGCTTTAAGAAGACCTAACACATATGAGGCTAGACAGATAAGCGGAGGAAAGAGTGGGAACTGAGCTAAATTAAATGTCGAGTCTGCGCACTTAGGGGACCAAAGGGACGCTTTAAGAAGACCTAACACATATGAGGCTAGACAGATAAGCGGAGGAAAGAGTGTGAACTGAGCTAAATTAAATGTCGAGTCTGCGCACTTTGGGGACCGAAGGGACGCTTTAAGAAGACCTAACACATATGAGGCTAGACAGATAAGCGGAGGAAAGAGTGGGAACTGAGCTAAATTAAATGTCGAGTCTGCGCACTTAGGGGACCGAAGGGACGCTTTAAGAAGACCTAACACATATGAGGCTAGTCAGATAAGCGGATGAAAGAGTGTGAACTGAGCTAAATTAAATGTCGAGTCTACACACTTAGGGGACCAAAGGGACGCTTTAAGAAGACCTAACACATATGAGGCTAGACAGATAAGCGGAGGAAAGACTGGGAACTGAGCTAAATTAAATGTCGAGTCTGCGCACTTAGGGGACCAAAGGGACGCTTTAAGAAGACCTAACACATATGAGGCTAGACAGATAAGCGGAGGAAAGAGTGGTAACTGAGCTAAATTAAATGTCGAGTCTGCGCACTTAGGGGACCAAAGGGACGCTTTAAGAAGACCTAACACATATGAGGCTAGACAGATAAGCGGAGGAAAGAGTGGGAACTGAGCTAAATTAAATGTCGAGTCTGCGCACTTAGGGGACCAAAGGGACGCTTTAAGAAGACCTAACACATATGAGGCTAGACAGATAAGCGGAGGAAAGAGTGGGAACTGAGCTAAATTAAATGTCGAGTCTGCGCACTTAGGGGACCAAAGGGACGCTTTAAGAAGACCTAACACATATGAGGCTAGACAGATAAGCGGAGGAAAGAGTGGGAACTGAGCTAAATTAAATGTCGAGTCTGCGCACTTTGGGGACCGAAGGGACGCTTTAAGAAGACCTAACACATATGAGGCTAGACAGATAAGCGGAGGAAAGAGTGGGAACTGAGCTAAATTAAATGTCGAGTCTGCGCACTTTGGGGACCGAAGGGACGCTTTAAGAAGACCTAACACATATGAGGCTAGACAGATAAGCGGAGGAAAGAGTGGGAACTGAGCTAAATTAAATGTCGAGTCTGCGCACTTAGGGGACCGAAGGGACGCTTTAAGAAGACCTAACACATATGAGGCTAGACAGATAAGCGGAGGAAAGAGTGGGAACTGAGCTAAATTAAATGTCGAGTCTGCGCACTTTGGGGACCGAAGGGACGCTTTAAAAAGACCTAACACATATGAGGCTAGACAGATAAGCGGAGGAAAGAGTGGGAACTGAGCTAAATTAAATGTCGAGTCTGCGCACTTAGGGGACCGAAGGGACACCTTAAGAAGACCTTTTAGTAATGCCTACAGTCCACCGCGCTTTCGAATTTTGACATCCGGAAACGTTCACACCAAATGGGAAAATTTGTTTACCAGGACATCCTTCAAGTTGGAACGTTTTTTTCATCACTTCTCTTCTCCTTATTTCTTTATAGTTACGTAGATATTTCTTTTTAAAGCATCGGCTTATTTTCAACAGGATGACACCCCCGTATTCGTATCCCCGCCCCGTATATCCGTTTCCCTTTAAAGTGGTGTAAGGTTTATTTGGTCATTACCTCAGCGAGGTCTAAGAGACCCCAGCTTTGTCGTTCATCTTGGAAACGTTAAGAAATTTAAAAGATTTCCATTATCATTATTTTTATTACTATAGATGTACTTATTCATCCTTCTCCTTGTGTAATGATATTATGAATGATTTGAGTGTCTAATAAATTACTGCTTCTAAATAATTCCTCTTGTCCTAATAGACATTGCTCTAAAACATTGCTTTTATCTTAAGCTATAATAAACAGAGGGAAAAAAAAAAAAACTCAAACATGTGGTAACGTCCCTGACTAGTGAACGACAGACTGGGGTTCAAGTCCCGCTCAAACTCGTTAGTTTCTTTGGTCGCTGTAACCTCACCATCCTTGTGAGCTAAGGATGGGGGATTTGGGGATCCTACAGGTCTATCTGCTGAGTCATCAGCCGCCATTGCCTGGCCCTTTTTGGTGGTCCTAGATTGGGTGGAGCGGGGGCTTGAAAGCTGATCATATGTATATATGGTCAGTCTCTAGGGCATTGTCCTGTCCTATAGGGCAATGTCAGTCCCTTGACTCTGCCAATCATGAACGGCCTTTAAACTGAAAATAAAGCAATCTAATCCATATTCAATTAAAAAATAAAGTTTACCTTTCTATAACTTTGAACATTTAAAAGTTTATGAATCTGAATATTTGACTGAGCTGGAAATCACATTTACGTGACATAGATGATATTAAGGTAATATTTCTAAACGTCCATATGATAAAAGAATGGAAATTTGGCTTTCGTAAGGCTGAAAAGCAGATATCTATAGTATTCACAGAACAGAGAAAATAAAAACTAGCTTTTGCTAATCAGGAAAAATTTTTTCTATTCCAGAAATCTTAAATAAATTTGAACGCTTAGTTAAAAAACGGAAAAAACTTGAAGGTTTATTATTATTATTATTAATATTATTATCATTATTATTATCATTATTATTATTATTATTATCATTATTATTATTTTATAAAGATGAATAAAGCCCATAGAATGATTTGCTTTGAAAAAATTCCCTCACAAATGAAGATCCAAATTTTGCACAAAGGATAAACAGAGAAAAGGAAACAAAAATAAAATAGTTACAACAGACATCTATGACTCAAGAAAAACAGCAATGAGACTGAAAAACTCAATAAGTGACCAGAGATATCTATCTTTCAAAAGTTTAAAATTAAACTATTTTTTCTCGTCATCAATGTGCTGGTAAATGAAAATTAGAGTATTATTATGGACCACAATTTTCAATAAAAAAACAATAATCTAACGTTGCAGCAAACATAAAGGTTTAAAGATCACTCATGAATGGAAGAGGCAAGGGACAGTGACATTGCCCTAGCAAGCAGGACAATGCCCTAGAGACTGACCATATATTATATGATCAGCGCCCAAACCTCCTCTCCACCCAAGCTAGGACCAGGGAGGGCCAGGCAGTGGCTGCCGATGATTCAGCAGATAGCCCTATAGGCTCCCCCAAACCCCCCAACCTTAGCTCACAAGGATGGTAATGTTGCAGACACTAATGGCACTAACGAGTCTGAGCGGGACTCGAACCCCCGACTGGTAAACACCAGGCAGAAACGTTACCAATCAGGCCACAGCAACATTTAGGATTTTAGCTAGCGTTTGTCAAAAAAGAGAAAATATGGGGAGTCAAAAAGCGGACAAATAAGGGAAGTGTCAGTGTCAAACATGAACAAATAAGGGAAATGTCAGTGTCAAACATGAACAAATATGGGAAATGTCAGTGTCAAACGTGAACAAATAAGGGAAGTGTCAAAATTGAACAAATAATGGAAGTGTCAAAATAGAACAAATAAGGGAAGTGTCAAAAATGAACAAATAAGGGAAGTGTCACAATAGAACAAATAAAGTAAGTGTCAAAAATTAACAAATAAAGGAAGTGTCAAGAATGAACAGAAAAAAGGAAGTGTCAAAAACGAACAAATAAGGGAAGTGTCAAAAATTAACAAATAAGGAAATGTCACAAACGAACAAATAAGGGAAGTGTCAAAAACGAAAAACGAACAAATAAGGGAAGTGCCAAAAACAAACAAATAAGGGAAGTGTCAAAAATTAACAAATAAGGGAAGTGTCAATAACGAACAAATAGGGGAAGTGTCAAAAATTAACAAATAAGGGAAGTGTCAAAAATTAACAAATAAGGGATGTGTCAAAAACGAAAAACGAACAACTAAGGTAAGTGTCAAAAACGAAAAACGAAAAAAAAAGGAAGTGTCAAAATAGAACAAATAAGGAAAGTGTCCAAAATTAACAATTGAGGGAAGTGTTAAAAACGAACAAATAAGGGAAGTGTCAAAAATGAACAAATAATTGAAGTGTAAAAAACCAACAAATAAGGGAATTGCCAAAACGATCAAATAAGGGTAGTGTAAAAAATGAACAAATAAGGGAAATGTAAAAAATGAACAAATAAGGGAAGTGTAAAAAAGGAACAAACAAGGGACCGAGTGCCAAGATGGTGAAGCTAGGGAACAAAGAACACTGCAAAGACCCTTTTAGAAATGCACTCCTCTGGGGGATTTTCTCATTGCCTCCAGAAAACCGAAAATGGAAGATTTCAGACTTAAGAAAATTTGGCAAAAGAAAAGAAATGATATGACATTTCCTCTGACTTCATTCGTTCGTTTAAGATTGACCTCAGCCTTAAAATAAGGGGGCCACAGGCTCTTGCGTTGGCAGCCCATAAAGAACCTCTGACTGGATCTAAGATTGCATAGCTATTCTTTGCCTGACTTTAATCAAAAGAAGAAACAAAGAAGAGAAAGGAGAGGAAGAAGAGGAAGAAATGAATGGTTCAGTTCCACCACATGGACAGTGGGGCAACTCTGCACATCAGGAACCACAAATAACAGCCGTCATTTTCCGCAGCCTTTGTTCTTCCTGCTTCCTGCATGTTGATGAACAGGCACAGGACAGGAGAGGGGCATTAACGGACAGTGACTGAATGCATTGCAATGTCATCAGCCCTTCCCTCTCCCAAACCCCCCTTGAAAGAAAAGCAGATTCAAGGTCGCTCTGGTGTGAGGAATTCGGGAAGCGATGAAGGGGGAAGGGTAATGGGTTAGATAGTTTTATAGAGGTGATATGGGAGAGGGGAGGGGAGGGGGGGATTGAAAGTGGGGTGCAGTGGAGTTTGGCAATGACGGATGACTTCACCTGTCTCCAGACCTGAGTCACAGCCTCCTGTTGCTTTTGCAACTCTTGCCTCGACGAGGTTTGGAGTCTGTGTGAAGAGGGATGTTGCTTCAACCTGCATCGTAAATCAAATGTCATTTACGAATTGGGGAGATGACATTAGAATCCTGTTCAGTGATACGGAGACTATATAAAGATACACATGAACTTTCTTTTAAAATTCTCAGAGGTCTGTGTCTACCGATTTAAAGGATTAAAGTCGCTAATGAATGGCAGAAGTAAGAGACAGTGAAAATGCCCTAGCACAACATGCCCTAGAGACTAACTTTATATATATAGATGACCAGTACCAAAGGCGCCTCTCCACCCAAGCTAGGACCAGGCACGGTCAGGCAATGGTAGATGATGACTTAGCAGGTAGATAGTAAATTATCTGGCTACCAACGTTTAACATTTTAGATTGAGAGTAATATTTAATTCTTATAAGTGTAGTAGTTGAAGTAGCAATCCGTTTCTTGTGCCTCATATTGGAAAATTGGAAAAGTGGTAGTTATTATACTCTTCGAAAGTTAATAAAAGACAATATACGGTATTACAGAGTTTCGCTGATTCTCAGAATAGAGGTCACTGAACCATCTGTGATATTAGTTATCACTTTCCATCCATCCACGATTTTTCCTATGTTCTATAAAAAAAAGGTAATATTGGTTTTATACTCATTTCAACTAATATATTTATAGATTCCAATATATTAGAGCTATATGAATATATAAACATATGTATGTATATATATGCATGTATATACATTACATATACAGTATATACATATGAATATATATATATATATATATATATATATATATATATATATATATATATATATATATATAAATCAGGACAAGGGCCTCAAAAATTTCCTTTCACTCCTATCTGTTTACGGTCTTTCTATGTCAGTCTATACCATCAAATATTCTTAACACGCTAATATCTCGTCTTCTCTTCCTTCCCCTACGTCTTTCACAATCTTTAGGGTAGTGACCTATTCTGTTATTCACAATATCCATCTAATATGTCATTCTCATTATACGTCCTGCCCACGTCCATTTCTTTTTCTTACATGTTGTTAGAATATCCTCTACTTGAGTTTGCTTTCGTATCCATGTTGCGCTTTTTGTCTCTAATCCCATTATTATTCTTTCTATTATAAAAC
>NC_090726.1:33197544-33210044 GCF_036898095.1 Palaemon carinicauda | reverse complement strand
TTTCCATAGATGTGTAACAAAAACAAGGGCATAAAAGTCATGCTTCATTAACGATAGCAAAGGTGTTCCATTTCTTTTTACAGCATACTTTTTATGTTGAAATTTATGTGTTCAATGTTGAAATGTTTTCAAAATTTTTGGCATAATAATAATTAAAGAAGACCTTTATCACTTTCATTTGCGATTATACAGAAAAATAAAATCTACTTCCGTGAAATACGGTGTGTAAAACCCCTAGGCTTATACGTATAATTTATTGCCTTTTTTAGTTTAAGCGAGTTGAATTATATATTTTCAAAAAGCTCTAATTATCATTTAAATAATAAATATACGATTAAGATTGTTTATAAACCGACTAGATACTAATTTATAAGTTTATTTATAAACCGATTGTGATTTATCCCTGCTATAAATTATCACAAAATATCAAAAATATTCGCCCGACGTGGGGCCTACATGGCTGAGGACTATGAAGCACGAAGTAAGAGATGATGAATGGAGAAGTACTGAATTAAACGCTCAAGATAGAAACGACTGGCAAAATATAACCGAGGCCCTTTGCGTCAATAGGCGTAGGAGGAGATGATGATGAAATTATCAACAGTTTAATTTGATTAATCTTTAATTTCAGATTCTTTCATATCGGCTACCGAAGATATTCTCTGGAAGCTAGTTCACCCACACTAATTTTCTGGCTACCTTCACCCTCTTTCTAAATAATATTTTAAGACACCACTCGCAAACCCCTTCATGGAATAGTTATTGTGTGAAGATTGCAAATTAGAAAGTAGACAACCGGATACACACTTTCATGTTTAAACATAGAAATCCCTTACCTTCGTGTATGCTGAGTCAGCCGTTTAAAAGAATGGCATCAAGTTCTGTTTTATTTTTTGTATGCTAACTTATATAGTTTGTAATTATATTATTATTATTATTATTATTATTATTATTATTATTATTATTATTATTATTATTATTATCATTATCATTTATCACTATTTATTATTATTATTATTATTATTATTATTACTATTATTATTATTATTATTATTACTATTTATTATTATCATTATTATTACTATTATTATTATTATCATTATTATTATTATTATTATTATTATTATTATTATTATTATTATTATTATTATTATTATTAATATCTATCACTATTTATCATTATTATTATCATTAATAATTATCACTATTTATTATTATTATTATTATTATTATTATTATTATTATCATCATCATTATTATTATTATTATTATCCAAGCTACAACTCTAATTAGAAAAGCAGGATGCTATAAGCTCAAGGCTCCAACAGGAAAAATAGCCCTTAGAGGAAAAGAAATAAGGAAATAAATAAACTACAAAGATGTAATGAACCATTAGAATAAGGTATTTTAAGACCGGTAACAACATTAAAATAGATCTTTCATATATAAACTATAAAAAGTTAAAAAATAAAAAGAGGAAGAAAAATAAAAGAAGATGGAATAGGGTGCCAGAGTGTACACTCACGCAAGAGAACTCTACCCTAAGACAGTGGAAGAGCATGGTACAGAGGCTATGGCACTACCCAAGACTAGAGAACAGTGGTTTGATTTTGGAGTGTCCTTCCCCTAGAAGAGCTGCTTACTATAGCTAAAGTCTCGTCTACCCTTACCAAGATGAAAGTAGCCACTGAACAATTATTGCAGAAGCTAACAATTTGTGCGAAGAAGAATTGTTTGGTAACTTCAGTGTTGTCAGGTGTATGAAGACAGGAGAATGTGGGAATAAAAATAAGCCAGACAATTCCGTATATCTATAGGCAAAGGGAAAATGAACCGTAACCAGAGAGAGATCCAATGTAGTACAGTCTGGCTGGTCAAAGGGCACGAAAATAGACGCTTGGAAATAGTTTAGTCAGAAGAAATTAACAGCCAGAACTAGGAGCTCTCTTACTTTATGCACAACAAAGATCTAATAAATGATCAGTATTTTTTGTATGTACAAAGCGCAGCAGGGTATTCGATCTACGAGTTGTCGGAGAGGAAAAGGTATTATTAAAAGATGGGTCCTACATGTCTAGGAACACAAGGGAGCACAAGGGGCAGATAAGGGAAATTCTCTCTCTCTCTCTCCCTCTCTCTCTCTCTCTCTCTCTCTCTCTCTCTCTCTCTCTCTCTCTCTCTCTCTCTCTCTCTCTCTCTCTCTCAGCCAGATCGAACAGCACTTCAAAAGAACTCCGACCTTTTTCAAAATAACCCCTTTCGACGTGTTGACGAATGACATGATAAATAAATGCCATATTTCTTTCACTGTATTTCTCGCTTTTTCTGAGAAAGTGCTCTGTTCCCTCTGGCCAGTTTTGATTAGTTTTAACGGGTTGTCGATGATGTTATCGTTGTCATTAACTAGTTACAAACGGACACCAGTTTATGAAGAGTAACATGCAATATTGACCTAGGGAGGCTTTCAAGGAATACTAACAAATGCGGGGCAAGACTGTCTCCCTCTTGCTCTCCATGGCTGTATCGAGATTTATTGGGTATTAGTTTTTAAACAAGAGATGTGAGACACATATACATGCATGCTCACGCATATATATATATATATATATATATATATATATATATATATGTGTGTGTGTGTGTATATGTGTGCGTGTGTGTGGTTTTGTATATATATATATATATATATATATATATATATATATATACATATATATATAAATCTATGTATAAGTATGTATGTGTATATATATGTAAGTATATATATATATATATATATATATATATATATATATATATAAATCTATGTATAAGTATGTATGTGTATATATATATGTAAGTATATATATATATATATATATATATATATATATATATTCATATATATATATATATATATATATATATATCTATATACATACATATATATGTGTATATATATATA
This sequence comes from Palaemon carinicauda, assembly GCF_036898095.1. Classification (NCBI taxonomy): domain Eukaryota; kingdom Metazoa; phylum Arthropoda; class Malacostraca; order Decapoda; family Palaemonidae; genus Palaemon; species Palaemon carinicauda. The sequence goes on along the minus strand of NC_090726.1, from coordinate 33,207,100 downwards.
TATATATATATATATATATATATATATATATACATGTGCATATAAATAGATGTATGTATAAGTATGTATGCGTGTATATATATATATATATATATATATATATATATATATATATATATGTGTATATATATATATATATATATATATATATATATATATATATATAGCATGTTTGTTAAGTACGCAACCATGAATTATGCATGCGTGTGTGTGACCATGCACGTATAAATTCGTCCTAATATTTTACGCAGAATTCAAGTGGTCACCGAACGTCAATCAACCTATTTTCTTTGGCGAGATCCTCCAGTACTTCAAACTAAGGAGTTTAAATTCTCAAGGACGGGGGACTGTCATCAACGTGTCTACTCCATCATCTCAAAACTCGATAACTCCATTAGCCAGGTATTTGGTCGAAGGTTCCTTGTTTCAGCTGTCAGAGGGGACTCTACTTAAAGTCCTTAAGTGCCTCCAATGCAGGCTCTCGGGAGCTGTTCTTCGTATAAGATGAGGGTTCGCTTTCGGACTGAGGAACCAATTGCAGGCTTTCTTCTTTGTTGTTGAGGGGAGCTTTGTTCGTTTTGCTTGGTTCGTTTCAAGTTGGTTGTGGCTGTTCAGTTAGACGGGGAAATTGAGAAGGGCAGGAAAGGGTATGATATTCGATAGGAATATATTCACGGTGAAGCAAATATTGAATAAGAAAATGCTACTACTACTACTATTACTGCTATTATACAAATCATGTGCTCTATTTGCAGTGATGCTTGACAAAGTGACTGTATATATATATATATATATATATATATATATATATATATATATATATATATATATATATACATATATATATATATATATATATATATATATATATATCTATCTATCTATATATATATACATATATATAAATATATATACATATATATATGTGTGTGTGTATGAGAGAGAGAGAGAGAGAGAGAGAGAGAGAGAGAGAGAGAGAGAGAGAGAGAGAGAGAGAGAGAGACCACAATCAACAACTCATGGTGGAGATGATAGAATAATTTAAATTATATAAAAAGTTATTCAACTAAGAAAAACATTTTTATAGAAAAATAATAATGACATAATGAACTATAAAAATTTTTATAGAAAAATGATAGTGACATAATGCCCTTCAAGATATGAGATATAAATGGAAAGTTGCTGTCTGGAAGAAAAAGAAAAGAAAAGTATACTAATGGGTCGACAATCAACTTTATTTTTAAAAGACCTTTCCCCATCCCCCATCCACCCATGCACATATTTCGAGATCGTAGGTGCTATTTCATGAGGAACCGTTAACGCCATTGACGCTTGCTGGCTAATCATCCTCATAACGACTCGAGTCATTATACATCTATTAAGGCCCAAAGGATAATATAGCTTTCTGCTTCTCCATTCGACACCAGAGCACAGGAACCATTCTGTTATCTTTCTATGCTAAGTCTTTTTTTTTTTTTTTTTTTTTTTGGTGAACTATAGACTGATATTTTCTTCTTTTGGGGAGGGTGTCGTAATTGATGTTTTCAATCTCGAATTCATAATCAATCTAGATTAAGGACGGATTTTGCATACATGGAACAAAAATTATAATTTGGTTCTTATAGATTTAACATACCATTCATTAGCTCCTGAAGATCAAAATCTCTCTCTCTCTCTCTCTCTCTCTCTCTCTCTCTCTCTCTCTCTCTCTCTCTCTCTCTCTCTCTCTCTCTCTTGTATTTTTCAAATGTTATGGGGACGTTTAAATTTCTATATACCCTTTAACCTTCAAATGTAACCTTGATTTCAGCTTGTTCAGTGATATCACTGGAAGGGTATGTATACAAAATGTCTAGTTTTCACACCATATGGTAAAAACCTATGGCCAAGATTAAATTGTCATGTGATCATTAACCTTGAAGTATGCCCTTGATATTGGTCTTCACCGACATCTACCTTATGTAGCTAAAACGTTAAACCCTTGTTATGAGCTTTGACCTACCAGAGTGAACCTTGACATTAACTATTACATTGTGTTTATTGGCATCATTAATGAAGCAAATTAAATTGTTATAATTTCTAATTCAACGGTTATAATTTATCATGACCTTTTTATTGACATTTTGTGTCCAAGGATAACCTTTACATTGGCCTTAACCTCGCTCTGCACATTCTTGTCGCTGGTGGATCATAAATTCCACGTGTAAAGTCTACATCTCTTAGTTCAAAGGTTATGACCAAGGTTTAAAATCCTAACTAAACTTTGATTCCCAGGAAAGGTCGTAAGATACATTTCGCATTTCCAATCTTTCTTAAAACGTAATCAGTCCTGAGCTTCAAAAACAAGAGAGTATTCCTATGTTCTAGTTTAGGAGAAAAATGACCACATAGAAGAACTTACGATGGGAAACTCTAAATCATAATCATTATCGCTATGAAACTAGAATGAAAAAAAAAAAAAACTCTGATCCACTCTGTCGAGAAGATAAAGGTTATGAGGTTTTGACGATGTTCAGACAGGAGACTCCTGAACCATTGTCCTTTTGGTTATAGGAAGCTTTTGAACATGTGGATTTCTTTTAAGAAAATAATTTTGAAATCAAAACTGACAAAGTAACGTCAGATGTGCAATCATATTCATTGAACCTTATAGACTTTTGGATAGACTGCATATATTTTTGTTTAATTCCACATCAAGAGGTTTATTGAACTACAACAAAAGTTAAATTTCCTGCAGTTTCTATTGTTGCATCTCAGGGGGAAAAACAAAAATTTAGATACAAATATCACTGGGCAATCCAATAAAACAACGAAGATTTAAAAACAAAGCATTCGAATTTTATGCTGCAAAGTAAATGAAAATAAATGAAATCTAAGGAAGTTACGGAAGTACTTGAGCAATTGGAAAAACGAATTGACAATCCTGTCCCCAAAATAATCTAGACTGACACGATCAAAAGTACAAGGGCAAGGTCTATATTAAGTTTTTTTGAAGTCACCGAGATGTAACTTCCGTCATGAGAGAATTTAACCACGAAAAATAAAAATAGAAATATTTGTATTTTGGGGTAAGAGATTTAATCCCTTCAAAATATGTATCCCTGGATGTAAAATTCGAAAGTGAAATTTCAATGATATTGTACCAGATTACAGATAATTTCATTAGATTAAAATAAAACAATAATTTTCCTTATGTTTACTAGTTTTCTATAAAATACTGAATTGTTTTGACCTATATCTCTTGAATAAGGAAATTTCAACATTACCTGGTTAGGTAGTATATTATTATAGATCATGACAAAACAATGCTATCTTTCCCGCTTTTATAACATCTACAATCCCCTTGGTTATCTAACAATATGATTAATGACTGACGTCTTCAAGTCTCAAGACAAACGCATTTAAAATTATCACTCACATTTTCTCACGTAATTGGCTATGGTAAACCGTTTAATGAAATATGAAAATGACACGAGAGTTTGCGTTTCGATGCCTAGGAAAATTGCCTGAAATCGACTTCCGTTCCACCAAACATTATTGTCTAATACCAGAGGGGAAGTGGAGGAGGAGCCACAGGAAGAGGGAAAGGAAACGAGGGAGGGGGGGGGAGAGAAAAGGGGAAAAAGAGAGAAAGGGAAGGGCAATAAGACTAGTAATAGATTTTACAGTCGTTACTCAGAAATGTAATCGCCATAGTTCTCGGCATTCGAAGTGGAATTGAGACCAGCGCCAGTGACGACATAAAATTAACTTTAATCATTCCATTTAGCGAGATAAGAACTTAAGAAACCAATACGTATGAAGTCATTTGTTCGAGATCAACGCAAATCCAAACTGTAAGTAGAATCTGAAACGGAGTTTTATTTATAATTGATTATACTAGAAACTTTCAACTGGGCTCCACAAGACACTAGAAGAGTTGGAAGACTCAGGCCTACATGGCTGAAGACTATGCAGCGCGGAGTAGGAGTGATGAATGGAGAAGTATTGAATTAAAAGCCAAGGCTCTTTGCGTCAATAGACGTAGCAGATGATGATGATGATGATGATGATGATACTAGAAACTTGAGTTTACCTCTGCTAATATTCATTACGGTTAAGATTTAGTTTTTACAAAGAAAAAAAAAATAATAATAATAATAACAATAATAATAATAATAAACTATCATTTTGGAACCTGTAAGATAACTAGAAGGTCTTAGAGGCTTAGAAAGATTATCCTGGTTTCTTGAAGAAATTCACGAGCTCTTTATTAATATTAATATTAGGATACGTTTAACCAGACGTTATAAAGTTGCAAGTCTTGCTCTCTTCCAATATTTCTTTTGCTAATTGTTTTATATTTACAAAGAGAAGATTCTACAACTTCCAGATTTTCTGTATGTAAGTACATATACAAAAAACACAAACACACACATTATATAAATCAATATATATATATATATATATATATATATATATATATATATATATATATATAGATCTCTCTCTCTCTCTCTCTCTCTCTCTCTCTCTCTCTCTCTCTCTCTCTATATATATATATATATATATATATATATATATATATATATATAGAGAGAGAGAGAGAGAGAGAGAGAGAGAGAGAGAGAGAGAGAGAGAGAGAGAGAGAGAGAGAGAGAGAGAGAGAGATTTCAAGAACAAAATTCATAAATTTCAAATGGCTTAGTTTCATGATGAAACAAGAAAGGGATACTCTAACTACTATACACAAAAAAAAAGTAAGGACGAAATTTTGATTCTTATATTAATTACATAATTATGCAAAAAAAGGAAAAAAAAAAACGGTTACTAATTCTACTAAAATTACAGTACTTAAGGTACTCGAGTTAAGATAAAATACCGAACCACTATGTACCGACCTTCCCACCCACGTAATACAGTAGTAGTGTTAACAAAGAGAATAACGAGACTCGTTGGGGTCAATTCCAACCAAATTACCTTTAATTCCTTTATGTCCTTCCCAATTGAATTAATCTCGCATTAAATGGAAGGTGTCACTTGTGTCCTGTGTTGCCCAATTTCATCGTTGGCCCTTTTACCGCCTTCATGAGAGAGGCACTAGATTGCTGCGCAGAAGAAAGTAGATCTCAAGTGTGGAAGTTCTTCGCCCTAAAGATTATATTTCCCTACATAGCCCTGGTTTAATGTAGATGTTTTTAATTAGTTGACTCTCAGAACTTATAAACAGTATCGACTCAGAAGAGGATGAGCACTGAGATCATTCTGAGTGTCAGGGTTCGATTCCGGCTTGAGGCAAATAATTATGTCTGTACAAGATATATCTACCTAATACTTTTCGATGGTATGTGATTAATCTACGTGAGCAATTCAGCTTGAAATGTAAAATAATGCAAAAAAACTAACGATTCTACGTTACAAATATCATTCTTTTCCTTAGCTTAGGATCAAACATAGAAGTAAGATTGTAATGGCTTAGACCCTAAATAGTAACCATGAGTTTGGTAGTTGGATTAATAATAGTGATTTTTTTTAGGATATCAAAAAACGAAGAATACAACAATATGGACAATAATGGGGCGGAAGTAAGAGATACTTTGTTTATTCTTAATCGTATTTATTGTACTTTGATAACCTTGAAATGAACAATAGATTTTACAAATAACTGTGAAATGAAACATGCACATAATAAAAAATATTCTAAAAATCATGAAAAAAATACTATTAGGTTATGAACATCCCATTTATTTCAATCTCTACAAAAACCTCATTTTTTAATAGTGCATACTATGAAGTTTAAGATGCATAAAATATGTATTACTATCTCCAGAATCTGTGCCACGTGATCCGGCACTGGGGGCAGGGAGACCATTCTGAAGTAATAGGTAGAAAAGTTAAGACAGCAAGATTGGCAAAAGTAAAAGGGAAAGGAGGTAAAACAGAAGACTAAAAAGTGAGTGTATCTATAGTCGCCGTAAAGATTCCGGGCAAAATAAGCCCAACCCCTATTGACCGCTGTTGACGCGAGAGACAATAGGATTGGCTATGACGTCATAAGGGGGTGGGGCTTATTTCGCCCGGAATCCCTGCGTAGACTTTTTTTTATAGATGCTGAATGGATGCTGTAAAAACGCTCCCATAAGGCTTACATTGCGGAGTGTGGGGTGCCACAGCATGGCACTACCAAATTACGAGAGATTCATAGAGATAGATATTTTAACCCATTATGAATATTCTGAAATTATCTTTAGGACATAAATGTTCAGTTAGCTTATCAAATGTGAGTCTTTCAATGATAACCTTGATATAGCTCCGTGATAAGAAAAGAAAGACTGCTGACTTTTCAAGTGTTTTGGTGGGAGTCAAAAGCGGTTTCACGTCTTATCACAAAACCCTTTTTTGAGGATAAGTTTGATTTCACCTGAAGAAGTTTATACAGTACATATATATTCATGTGCAGATTTATATATATATATATATATATATATATATATATATATATATGTATATATACATACACACATATATACATGCAACATACAAATATATATATATATATATATATATATATATATATATATATATATATATATATATATATACGTGCTAGGTGGTATCTTCCGTGCTAGGCGGTATATCTTAGCAATCCATGTTCACCGACGGTTATATAATTAGATGAGCAACCTAGTGGAGTATACAAGAACTTCGGGTGTGGAGGAAATGTCCCCCTAAATCTCGATGAAGTCACTGACAGTAGGGTGATGGATTGGGTTTGAGGCAAAAGACAAAATATCTTTTCGGCTTCTACTCTTCGTGCTAAGCGGAAGACCTTATTGCATTTAGTATGGACCGGCACGGGTCACTTGCCTTAGTTAGAAAGGCACTGCACTTCACAAGGAACTGGTTATCCTTTGAGGTATTTAGCCAATAAATCCTCTATCTGTCTAGTCAGTTTATGAGACGAATGGCGAAATCTAACTGAGGCCCTTTGCGTCAATAGGCGTAGGAGGAGATGGAGTTGATATATATATATATATATATATATATATATATATATATATATATATATATATATATATATACTGTATATATATATATATATATATATATATATATATATATATATATATATATATATATATATATACACATACTATATATACTGTATATAAATATATATATATATATATATATATATATATGTAGGGTGCTTTGAACGATAACCAAGAGTGATGGGCCTCGAATGCTAATTGCAAGTCTCGGCGAAAAGACTTTTTGAACAATGTATATGCAGTATATATTTACATATATATATATATATATATATATATAAAGATACCATATCAAAGGGAACAAGGTTAGGTAAACAAAGGACTAAGCATGTTGAAAAGTTCGAAAAGAAAACTTTGAAAAAGTATAATGTATAAAAGGAAATATAAATTTGAAATCTCTTCCAAGAATTATATTTGATGGATTACCTTAATTTATCAAAGGCAAGTCAACCAAGAGTGGACGTTGTTTTGACGATGTAGAAAAATAAAATATCTTTGGATAAACTCCTAATATCAATTGACAAACGCACTATCATATTGTGACAGCACTTAAAATTGATTGTGTAGATGTATAGATAGTAAGAACTCTCTCTCTCTCTCTCTCTCTCTCTCTCTCTCTCTCTCTGCGGCTTCTAGTTAAATATGCTAAATATTAATGCTAAAATAACTCACACCAAAGGTAGAATGAATTCGTTATCAAAGGGGCATCATCTGTGACTTGTTTGAAAGTTTAAAAAGGTCATGCATGAATTACAATGAAAAAAAAAATATATATATATACGCATATATATATATATATATATATATATATATATATATATACAGTATATATACATATATATATATATATATATATATGATATTTAGTTATATCCAACATAAACAAATATCGGTTGAAATTACAATTTAAAAATGCTACACATAATAATAATAATAATAATAATAATAATAATAATAATGATGATGATGATGATATCAACAACAATAATAATAATAATAATAATAATAATAATAATAATAATAATAATAATAATAAAAATAATAATAATGTTTGCAGAGGCTGTTGAGATCAGATGGTATAAATCGTAACCTGTTAGAAGCAGTTTAAACCCTATAATGAAAGCAGAAATGTTGCCATTCAATTATAAGAAAAAAAAAAACAATACAGCCATGAGCAAAACAGAATTCGAGGAGGAAAACGCTTAAGCTACAAGATATCCCAAATTCCAGAATACCAAGATAAAAAATTCTCTGCTACAAATTCCCAATTGCAAAGAATTACGTTCACAACACTAATAGAATTCAACGTGAAAAATACGACAATTGATATCAAATTGACAACAAAATTCAAAACACTTTTCTCTTGAAATTCGGTCATATTGTGCGAAATCCATTGCAAAAGAAGAAAGAACATAGGAAATGGCCATAAATTGCAATAAATCCCTATTTTACTGCAATTTAGCAACATTGCAAGGAAAAAAATATTTCGAAAAAATGGGCAAAACACCAATAAATAAATAAATAAATAAATAAATAACAACCCATTTTCTATCCTCGGTGAAACCTAAAAAGCCAAAATCATCTCCGATATTCCTTTTCTTACGCTGGGTAATTCCTAGTCGACTAAGAGTGCATTCATTTCCTCTACGGTCTTTAACCTCGCTACAGAACCTCACTCTCCTTTGCAGGATAACTCATCTTTATCACGGCCTAAATATGGTCTAAAAGAATTACAAAACAGAGGGACAGGTGGAAGGAGAAACCCAGTAGAGATGGGTGGAGTCCATCTCAAGTTTCGTCCATTTCTTCATTCAAGTTGACCTTCGTGTGATGTATTTATTAAATAAATTCACCCTTCTATGATTATATTTAGAGAATAAGATTATTATTATTATTATTATTATTATTATTATTATTATTATTATTATTATTATTATTATTATTATTATCCAAGCTACAACCCTAGTTGGAAAAGCAAGATACTATAAGCCCAGGGGCCCCAATAGGGAAAAATAGCCCAGTGAGGAAAGGAAATAAGGAAATAAATAAATGAAGAGAACAAATTAACAATAAATCATTCTAAAAAAGGCAACAACGTCAAAACAGATATGTCATATATAAACTATTAACAACGTCAAAAACAAATATGTCATAAATAAACTATAAAAAGACTCATGTCCGCCTGGTCAACAAAAAATTTGCTCCAACTTTGAACTTTTGAAGTTCTACTGATTCAACTACCCGATTAGGAAGATCATTCCACAACTTGGTCACAGCTGGAATAAAACTTCTAGAGTACTGCATAGTATTGACTTAGTACACTCTCAAAGCCTCTGATTAATGAGGAACTCGTTGGACTTTAGTTTAGATCTAATATGACAGTAAATTATAGGGTATGGCCGACTGATGGCTATTGCTGTCACTTTAGCTCTATATATCTATGATACCCAGCTTCTCGTATCTCTCTCTTTCTCTCTGTATCTATATATGTATGCACACACCCACACACATAAGTGTACATACAC
>NC_090726.1:33190044-33192544 GCF_036898095.1 Palaemon carinicauda | reverse complement strand
TCATATATAACTATAAAGACTTCAAAAAACAAGAGGAAGAGAAATTAGATAGAACAGCGTGCCCGAGTGTCCCCTCAAGCAAGAGAACTCTAATCCAAGACAGTGGAAGACCATGGTACAGAGGCTATGGAACTACCCAAGACTAGAGAACAATGGTTCTCTGGTCACTGAACAATTTCATTGCAGTAGTTAACCCCTTGAGTGAAGAATTGTTTGGTAATCTCAGTGTTGTCAGGTGAATGAGGACGGAGGAGAATGTGGAAGGAATAGGCCAGACTACTAGGTGCATGTGTAGGTAAAGACAAAATGAGCCGTAACCAGAGAGAGAGGGATCCAATATAGTACTGTCCGGCCTGTCAAAGGACACACGAATTCTCTCGCGGTAGTATCTCAACGAGTGGCTGGTGCCCTGGCTAACCTATTATAATTAACCTATTATAATTAACGATATAACGGAGTTAACTAAAATTGATAACTGCATGGCAAGATAACTTAATCATTCGACCAATCGAAAGTTTCGTGTTTTAGCCAAATTACAACATCCAAATCGTCTCTATCTTGGGCGTATTACCCAGAAGGTGAGGCGTGGATGGGCGTGTATTTGTAAAAGAACTTTTTCTTTTGTTTAAGTTTTCATTATTTTCTTCTCTCTTCCGTGTCATTGTTTCTTAATTTATTTATCCGTGTCTTTCTTTCTTACCCTCTTTATATATATATATATATATATATATATATATATATATATATATATATATATATATACATATATATGTGTGTATATATATGTATGTGTATATATATATATATATATATATATGTGTGTGTGTGTGTGTATATATATGTATGTATATATATATATATATATATATATATATATATATATATATATATATATATATATATACACGCACATCTGTGCTCATTATCCATACATTCAAACCATCGAAATAAGTTAATACTGTTATTGTAATCTATAAATATCAATGGCAAAAGAGAGGAAATACGAGGAAGGCCAAAAGAAAAGAGACAATAAAATGAGAGTATATCATAAAAGTAATTTATTATATAATTCACAGAAACATAAAGTGGTTTCTCAGTAGAACTTCCAGTTTCACTCAGCGGTTACCACTAGTTTAGTCACGTGCACAATAATAAAGAAAAGATATCTGTTAAAATTATCTCCTTTTGAAATATGTTAATAATTTCCTAATAAATTTGGCAAATATAACATGTACTGTAGGTAAGGTCAGATAAATATGAATTTTTAATCATTGGGGAAAATACTTCATTTTTTATATTTCTAAATAGTTTCTATCTCTATCAGTTCATTCGCTTGCTATTCATCATGCTTTATTTTATAAAGTTCACGATTTTTAAATATATAGCCATATCTTGAAATTCCATCTCTCTGTCTGTTACATCAGCTTAATACAAAAGGACTACAACAATACTCTTTAGAAAACTTGAGTTGTGGTGACCGATGTGGTAACGTCCCTGACTGGTATTCGCCTGGGGTTCGAGTCCCGCTCAGGCTCGTTAGTTTCTTTGGTCGCTGCAACCCCACCCTTCTTGTGAGCTAAAGATGGGTCATCAGCAGTCATTGCCTAGCCCTCCTCAGTCATAGCTTGGATAGAGAGGGGGCTTGGGCACTGATCATATGTATATATGTTCCAGTCTCTAGGGCACTGTCCTGCTCGATAGGGCAATGTCACTGTCCCCTGCCTCTGCCATTCATGAGCAACCTTTATACTGCTATCAGAGGTAGTAGAAGCCACTCAACCAGCGGTATTAAAACCTTGTTTGACCCGTGGCAGGAAATAACATTGCAGACTTATGGAAGGCAATAAAGCAGGAGGATAATGATTATCTCATTTTCTTTTTTTACGTCTGGTAGAAGAGATCCATGATTGAGCAACTGGACGTGATGGCTTCCGGTTGCTGAAAGCAGTGAATGCAAGACTTGTTTTTAACTTTTGTCATTGTCTTTTCGTTTTCTTTCAGTTCTTTTTAAAAAGACAAATAAAGGAGGAGATTCCGAAGTGATGGTTGTATTCTTATAGGATATTTCACAATTCATACCTTCTTTTATTCTTGTAAACATTTACATACATACATACATATATGCAGATACTTATTTCATATATATATATATATATATATATATATATATATATATATATATATATATATATATGTATGTATGTATGTATATATATCAGTGGACATTTCTCTAACTGCATTGCTGACTACGACGCCATTTCTAAATCCCGCTTCATTTCACATTGCACGAAAACCCTCGATCCATCTTTTGATTTTTCCTTTCAGCAAATCAGGTTCAATATGGGTTTGCATTCTTCAAAATAAAACTCCAGAGGGTCCTGTAATAACCAGGAGACACAATTGATAGTAATTCATTCAAATTACCCCTAATGAGTCACTATGGATAAATATCAACACAATATCGTGTTCAAATAGAAATAAATTTCTACCTCATACTTGG
>NC_090726.1:33177544-33185044 GCF_036898095.1 Palaemon carinicauda | reverse complement strand
TGGTAAGCAGCTCTTCTAGGAGAAGGACACTCTAAAAATCAATCCATTGTTCTCTAGTCTTTGGTTAATGCCATAGCCTCTGTACCATAGTCTTTTTAGTAGTGCCATAGCCTCTGTACCATAGTCCTTTTGGTAGTGCCATAGCCTCTGTACCATAGTCTTTTTGCTAGTGCCATAGCCTCTGTACCATAGTCTTTTTGGTAGTGCCGTGGCCTCTGTACCATAGTCTTTTTTGTAGTGTCATAGCCTCTGTACCATAGTCTTTTTTGGTAGTGCCATAGCCTTTCTACCATAGTCTTTTTGCTAGTGCCATAGCCTCTGTACCATAGTCTTTTTGCTAGTGCCATAGCCTCTGTACCATAGTCTTTTTTGGTAGTGCCATAGCCTTTCTACCATAGTCTTTTTGCTAGTGCCAAAGCCTCTGTACCATAGTCTTTTTTGGTAGTGCCATAGCCTTTCTACCATAGTCTTTTTGCTAGTGCCATAGCCTCTGTACCATAGTCTTTTTGCTAGTGCCATAGCCTCTGTACCATAGTCTTTTTTGGTAGTGCCATAGCCTTTCTACCATAGTCTTTTTGCTAGTGCCAAAGCCTCTGTACCATAGTCTTTTTTGGTAGTGCCATAGCCTCTGTACCATAGTCTTTTTTGGTAGTGCCATAGCCTCTGTACCATAGTCTTTTTGCTAGTGCCATAGCCTCTGTACCATAGTCTTTTTTGGTAGTGCCATAGCCTTTCTACCATAGTCTTTTTGCTAGTGCCATAGCCTCTGTACCATAGTCTTTTTGCTAGTGCCATAGCCTCTGTACCATAGTCTTTTTTGGTAGTGCCATAGCCTTTCTACCATAGTCTTTTTGCTAGTGCCATAGCCTCTGTACCATAGTCTTTTTTGGTAGTGCCATAGCCTTTCTACCATAGTCTTTTTGCTAGTGCCAAAGCCTCTGTACCATAGTCTTTTTTGGTAGTGTCATAGCCTTTCTACCATAGTCTTTTTGCTAGTGCCATAGCCTCTGTACCATAGTCTTTTTTGGTAGTGCCATAGCCTTTCTACCATAGTCTTTTTGCTAGTGCCAAAGCCTCTGTACCATAGTCTTTTTTGGTAGTGCCATAGCCTTTCTACCATAGTCTTTTTGCTAGTGCCATAGCATCTGTACCATAGTCTTTTTTGGTAGTGCCATAGCCTTTCTACCATAGTCTTTTTGCTAGTGCCAAAGCCTCTATACCATAGTCTTTTTGGTAGTGCCATAGCCTTTCTACCATAGTCTTTTTGCTAGTGCCATAGCCTTTGTACCATAGTCTTTTTTGGTAGTGCCATAGCCTTTCTACCATAGTCTTTTTGCTAGTGCCATAGCCTCTGTACCATAGTCTTTTTGCTAGTGCCATAGCCTCTGTACCATAGTCTTTTTTGGTAGTGCCATAGCCTTTCTACCATAGTCTTTTTGCTAGTGCCAAAGCCTCTATACCATAGTCTTTTTGGTAGTGCCATAGCCTTTCTACCATAGTCTTTTTGCTAGTGCCATAGCCTCTGTACCATAGTCTTTTTTGGTAGTGCCATAGCCTTTCTACCATAGTCTTTTTGCTAGTGCCAAAGCCTCTGTACCATAGTCTTTTTGGTAGTGCCATAGCCTTTCTACCATAGTCTTTTTGCTAGTGCCATAGCCTCTGTACCATAGTCTTTTTTGGTAGTGCCATAGCCTTTCTACCATAGTCTTTTTGCTAGTGCCATAGCCTCTGTACCATAGTCTTTTTTGGTAGTGCCATAGCCTTTCTACCATAGTCTTTTTGCTAGTGCCAAAGCCTCTATACCATAGTCTTTTTGGTAGTGCCATAGCCTTTCTACCATAGTCTTTTTGCTAGTGCCATAGCCTCTGTACCATAGTCTTTTTTGGTAGTGCCATAGCCTTTCTACCATAGTCTTTTTGCTAGTGCCATAGCCTCTGTACCATAGTCTTTTTTGGTAGTGCCATAGCCTTTCTACCATAGTCTTTTTGCTAGTGCCAAAGCCTCTATACCATAGTCTTTTTGGTAGTGCCATAGCCTTTCTACCATAGTCTTTTTGCTAGTGCCATAGCCTCTGTACCATAGTCTTTTTTGATAGTGCCATAGCCTTTCTACCATAGTCTTTTTGCTAGTGCCAAAGCCTCTATACCATAGTCTTTTTGGTAGTGCCATAGCCTTTCTACCATAGTCTTTTTGCTAGTGCCATAGCCTCTGTACCATAGTCTTTTTGCTAGTGCCAAAGCCTCTATACCATAGTCTTTTTGGTAGTGCCATAGCCTTTCTACCATAGTCTTTTTGCTAGTGCCATAGCCTCTGCAACATAGTCTTGCATTGACTTGGGTTAGTTCTCTTGCTTGAGGATAAACTCAGGCACACTATTCTACCTGTTTCCTTATTTCCTTTCCTCACTGGGCTATGTTGGAGCCCTTGGGCTTACAGCATCCTGTTTTTCCAACTAGGTTTTTACCTTAGCTAATAATAATAATAATAATAATAATAATAATAATAATAATAAGAAGAAGAAGAAGAAGAAGAAGAAGAAGAAGAAGAAGAAGAAGTTTCCAACTAGGTTTTTACCTTAGATAATAATAATAATAATAAGAAGAAGAAGAAGAAGAAGAAGAAGAAGAAGAAGAAGAAGAAGAAGAAGAAGAAGAAGAAGAAGAAGAATAAGAAGTTTCCAACTAGGTTTTTACCTTAGCTAATAATAATAATAATAATAATAATAATAATAATAAGAAGAAGAAGAAGAAGAAGAAGAAGAAGAAGAAGAAGAAGAAGAAGAAGAAGAAGAAGAAGAAGTTGTCGTCTTTGCCAAGGCAAAAGAGTCAGACGATTCAACTCGCGGGCATATTATGTTGAGAACTAATTTATCACCAAACGTCGAACTTTTCCACTTCAAGCCAAATATCAAGAATATTCCTACGTGGATAAGACAGAAGTACTCTTCTTAATAATGAAAACTTTCCAAAGGAGAAAGGAAAGAAGAAAAAGCCATTGAACGCTGGAAAAAAAAAATGTACAAAACTCAATCAGGACTTTTTAAGTAACCAAGAATCAATACTGATGTTATTAATAATGCAAGAATAGAGTAAAGAATTAGTAAATACCATTAATGACCGTATGCAAAATCAGAGATCGTATAAAATTGTAATCATTGGAAGATTAAGTTTTGATGTACCAAAATAATTACAATGTAAAATAATTTTGATATTTTGATTAGTATAAAGACTTACATAGTCTGTCATCAGTTAATACCCAAAAGCTCAACATAGTCTAACTTTAATTCCAACTGTAAATAACTACCCAAAAATAGGAAAATAAAATACATTAAAATACACGAAAAGGAATATACTTACAAATACCACACAAGATAATACAAAATATTTTGAGGTTGAATTCACTTGCCTCAATAGTATTTTATTATTCTTTTTAATTTATATATCTTGTATTTGAAATCTTAAAGGTTCATTTCATGCAAATCTCATGAGCTACTGTGTACAATTAGCAATTCCTCCACTGAAGTCCAGTTTCCCGGTCATGCATCCTATCTTCGCAGCAGCAGTATCAAAACACTGACGCTATATTCAGTTCTGTGACGCAAAAGAAACCGCCATTCTACTTACAATGACGTTTTTCATACCGGATGTTCGGGTCATGCATAAATTTAATTTTTTTTAAATATTTCCAGCTTTAACTGAATTTGTTTGTTGTAATAGATTTAGGCGAAAACATCCGTTTGGATTTGGTTGGTTCCATCAAGCGTCAAGTGAAAAATATTCCCATATAGTCAAAATGACTAAATGGTGGAATCTGGTAATAAACGCAATCAGGACCATTCCTAGAATCCAGGAATAAAAGCAAATTGTGGACACCTTTGATTACTACTAAGATTCTTGACTTTTTTTACGCCATTCACTCTTTACAGCTTCATATATTCGTAGTCTCTAGTATAGCCTTGACTGGCATACTATTATTTATTCTGATAGACCGGTCATGACAGGCATATACTAAAATGCAAAATATTTTATCAAATTTTCTAGCCATATTGCAACAGAACTCTATTTCAGTCAGCGTAATTCAATCAATAAAACTAGTTGCTATACTGACTGAAGCCTGTCAATAAAATCATCTGCTATACTTACAGATTCCTGACAAGAAAGCAATTGGTTCAGTGACTGATTCCTGCCTTTAGGGCGAATGTATGAACGTCATGAAAAACGAAGTATTTTAAAGGTTAAAGGTCCATTCATGAATGTCAGAGGCAAAGGACAGTGCCATTGCCCTATCAAACAGGACAATGCCCAGAGACTGACCATATTACATAAGATCAGCACCCAAGCCCGCTCTCCACACAGGCTAGGACCAAGGAAGGCCGGACAATGGCTGCTGATGACAGCAGATAGACCTATAGGCTCCTCCCCAAACCCCACAACCTTGGTTCACAAGGATGGTGAGGTTGCACCGACCAAATGAACTAAATAGTTTGAGTTGGATTCGAACTCCAGTCTGGCAATCACCAGCCGAGGACGTTACCACCAGGCCAACAAACCCTAAACTATTTCCTCTCGTTGAGTAAACAGACCCTTTGGAATATTTTCTCAAATGCCCTCGGCCGTATCCGTACCTCCTTCAATGTCCGATCCCCAGACACGCACACTCTCCTTAGAAGGTTTCAGGGAGTTTCAGCCTCTCTCGTTCGTAGAATTGTTTTGGAGAAATAGATCGGAAACAGAAATTTGTAACCGAAATGACATGTTTCAATCTCAACTCGTCCTTGCTTTTGTTTTCTCGGAAGCAATTTAGACAGTCCCACCTGTTGTGGCCCTGTAGGTTTCCTAACTGTATTAGAAGCATTACTATTACTTCTTCTCATTCTTATTTTTCATTAGTTTTTCAGAAATTCCCAAGATAATGTCAACGTCATAATCTTATCACCATGACAGGAGAAACAAAAAATTCCATCCGTAATTTGCCATAGAATTCCCATTCATTGACCCTTTCCAACCACCCCATCCCTTTGTTTCTACAATCTGCAAGAGTAAACAGAATCTGTAAGAAGTAGCACACCGGATGTTTATGTTTCCGGTCCAAGATAAAATTGACGTAAGACCTTTTGCCAATTTCCCTGAGATAACTGAGAAAACCCTTACGTATTTAAAGGGTTATTGTTCAGGTAAGAGAGGTACAAATGGTAATCAACATTAGGTGGGAAGAAATGGTATCATATACCATTTTTTTATGTGTTGATTGGATCTCAAACTTTACTCTGTAATCATAAAAATAAAACTCAAAGACTCAACATAATCTATTTCTAATTCCAACTGCAAATAACTATCAAAAATAGGAAAATAAAATACATTAAAATACAAGAAAGGAATCTACATCTTACAAATACTACGCAAGATAATACAAAATATTTTGAGGTTGCATTTACTTGGTTGAATAGTATATATATATTTTTTTAATATACATAACTTGTATTTGAAATCTTAAAGGTCTCTCTCTCTCTCTCTCTCTCTCTCTCTCTCTCTCTCTCTCTCTCTCTCTCTCTCTCTTAATACACATATATACATATATATACATATATACATGTATATATATATATATATATATATATATATATATATATATATATATATATATATATTTATATATATATATATTAAAATATATATTTATGTATATATATAATTTCTTTTTGTCACGCTGAGCGGGGGGGGGGGGTTGGAGTAAGCATTCCCTTGTGAGAGGAGGTACCCAGAGAGGTACATTCTGAAACCACAATCTCCCACAAATTGCCGAACCAGCATGTTGCAGTTAGGAAAGGGAAAAGAGGTGGGATGGGTTGAATCTGCTGTGTGCCATTTTCGACAGGTCGTGTACACTAGCATAAAATATTTTATTACAGCGCATTGAAATAATTTGTTTTATGTTAAATGATATTAACAATTAGGATATATTATAATTTTCCTGGATATGTCATTGTTTTATGTTAAATGATATCAATAATTAGGATAATATATTATAATTTTCCTGGATATGTCACTCCACTGCTATCATACGTCACACTTGAAGTGATACTCCAGTTTTGTTCCTCCATGTTGTATGTAAAAACACTCAAGGTTTGTTTTGATGTCTTGAATCTCTTCATTGTCAATAAACCCTTTTTCTAACAGCATGACACTCATTCCACAGCTAAATATTTTCTTAGAGGATTAAATTAACAAATCAAACAAAAAACTTCATATTCTCTGTGATTTAGAACTGATTCTAATAAAACATCTAATAAAACATAAACCCTAAAATAAAAATTGTCCATTAATGTTTACTGGTAAGGAGGTATTCAGTGCATGTTCAGGGAAGTTATATAAACATTCAATATTTTATTAAAATGTGTTTAAATTTTACGTAAACTTAAAAAGTGAGAAACTCTTCATTCTAAGATTTAGCTGAAGTGTCTTATTTCTGAATGGAAATCTTATCAATATGTCTTGTTGATTGACGGAGAGGTCTCACCGAAAGATAACCCCCCTCTCTCTCATCTTCATTGCCAATCACATGTAAACAAATGTACATACATAGATACATATACCAAGGCACTTCCCCCAATTTTGGGGGGTAGCCGACATCAACAAATGAAACAAAACAAAAAAGGGGACCTCTACTCTCTACGTTCCTCCAGCCTAACAAGGGACTCAACCGAGTTCAGCTGGTACTGCTAGGGTGCCACAGCCCACCCTCCCACTATTATTCTGAACTTGAAGCTGATCTTCCAAATCGTAAGTACTGTAAACCTAATTGTCTCAGAAGGTTGACAGGAGTATTTTGAATAAGCTGTGATAATAAAACGCTATCAAGAAAATAAATACTATTGCTGAAAACTTTCAAAGATGAGAAACGCTGCATATGCAGATGATACTACTCTCTTTGTATCAATTACGTATCCTGAATGTAGATCTGTGGTTGCTGAATCCCTTAATCGAGATGTAGCTAAATTAGTGCACATTATGGGGTATGAAGTTGAATCCTAACAAAGCTTAAAGTATGATTGTAAGTAGGTCGGGAACAATGGCTCCTCAGCATCCGGATCTCAGCATTGATAATGTTTCTTTATCTCTTTATGAGTCTTAAAAATTTAAGTATGATTTTTGACAGCAAATTTACTTTTGAGAAACATATCAGGTCTTTTCCTTCTTCAAATGAAAAAAAATAAAAAGCTTATTGGGAAAGTCTTTTAAGATTTTCAGTGATCAATCTATTCTGAAGAAGTGTTTTAATTCTTTCATTCTGTTTTGTTTCGGGTATTGTTCTCCTGTCCAGTCTTCAGCTGCTGATTCTCGTCTTAATTTGTTGGACAGGAACTTACGGTACATTACATTTTTTATTCCCAATCTAGATAATAGTATCTGGCCGCTTCGTTCAATAAGTTCGTTATGCATTTTACGAAAGCATTTTCATAATTCTGACCATCCTTTACATTCAAATTTCCCCGGACAGTAC
>NC_090726.1:33170044-33172544 GCF_036898095.1 Palaemon carinicauda | reverse complement strand
CTCCTCTTCATCATCAATCATCATAATCATTAATCCTTCTCCTCCTCCTCCTCCTCCTCTTCAACATCATCATCATCAATCATCATCATCATTAATCCTCCTCCTCCTCTTCATCATCAATCATCATCATCATTAATCCTCTTCCTCCTCTTCATCATCAATCATCATCATCATTAATCCTCCTCCTCCTCTTCATCATCAATCATCATCATCATTAATCCTTCTCCTCCTCCTCCTCCTCCTCCTCCTCCTCATCATCATCATCAATCATCATCATCATTAGTCCTCCTCCTCCTCCTCCTCCTCCTCTTCATCATCAATCATCATCATCATTAATCCTCCTCCTCCTCCTCCTCCTCCTCTTCATCATCATCAATCATCATCATCATTAGTCCTCCTCCTCCTCCTCCTCCTCCTCCTCTTCATCATCAATCATCATCATCATCATTAATCCTTCTCCTCCTCCTCCTCCTCCTCCTCCTCCTCCTCCTCCTCCTCCTCCTCCTCCTCTTCATCATCATCATTAATCATCATCATCATTAATCCTCCTCCTCCTCTTCATCATCAATCATCATCATCATTAATCCTCCTCCTCCTCCTCCTCCTCTTCATCATCATCATCAATCATCATCATTATTAATCCTCCTCCTCCTCTTCATCATCAATCATCATCATCATTAGTCCTCCTCCTCCTCCTCCTCCTCCTCCTCTTCATCATCAATCATCATCATCATTAATCCTTCTCCTCCTCCTCCTCTTCATCATCATCATCAATCATCATCATCATTAATCCTCCTCCTCCTCTTCATCATCAATCATCATCATCATTAATCCTCCTCCTCCTCTTCATCATGAATCATCATCATCATCATTAATCCTCCTCCTCCTCCTCCTCCTCCTCCTCATCATCATCATCAATCATCATCATCATTAGTCCTCCTCCTCCTCCTCCTCTTCATCATCAATCATCATCATCATCATTAATCCTTCTCCTCCTCCTCCTCCTCCTCGTCATCATCATCATCAATCATCATCATCATTAATCCTTCTCCTCCTCCTCCTCCTCCTCCTCCTCCTCCTCCTCCTCTTCATCATCATCATCAATCATCATCATCATTAATCCTCCTCCTCCTCTTCATCATCATTAGTCCTCCTCCTCCTCCTCCTCCTCTTCATCATCAATCATCATCATCATTAATCCTTCTCCTCCTCCTCCTCCTCCTCCTCTTCATCATCATCATCAATCATCATCATCATTAATCCTCCTCCTCCTCTTCATCATCAATCATCATCATCATTAATCCTCCTCCTCCTCTTCATCATGAATCATCATCATCATTAATCCTCCTCCTCCTCCTCCTCCTCCTCCTCCTCTTCATCATCATCAATCATCATCATCATTAGTCCTCCTCCTCCTCCTCGTCCTCCTCCTCCTCCTCCTCCTCCTCTTCATCATCAATCCTCCTCCTCCTCCTCCTCCTCCTCCTCCTCCTCTTCATCATCATCATTAGTCCTCCTCCTCCTCCTCCTCCTCCTCCTCCTCTTCATCATCAATCATCATCATCATTAATCCTTCTCCTCCTCCTCCTCCTCCTCCTCCTCTTCATCATCATCATCAATCATCATCATCATTAATCCTCCTCCTCTTCATCATCATCAATCATCATCATCATTAATCCTTCTCCTCCTCCTCCTCCTCCTCTTCATCATCATCAATCATCATCATCATTAGTCCTCCTCCTCCTCCTCCTCCTCCTCTTCATCATCATCATCAATCATCATCATCATTAATCCTCCTCCTCTTCATCATCATCAATCATCATCATCATTAGTCCTCCTCCTCCTCCTCCTCCTCCTCTTCATCATCAATCATCATCATCATTAATCCTCCTCCTCCTCCTCCTCCTCCTCCTCATCATCATCAATCATCATCATCATTAGTCCTCCTCCTCCTCCTCCTGCTCCTCTTCA
The DNA here is from genome assembly GCF_036898095.1 of Palaemon carinicauda. Taxonomy (NCBI): domain Eukaryota; kingdom Metazoa; phylum Arthropoda; class Malacostraca; order Decapoda; family Palaemonidae; genus Palaemon; species Palaemon carinicauda. The sequence continues at coordinate 33,170,573 of NC_090726.1, read as the reverse complement.
TCATCATCAATCATCATCATCATTAGTCCTCCTCCTCCTCCTCCTCCTCCTCTTCCTCATCAATCATCATCATCATTAATCCTTCTCCTCCTCCTCCTCCTCTTCATCATCATCATCAATCATCATCATCATTAATCCTCCTCCTCTTCATCATCATCAATCATCATCATCATTAGTCCTCCTCCTCCTCCTCTTCATCATCAATCATCATCATCATTAATCCTTCTCCTCCTCCTCCTCCTCCTCCTCCTCCTCCTCTTCATCATCATCATCATCATCATCATCATTAATCCTCCTCCTCCTCCTCCTCCTCCTCCTCCTCATCATCATTAATCCTCCTCCTCCTCATCATTATTATTAAGAGTAGTAGTAGTAGTAGTATCTAAACTATAACTTTAGTTGGAAAAGCAGGGGCTCCAACAGAGAAAACTGCTCAGTGAGGAAAGGAAATAAGGAAAGAGGCGGAAAAGTGTGCCTGAATGTACCCTCCTCCTCCTCCTCCTCCTCCTCTTCATCATCATCATCATCA
>NC_090726.1:33152544-33165044 GCF_036898095.1 Palaemon carinicauda | reverse complement strand
AAATTTACAGTGGTACGTGGATATAATTTTGCATATCATTTACTTTTGTGAATAATTGAGTATATCCTATGGTTTCTCATATAATTTAGTTTTTATATACCTCGATTTCTAATATCCATAAGTTTCGTAGATAAATTTGCATATCCGTTAATCTTTAAAACATTTATCATTTAGTTATGTAAATCATCGTGTATATCCTATAGTTTTCTATTACTTTTGTTCTCTTCATTGGTTGTATTCTGAAATAATTTTAATGCTTCTCAATGAAACGAATATTAATTAATTGATAGTGATTTAGAGAAATTAATCATTTTTGCGGTTCTTTCTATTTTATTGTCACTATTCTCTCTTATTCACCCTCCCCCCCCCCCCCGCAAAAAAGTCTATTCTAGCATATTGCCAAGACTAAACAATATATATAAATATATATATATATATATATATATATATGTATATATACATATATATATATATATATATATATATATATATATATATATATATATATATATATAATACAATCTTGATTTCAAAGATCTGCTTTATCAACATATCATTTCCAATAAGTCAAGCACCATGGATTGCGTCATTGAATAGATTACATATCAATTTATCTGTGAATTTATCTCTTAATCAATTTCTATATTTATATCAACGTCTTAATATTTCTGTCCAGCCACAATTACACGATGATTGATTCACACATTTCATATCAATACTCAAAGTATAATAGTGTATATTATGTATTATTTTAAAACTGATCTCCCCTCTACTGCCAGGATTTGGAATGTTCTTGCTTCTGTTTCTACTTGCTGCTAGAGAGTAAAAAAAAAAGGCCAAAAGTGGTCAATGCTCGGATATACATCTTTACGTACAACTTAATATTTTCAACTGTGTAGTTAGGTGTATGTGTGTGTGTATATATATATATATATATATATATATATATATATATATATATATATATATATATATATATATATATATGTGTGTGTGTGTGTGTGTGTGTGTGTGTGTCTGTCTGTCTGCTTCTGCATGATTAGTAATGGTAATTGGAATATTTATCTCTCTCTCTCTCTCTCTCTCTCTCTCTCTCTCTCTCTCTCTCTCTCTCTCTCTCTCTCTCTCGAATTAAAACACTAAATGAAACTTTCAAGGGGGTTTGATAAGGTCACCTTTTTCCTTAATATCTTCATTACCATTTGGATTTCTTCTTATGTTTATTTTACTTTGTTGTTTAATTCCATTATGAATATGAGATGATGATAATACTACTACTACTACTACTACTACTACTACTACTACTAATAATAATAATAATAATAATAATAATAATAATAATAATAATAATAATAATAATAATAATAATAATAATTCGCCTGTCTGTACGTGACATAAATTTCTCTTCTTAATAACTTGAAAAGAAAATTACGCAACACATTTGATCCGAAGAGTCACTGAATTACGTCACGTGTCCCATTCATTCATAAAATGCTTCCACTATTTCCTGAAATCCCAAGTGAAGATCACGTATTTTCTCAGGTAATCGAGTTCTTAAAACTATAACCGACATTACATGCTACCGAACCCGTAATGTAATTTCGTAATTAAGGACAATGTTTTGACCGGAAATGCTTCGCTTTTCCTGAAAAATAAAAACATTTGTCATTTTCTCATTCAATAAGGGAATTGCGATGGTAATGTAATTTTCATTTTGAGGTAGAAGTCAATGGAATTACATCCAGCAGGACAATTATTTTCAAGCAACAATCTCAAATTGAAAATTACACTTACCATTGCAATTACATTAGTGAACAAGAAAATGAAGTTCTGCAGTTTGTAGAAGTCAATGGAATTACATCCAGCGAGACTATTTTCAAGCAACAATCTCAAATTAAAAATTACACTTACCATTGCAATTCCATTAGTAAACAAGAAAATAAAGTTCTGCAGTTTGTAGAAGTCAATGGAATTACATCCACCAAGACAATTATCTTCAGGCAACAATCTCAAATTGAAAATTACACTTACCATGGCAATTCCATTAGTAAACAAGAAAATAAAGTTCTGCAGTTTGTAGAAGTCAATGGAATTACATCCACCAAGACAATTATCTTCAAGCAACAATCTCAAATTGAAAATTACACTTACCATGGCAATTCCATTAGTAAACAAGAAAATAAAGTTCTGCAGTTTGTAGAAGTCAATGGAATTACATCCACCAAGACAATTATCTTCAAGCAACAATCTCAAATTGAAAATTACACTTACCATGGCAATTCCATTAGTAAACAAGAAAATAAAGTTCTGCAGTTTGTAGAAGTCAATGGAATTACATCCACCAAGACAATTATCTTCAAGCAACAATCTCAAATTGAAAATTACACTTACCATGGCAATTCCATTAGTAAACAAGAAAATAAAGTTCTGCAGTTTGTAGAAGTCAATGGAATTACATCCACCAAGACAATTATCTTCAAGCAACAATCTCAAATTGAAAATTACACTTACCATGGCAATTCCATTAGTAAACAAGAAAATAAAGTTCTGCAGTTTGTAGAAGTCAATGGAATTACATCCACCAAGACAATTATCTTCAAGCAACAATCTCAAATTGAAAATTACACTTACCATGGCAATTCCATTAGTAAACAAGAAAATAAAGTTCTGCAGTTTGTAGAAGTCAATGGAATTACATCCACCAAGACAATTATCTTCAAGCAACAATCTCAAATTGAAAATTACACTTACCATGGCAATTCCATTAGTAAACAAGAAAATAAAGTTCTGCAGTTTGTAGAAGTCAATGGAATTACATCCACCAAGACAATTGTTTTCAAGCCACAAACTACAGAAAGTCCTTCAAAGATTTTGAATGACAAAATCGTCAACCTCATTTCCTCGAAGATTTACTGTATGTAATACCTTGCAAGTGTCATGGGACCAAGTAGGAAAATACTGTATAAGAAGAATGTGGATATGGGATAGAGAGCTTAGCAATTTTTCATTCTAACAATAAAATACGCTTATATCGCATGAGGGTCTGCTCCTCTCTTTTATTCTTCTCCTGTATTTCTCTTTCTCCCCTTTTTCTTATTCTTTCCCATCCCGAGTACCTGCCTTCGGGCTATAAACTGGATTGTATCCAGGGGTACTTACCCTTTCCCCATATTCCCCACTTCCCTATCCTTATCCGTATGGTATAAAATGCGTCCTTCATCTCACAGTATCCTTACATAAGTTCTTTGCCCTCAAATCTCAGTAGTAAATGGTAAACAAATTATCATTGAGTCACGATACTCAACGGAAACCAAATGATAAGCCAGTGAATGTAATCATACGGTTTTATTATGCCTACAAGATACTTAACCTCTTCTTGACATATCCAGGCTTCGATAATGTGAACATAGATATAATCAAATATGTAATTGTGGTTGTTTCTCAGTATCTTATTATGGGAATGTCTATTGTCACAGTAAGTGGTGGGAATGCTGCCTGAACAAAAATGACACTATTGTTCCCGATATACATCAAGACACGGCAGATTATTTCAATTTCCTTTTTTTGGATTCCGTAAGAATAATCAATGTAATCTATTGTCAATTCTTTTTAGTTAGGCAGATTTGCACCGACTCGCAGGGGTGCCCTTTTAGCTCGGAAAAGTTACCTGATCGCTGATTGGTTGGACAAGATGACTCTAACCAATCAGCGATCAGGAAACTTTCCTGAGCTAAAGGGGCACCTCTGCGAGTCAGTATAAATGCGCCTCATTAAAAAAAATTGAGTATAGTTGGACTTAAGGACTTAGGGATGTGTAAAAAGTGTTTACACTCACTACGTGTTGGCTTACTTAAAATTATGCAAACTAGTTAAACAGCAATTGCTCCATAGGGAAAAGCAAATGCCTTGAATGTTTTTAAAAGAAAGGAATTAGAACGATCTTTTAACTATTTGATATAAATCTATATTAATTCCGTCAACCATACGCACTCATACATACATGCATACATAAATACACACACACACACACATATATATCTATATATATATATATATATATATATATATATATATATATATATATATATGTATACATATATATAAATATATATATCCATATATATAAATATACAGTTTATATATATATATATATATATATATATATATATATATATATATATCATAATATCAAACTGTCATATATATTAACCACTAGTGTTCATATCAAGTGAAGAAAGACTTTAAAAAAAAAAAAGAGATAAAAATCTTGCTAGGATCCCATGGGCCACAAAACCAAGCAGGGGGTTCTGAATGAAATCCTGCCTTCCCTCCCCAACACAAATTCGCATCTTAATACGATGTTAGCAGCGGTGACCTTTCGTATCCCGTAAACAATTTATACTAAGGCGATACTAAAGTTCGTGGCTCTAGTTTCATACATTGTCTTCTTTGCATCTCATCAAAATGTGAGAGAATTGAACTGGACGTGTAGAATTTGGGTTTTATGGACCAGCGCTGGGGCCGGGCTGGTCATTCGGCACTGAGTTCGTAAAAAAAAAAAAAAAAAAAAAAAAAAAAAAAAACTCATGGATCAGTTATCAAGTTGAAGAAGTGTGAGAGGTAGGTGGAAGAAATGGACCAAGAACGATGGTGAGGTCTAAGGCTTGAATGATGGGTAGCTAGTGGCCGATAAGACGGTATAAACAACAAAAAACAACAACAACAACAACTAATGCTGCCGTTTCTAGTCAACTGCTGGACAGAGGCCTCAGACATGTCCTTAGTCATGTCTGTGTTTTGGCCAATTTCATCACAACGCTGGCCATTGAGGGATGGTGATGATAGGAGACTTTAGTCTGATCGCTTACAGCAAACCAACCTAGTATGGGTGGCCCTGACTAGTACAGCTTTGATGATCGTGAAAGGAGACTTTAGTCTGATCGCTTAAAGCAAACCAACCTAGTATGGGTGGCCCTGACTAGTACAGCTTTGATGATCATGACAATACACAAACCTTTTAACCATGTTAAGGTATACCCACACAGAAAGGTAATAAACACCGTACAGTAGAATAAACTCAGTTCAGTAATGCTTACAGTACACGCTATGTACTAAGGATACTACACCTATACGGGGCAATGTGGAAAAGTTAACAGAGAACTCAAAATCTTTTTTTTTTTTCTCCCGGCCTGAATTACCTCTGGATATACTATTGTTCGACAAATAAATTAAAAGATGAATCGTCCTTTGTTATTTGAAACAGTCACCCGAATATTTGCCATAGACATTCATTGGCAATAAACTTTCATACATAAGCCATAAACTCGTGCATGTGACGAAGACACGCATGTAAAATATGGCCATGCTGTTATGCACCAATAAATGATAACTGATAATTGAATATTATTATTATTATTATTATTATTATTATTATTATTATTATTATTATTACTAGCCAACCTACAACCCTAGTTGGAAAAGCAAGATGCTATTAGCCCAAGGGCTCCAACAGGGAAAAATATCATTTATCAATATTTGATAAATGAATGGGCAATTCAGAGAGAGAGAGAGAGAGAGAGAGAGAGAGAGAGAGAGAGAGAGAGAGAGAGAGAGAGAGAGAGAGAGAGAGATAGTAAACAAAATAATTGTTCTAATCAAACTATATGCTAACTACTTGATACTTCATTGAACAAACGTATGCTTATAATTGCGTATCTAAGCGTCATGTTTCCGGGATGTGCCCCAGAGAGAGAAGGGGGGGGGGGTGAGTGTTTGTGCGCGCGTTTGTACGTGATGTTTTGGTATCATGAACGGCCCATCTAATCAGCTCATAGAGCACAGGAGGTCGTCAGTCGGTCTCGAACACTGGTTGGATAAGCACGCAGAACTGCTGCGCTCTCTCTGCAGCGCTTCTCTTCTCTCTGATTCATTTAAGTGAATACTTCTTTTTATCATACTCTTTGTTTCCTTGTTTATTCTTCCATTTTCTTCTTCTTCTTGCTACTTCGGGGATCTTATTGTCCGTGTTTCTGGCCACACAAGAACTTCTATCCGAGTTGACAACTGCACTGGAACATCTACAGGTAATGACACATATATTTGTTTCTTTATTTGTTAATGTATTCATACATTAACTCATTGACTTATTAATTTATTTATTGAATAAAAAAGAAATTCATATTTCAATTGAACGCAGAATAACGAAATAAAACGGTAAATTTCGCCTTTGGATTTTCTAAAACAAATTTACCTGTGAAAGATAATTTGGGTCAGCCGTCTTCTGCGCACGATCAGCCCGCTATCTCTCACATTGACGGATAAGATAAGAAAACATAAACTCAGAGATAAAGGTAATTCGTCATTATATACTTCCAAATCAAAACATCGTCATTATATGTGTTTAAATCAGAATATCGTCAATGTATACGTCCAAATCAAAACTTCATTATAAGGTTCTATTACATATGTCCAAATCATAACATCGTCATTATGTATGTCCAAATCAAAACATCGTCATTATATATGTTCAAATCAAAACATCGTCATTATATATGTTCAAATCAAAACATCGTCATTATAAGGTTCAATTATATATGTCCAAATCTAAATATCGTCATTATATATGTCTAAATCAAAATACCGTCATTGTATATGTCCAAATTAAAAAATCGCCATTATATACGTCCAAATCAAAACACCGTCATTATAATGTTTAATTATATAAGTCCAAATCTAAATATCGTCATTATATATGTTCATATCTAAACACCGTCATTATATGTCTAAATCAAAACACCGTCATTGTATATGTCCAAATTAAAAAATCGCCAATATATACGTCCAAATTAAAACACCGTCATTATGTATGTCCAAATCAAAACATCGTCATTATATATATCCAAATCAAAACACCGTCATTATATATATATATATATATATATATATATATATATATATATATATATATATATATATATATATATATATATATATCCAAATCAAAACATTGTCATCATATATGTCTAAATTACAACAAACTTTGACAAAGTTTCAATATTTAAGGTATTAAATAGATCCCCTTAACATTTTCTGGAGATAAGCTATGTAAAAATTACATAACAAATACAAACAAAAGAAAAAGGGGAGGGGGGACAGGGGGGTGAGTTTGTCGGGGCTTTTTATCACCTAATTTGTCATCGTATCCTCTCTCCCACACACACACTAACGCTACCAGGCGTATTAGCGCCACCTGGAGTCTGCAATGAGAGAACCCGATAGAGATGTGTGTTGTTGTTGTTATTGTTATGTATAGTGTTGTTTTGTTGTTATTGTTGTTGTTGATAGGTAAAGACTATCACTTCTATACTTAATATATGAAACTTCTCTTTTTTTTTTTTTTTGGATGTGTGCTGATAGGATTATTATTAAATATTTTTTAACGGTTACAATAATAATAATAATAATAATAATAATTAATTATTATTATTATTATTATTATTATTATTATTATTATTAATATTTTGAACGGTTACAACAATAATAATAATAATAATAATAATAATAATAATTCATTATTATCATTGTCATTATTATCATTATTAGTATTATTATTATTATTATTATTATTATTATTATTATTATTATTATTATTATTGTCGCGAACGAAGTGAGTGACCTTATATGAAATGCCAAAACTTTCGCGAACGAATCTCACCCAACCCATCGCCCAGTCATTCCCTTTTATTATTATCGGCGGGGGGGGGGGGGGGGGCACATTCTATTTTAGGCGTATTATTATAAAAAGTGATGACCAATCACTTAAGAAAAGTACAAAACGAAGTAATGAGGAAAACATGATCAATAAAAAGTGAGCCACTATTATTCGCTATCTGGTGTTTGTCAATTTTCAATGTTTAATAAATTTTAATTTTAATAAGCAGTTACATTAAAAGCCACGATATCGACAATTTTGTTATAGAAAAATATGGCTCACGTGTTGATAATTATGAGTAAATATATACACATATAAGTAAATAAACTTTATATATACATTCATACATATTCATATATATATATATATATATATATATACACATACATATATACATTCTATAAAATTGTCTTAGTGTATGATTAGATATATATATATATTTACATATAGATATAGATCTATATTTATATATATTTATAAATATATATATACATATATATATATATATATATATATATATATATATATATATATATATATATATATATATCAGCTGTAACATGTTCACTGCAGGACAAAGACCTCACACGTCCTTCTATTACAGCATGGTCTTTCTATGCAAACCTATACCCACATATTTTCTTAATTCGTCAATCCATTGTCTTTTTTACATTCCTTTGCTTTTGCAATCTCTAGGGACCCAGTCTGTTATTCTTAATATCCCTCTATTTTATGTCATTCTTATTCTATAAATATATAAATTTTCATATATATATATATATATATATATATATATATATATATATGTATGTATATATATATATATATATATATATATATATATATATATATATATATATGTGTGTGTGTGTGTGTGTGTTTAATACATAAATCTTAATAATTAAAACATTCTAATCCATATTTCAAATCAATCAAAGGGAAATTAGCAACGCTTTCCATAGCCATTTAAATCACAACATATCAAATGAAAATCAAATTACTTCCCTCGCCATTATTCCTAGCACGAACGGCTATAAACAACACAATCACGCCACAGGCGACGATCCCATCTTATCTGAGATGCCCATGTACGTACAAGCAATAAATGCAAAGGAGATACCCTGGGTATCCGTGCGAGCTGCCCACAATGAAATCGATGACGAATTATGATAAGGAATTATCGAAGCGCTGTGCCAGATAGGATTTGAGAGAATGGATTTAAAATCATTATTTATTATAAATGTTTGAGATCCTGGTTTTTATAAGTGATATACTAAGAAAAGTTAGAATAGATCAAGAATGATATTTTTCTATCTTATTTTTTATCATTTTCTATTTATGATGTATAGAATTTGGGTAATATTGGTCAGGGTTGGGGACTGGGAGGCCCTTCAGTACCAATTTTCAACTGAGGAAGCGTCTTGCAATTGCAATATGAAGAAAAAGTTAAAAGAGATCACACCTATATAATACAAGCAAGTTACTGGCTATATATATATATATATATATATATATATATATATATATATATATATATATATATATATATATGTGTGTGTGTGTGTGTATATACATATATATAATGTATATATATAATGTATATATATATTACATATATGCATATTTTATATACATATATATATTATATATGCATATTTTATATATATAATATATATATATATATATATATATATATATATATATATATATATATATATAGGCCTATATATATAATATAAATATACATCTATACATATATATAATATAAAATAATATATATATATATATATATATATATATATATATATATATACACATATATTCCGGTCACACTGAGTTCTCCCCGTCCTTCGGGTAGGGGGGGCGAGGAGAGGTGCGTGCGTGTGTATGCATATCTATCTAAATATCTAGCAGTCATTTTTGACGGGTCGCGTACACTAATATTAAGGAAAAGAAGCGGGAACGGAGGTAAAGTAGAACGCTACAATTTGACCATGCGAGGTCTAGTGCACGCTACCTTTAGATCCATCCTTTTCATATCTTTTATTACATTTCTTATATTTTTGTCCTATTACGATTTACACCTTTCACAAAAAAAATTACTGTTTCAAATCTGTCGTGTGGCTGTAAAGATTGTTATGAGTGAAACTCCGTTACCTTTTGAGAAGATTAAAACATTAATTTCTCAAAGGCTAGTTTAATTCAAGTATTGGTCTTCTAGCTTGGCGAAGTGCATTGCAACCTTGAGTTCCAGAAAGCGCAGGATTTTATAGTTTCCTTGGAGTTAGTTAGTGTTAAGAACTATATCTTGGAAATAAATATCTTATAACAATAACAATGGTACATAAATGTAATTCTTTAATAATAAAAAAATAGAATAATTTATGACAAATTTTAATCAGTGTTCTTTTCCTTTTCTACATTTGCAAACCGACTGCACGTTTTCCTCAAAAGTACCTTTTTCATTTCACGCTCAAACTTCTCAAATGATTTTCATAATAAGCACTTTACAACGCAACGTTTCTCTTTGTCAACACCGACACTGCTCTCCCCTTATCACTCCCTCAGTAATCTGTTTTATTTCTTATCTAAATCCTGCTATACACATCAGTAAACGATGTAAAGTTTTGGCTCCTATAATTCACAGGCATTTATGAGTCCTACTTTTAACCCCCTCCCCCTTCCTCCAAATATACAATTCACGCCTTTACGATAATATCATTATTCCAAAATGGTAGCAATATGAGAGGATTCCTTAAGACTCTAAGGGCATTAGACACCATACTTCACTTACTTAACCTTAATACTTGCATGAAAGATTTCAGAATATCGTTGTGGCCTTCAGAGAGATAAGTGATGATAATTTTTCCGATTTCCTGCAGCAAACCAATTTAATGAAATCAATAAAACACCTATGATAGAATGAATAAAAGTTACGTTACGTCGTTATAAAGATGACTAATAATTAAGTGGAATCAAATATCGAGAAATTAATTAACTTCTTCTTGTGGCTTTTGAGCTCCATTTACGAACGAAATTATAATTGATTGGATTGGGACTGAAGAAAGTAGGCCTATATAGTCCAGCCCTGGAGCCCGGGAGGACATTCGGCGCTGATTTTAATCCATAAAATTTTACCTATTCACAGCTAATAACTATAATTCAAAATGTCTATGAGAATATTTCAAATAAATGTTTTGGAAAAAACTAAATACTTTTTTGATTGACAAGAAAAGCTGAAATATTTCTTTTTAAAAGAAGTTTTTATTTTTTTTTTACGTTTTTCTATTAATCCGCAGATTAACCAGAAACTTCAAAGTAACATCCTTCTTTTCCAACCAGGGTTGTAGCTAAGCTAATACTACTACTACTACTACTACTACTACTAATAATAATAATAATAATAATAATAATAATAATAATAATAAGCGCCAACATGTGAAAAGAAACAGATATTGGTTAGGCCTATTAATTTCCAAGATACTTCCATCACTATTACTGTCATAGTTGTTAATGATAACCGGTTGATTTTTCAAACTGGAAAATCTATCATGTATATGTTTTTTTCAATCATTACGTCTAGTATCAAATATGCAATTACCTTGGAATTCATTTCCGTGGATTTTAAAGGTATTTCTATAAACCAATGATTCTCGTGTTATCAAAAAAAAAATTCTAATGAAAATGCATGTATTATTAAGAAAACACATACACGCAGATACATTGCTCAACATGCCTTATCGTTGCAGCTATGAATAATATCCAAGAAACGGCTCGTTACTTCTATACACTTCAAGTATTTTCAATATTTCTGAAAATAATTATTAAATAAAACTCCGTTCTCAGAGGATAAGAATTTATAATGGCCGATTAACTGCAAACACACATACAGCCTCTCTCTCTCTCTCTCTCTCTCTCTCTCTCTCTCTCTCTCTCTCTCTCTCTCTCTCTCTGTCATCTTAATTATAACCCCGCCAGGCATAGGTTCGACATGGTCAGGGTACAATTCAACCCCAAGGTTAAGTGAACTTTATAGTAACACATTATTTGTGCGTGTGCGAAAGTGTGTATTCAACGTTAAGCCATTTCCTTTAAGAGGGGTGGCTCCATGGAAAAACATCGATAGTCACTGCCATATTCATTATTTAATTATTTAATGAAAGCCTTCCCCCTTGGAGGAGCTATCTCTGGCAATCGCAATCCCTCTGCTATCCACCAGGTACCCATTTCGCTTCATTTATTTGCTTATATCTTTTCCTCATTGGGCTATTTTTCTCTGTTGGTGCCCTTGGGCTTATATCATCCTGTTTTTCCAACTAGGGTTGTAGATTAGCCAGTAATAATAATAATGTCAACAGAAGCACGTGGATGAACGTGTTCAGAATCACAACAGATTTAAAACTGCCAAGGACTGCATACACACGTATACCAGAGTGCACGTGGACGTGTCAATACATGGGCAAACGCAGCATAGCCCAGCACCTGGCATAGGTAACGCTGTGACGTCATCCTATAGGAAGAGGAAGCGATTAGTATTGACGAGGGTGGGAAGGGAACGCCGTGGAATGAACAATGAAAAGGAAGTCAGCTAATGGGGCAAAGCACTTTCATAAATCATCGATCGCACATATGTACAATTCGCCTTTGATGTGAACGATGGTTTCGTACGCGAGGGAAATTCAATGAGGCGTGTATGAATCAATGAATGTCATTTATTTTGCATCTTTGATCTTGGGCCATAGAGCCCTGCGCTAGTGCCTGGGATGACATTCAGCAGCGTGATGCAAAG
>NC_090726.1:33122544-33147544 GCF_036898095.1 Palaemon carinicauda | reverse complement strand
ATATATATATAGCCAGATCTACAGTTTGAAGCACAGAAAATTTCCAAGTTGGAGTAGGGCTACATCAGGGATCTGCCCTAAGCCCACTCCTGTTTAACATCGTCTTGGATGTGTTAACAGAGGATGTCAGGGAGGAGCCACCATGGTGTCTGCTCTATGCAGATGATATAGTCTTGGTAGCCGAGAACAGGGAAGAACTGGAGGGGAAACTAGAAAGATGGAGATATGCCTTGGAGAGTAGAGGTTTAAGAATAAGCAGGAAGAAGACAGAGTATATGACAACCGAGATGGATGGCGACCAGCAAACGACAATCAAATTAGGCGGAGGAAACATCAAAAGGGTTCATAAATTCAAGTACCTTGGTTCAGTGATCGACAATGGGAGGAACATGGAAGAGGAAATTAACAACCGGATTCAGTGTGGTTGGAACAACTGGAGGAGGGTGTCTGGTATCATATGTGATAGGAAAGTCCCTATAAGATTGAAGGGCAGAGTGCACAAGGCAGTGGTCAGACCAGCAATGACATATGGATTGGAAGCAGCACCCCTAAAGAAAACAGAGGGTAGAAAGTTGAACGTAACCGAGATGAGGATGCTTAGGTGGATGAGTGGAGTAACCAAAAAGGACAGGGTTAGAAATGAACATATTAGGGGTACAGTAAAAGTCACTGAGGCATCAAAGAAAGTGCAAGAGGCAAGGTTAAGATGGTATGGCCACCTGATGAGAAGAGAAGGACAACACATGGCAAGAGAAGTGATGGACGTGGAGGTGGATGGAACACGAAGGAGAGGAAGACCTAAGACCAGGTGGAGAGATTGCATTAGAGATGATATGAGGGAGAAGGGAGTATGGGAGGAAATGACACAGGACAGAGGGAGATGGAAGAGACTCATTAGAAACGGCGACCCCGAATAGGGATAAAGCTGGGAAGAAGAAGAAGATATATAGCCAGACATTTTCTTTTTATTAGAGGAAATTTACAGAAATAGGTTAAAACCAAAATGAAATAAATCACACAACGACTATTTAAAAGCGATTAAGGGCATTACCGTGTAACCACCATTTATATTTCTTAAAGAGAGATTTTTTAACGTCTGTGTCTATTACTTATTTAATTGCATACCTCCGCCACTTCCCTAAACATATTTGCACTAGAGAACTTTCGCATACAAATTGGAATGGAGAGAATATTTAGGGGTTCGAACCTAGCTATGCCATTTTAGTTGTATCTGGAGCCAGTGCAATGTTCGTTCAGATATTAAAATGTTGAATGAAGGAAGATTGTAACGATGTGATGAACCTAACATTAAAGGTTAAAACTAAATACCTACATGCCTATATGTTAATTTACTAATTAAAATTTCAAACATCAAAATCTAATTTAAAATTCCAGCAGAAAAAAAAAATAAGCAAATACTGATAGGCAACCTCGTCATGCAAGGACCTCATTTACATAAAAGTGAAACCCAAATTGAAACCCCCCCAAAAATTAAATGAACAAAAAAAACTTGGTCCGTCTCCAACAAATAATTCGAGAGATTAAGGGATAATGACTGAGTAATCAGACAACGGATAAGAAAAGCAAGACCTTCCTTCGCAAATCTTCATGGTTACGGATATTGAAGAAAAAGCGAAGGACATTCTAGAAATGATAAGGGGGAAGTATAATATTCGATTTTGTCTTCTGTGCACCATTCTGATCTTAACAGGTTTTACGTTAATTTTTTTCGGAGGAGTGCATCTTTGAATTAAGTATTTTGTATAACCTTTTACGTGTTATTCTCTCTCTCTCTCTCTCTCTCTCTCTCTCTCTCTCTCTCTCTCTCTCTCTCTCTCTCTCTCTCTCTCTCTCTCTCTCTCTGTCAAAAAGAAAATCACCATTTGATGTCTTCCATGAGATATATTACATTAAAGAGAAGATTCCTGTCCCCTAGCCCTAGGTCAAATCAAGCCCAGTACCTCCTCCTACCAAAGGAACATTTTCGTAATACAAACCTTAATTTCTTCAACACAAGATCGGTAGCCAATAGGCAGCAATGGAAAGAGTAGTCGCATTTTTTAGTAGTAATAGTGGGAGCATCTGCTTGTGGATATCTTTAAGAAACAACAGAATTTCTAAGCAAATAACAGTAGCGTCATGACCATTCTCTCAAGATGTACTGACTAAAATCATTCCAATAGTTTCCCAATGTCCAAAACGTGTTACGAGCCAAACGTGAGAAGATGAACGATACCAAATATATAGTATTTTTCATAATTATTACAATATGGGCCAAGGACATAACATACAGATCAGGTTGCCAGAAAGCGACACTCGAAGCCTGGCATAATTTGTAAACACGAAAGTGAGTTTTGTAAAGTAGACCGTATTGCCCTAAGGGTTCAGTGGTGTGTGTATGCGTGGGGGGGGGGGGGGGGGGGGGGGAGGTCTTCCAAGCCATTGGCTGTCCTTAAGTAGATCAAGGTTGAACATCCGTCAGTTTCATCTCGGGATTAGGAACAGGCTGAAAAGCCGAGCTGTGACAGGCGTACAACTGGACGGAAAAGTAAACATGTGGGATGGCGAAGGTTATTATTATTATTATTATTATTATTATTATTATTATTATTATTAAGTGCTAAGCTACAACCCTAGTTGGAAAAGCAGGATGCTATAAGCCCAGGGGCCCCAACAGGGAAAATAGCCCAGTGAGGAAAGGAAACAAGGAAAAATAAAATATTTTAAGAATAGTAACAACATTAAGATAAATATTTCCTATATAAACTATAAAAACTTTACCAAAACCAGAGGAAGAGAAACTAGATAGAACAGTGTGCCCGAGTGTACCCTCAAACAAGAGAACTATAATCCAAGACAGTGGAAGACCATGGTACAGAGGCTATGGTATTACCCAAGACTAGAAAACAATGGTTTGATTTTGGAGTGTCCTCCTAGAAGAGCTGCTTACCATAGCTAAAGAGTCTCTTCTACCCTTACCAAGAGGAAAGTAGCCACTGAACAATTAAAGTGCAGTAGTTAATCCCTTGGGTGAAGAAGAATTGTTTGGTAATCTCACTGTTGTCAGGTGTATGAGGACAGACAGGGGAGAATAAGTAAAGACTATGCCAGACTATTCGGTGTATGTGTAGGCAAGGGGAAAAACCGTAACCAGAGAGAAGGATCCAATGTAGTACTGTCTGGCCAGTCAAAGGACCCCCTAACTCTCTAGCGGTAGTATCTCAACGGGCGGATGGTGCCTTGGCCAACCTACTACCTGTGTGGAAATCGTGTTATACATTAATAGTGGGGGCAATTTTAACGAACCGAATGTGATAATAGAGATATTGGTTGAAGATCGATTGATTGATTGATTGATTGATTTGGGTTGAATGGCATAACACTTATGATGGATAATAGGGTTTTATGGCTTGTACCGAGAGGAATTGCTCAGAATTTTTGAAAAAGAAAAGTATATAAAAATAAGGATTATCAATAATACTTTGACATGATACTCACAAGGCGAGAAATATTCTTATCAATAAAAAGCAACGTTTCAGCTCTCCTATTCTACCTTCATAGTAAATAAATAAATGAAGAAAGGAATCCTAATCGAAATTTAATATTCAAAGTTGGATTATATTTCTTTCAACAACACATGGATATATTCAAGAGTTCATTCAGAATTTACAAAGGCTTAAAATATCGTAATACACTAAAGGATAGAGTGATGAGGTCAGCTAAATGATAAATGCATTCACAAGTGTTTGGGAAGGTTGGATAGTCTGCTTTCGTGGATCATTCCTCGTCAGGGAAAATTTATGTACAGTAGGACACATGTTTCTGGCACACGTCGCTTTGAGGAAGTGCACTTTATCACACTATTACTGAGCGGAGAGTTCCTGTACTGTGACGGTGCCGAGAGAGGGTTGTGAACTCAAAGGCAGGATGCAATCAACTTAGTTGTTTATTAAGGAACACTCTCCTTTATATACAAAACCTTAAGTCAACAGGACATAACAAGTTCGAGAGACAGACAATGTTACAGAGCAAAACCGGAGACATGATCATTCAGGTTCTTTTTAGTGCGAGGGAAGAGCGCAGATACAAGCATAATATATACAAAATAATTATGTACAATTGTGTGACACACGGTTGGTACAGTACTTAGCTCCGCCCACTACTTCAGCCATCTCTCCCTACACTATCTGCTTGGTTACTCACCGTGAAGTAAAGGTGTGATAGTATGCACTCCCTCAGAACGAGGTGTACAGGGAATGCCTATGTCCAACTGTACACCTTCAATGAAAATCTAGAATCGAATTGTCTAAAGTTTGCCCAGACATTTTAACCATAAGTTAATGATGTTACATTTATATTTAGAGACTTGATAAACTTTACATCAAAGTCTTTGTCCTTTGAATGGCCAGATTGAATTGGGATTGATTGACCTGTAGAATTTGGATCACATGTTCAAGAGGTTGAACAGCAAGATGAAAGATATTAAATAGGAATGGAGGTACATCACAAGGCTAAAGAGTATGTGAAGCTATAGCTAGCTCGAATAAATGTTGAGAAGATCCTTTAGTAATGTCTACAGTACACCTCGTGAAGTGCACTGTAAGGTGAGACTCCAAACTTCTTACCTTACTTGATACCAAATCTATCAAGTCTTGTTTAGAGTCCTTTAATCTTAAGACGTTTTCAGACAACGTTTACGTGTGGTTATTTCTTGACATTTCTTGAGATTTTTTTCATTGTGATTATATATAAATCAATTCTTTCCTTCTTCACAAAGAAAACCTGAAGGACGTTTGAATAATTGCAAGTTTTCATAGTCTCTTATATGAGCCTTTTTGCAATAATAATCCATTTTTTTTTTTTTTTTTCAAATTGCTGAAAAATCATTGAATAGACAAACTGGGACATTGTGTACAAATATTCGATGAGACGTTAATGAATACTATAGTTAAAGAATGAATGAACTTTTTCCTGTTGTTTCTATAACAAACCAACAACAGGAAGAAGGAAAAGGAAAAGTAACACGTAGAACATCCGAAAATATTATTCTTGTTTATCGCCTTTGCTCCGCACTCGGGTTTCTACATCCTGTTGTTCTTATAATCCTGAAGCTTCCGTCTTAATATAAAAGTGTGGCTCAGGAATGAATCCTGTTATCTAACTGAGGATGTCACTCGATACTAAATGTAATAATAAGGAATAGAAATGTAATCTTTGCTATGTAATCTAATGGAATCTGAAAGGTAACTCGTGAATGGTTCGAAGATTTTACAAAGACATCGTCATGATTCTTTGATCGCCCCATTAAAGGTTTAAAGGTTTTAAAGGTCGCTCATGAATGGCAGAGGCAAGGAACAGTGACATTGCCCTAGCAATCAAGACAATGCCCTAGAGACTTACCATATATTATATGATCAGCGCCCAAGCCTCCTCTCCACCCAAGCTAGGACCAGGGAGGGCCAGGCAGTGGCTGCTGATGACTCAGCAGATAGACCTATAGGCTCCCCCCAAACCCCCCAACCTTAGCTCACAAGGATGGTAAGGTTCCAGACACTAATGGAACTAACGAGTCTGAGCGGGACTCGAACCCCCGACTGGTAAACACCAGGCAGAGACGTTACCAATCAAATAATCCTAATAAATAATAAATAATATGTGTATTTCATGGATACGGCTTACTTAGTGATGCATTTCATATATTTTCAATCAACAGTTATATAAAATAGTGAAATCAATAAACAGTTTGGGACAGTTTTTAATAAATGGTTCGTTTACTTGTTATTTGTGGTCATTCCAAGATGTTAGCTCAAGAATGATAGTTTTGTAACAAGAGATAGTTATAAATACGTTTTTAATCAATTTGAGATCATTTTTATAAATGGTATGCTTATTTGATCTGCGTTAATTTGTATATGTTACCTCAATAATGATACGCTTCTAATAAGAGTTATTTACTAGTACGTCTTCTTATCTTTTATGGAATAAAGACGAAAGAAGATATTTCAAATATATATATATATATATATATATACATATATATACATATATATATACTGTATATATATAATATAATATATATACATATATATGTATATATATATATATATATATATATATAATCCAAAAGAAATTATTTTATTACACACAACACACACACACCTACACAAGTATTTCTTCTCCCTGATAGGTATCGTCATCAATATGACCTTAATAATCAATATCAACTGTTTTAATAGAGGCCAATGAAGCCGATGTTCTCATCCCGCAAGAGAGAGAGAGAAAAAAGATTCAATAGACAATTGCTAGATCATGAGTCATTACTTTTCATTCCCACAGTCATTAATCGTTTGGTATGTCATGCCCCAGCCCCTACACCCCCCATTCCCCCCCACAAAAAAAAAATATGATTATCACCGGAACCGAAGTGATGAAAGACGGGATGTGAGTTTGTTTTTTAATATTCATCAAGTTTATGGATCAAGGAATGATTGTCAATATAACATAATATTAATGATTAAAGATATCAAATTTATTCTAAATCTTTAACTATCTTTCTTCTAACGTTAACTTTATTAAAAGGTGTAAGTAGGACCTAACATAGTATTTTGTATTATTATTATTATTATTATTACTTGCTAAGTTACAACCCTAGTTGGAAAAGCAGGATGCTATAAGCCCAGGGGACCCCAATACGGAAAATAGCCCAGTGAGGAAAGGGAACAAGGAAAAATATAATATTTCAAGAACAGAAACAACATTAAAATAAATATTTTCTATATAAACTATAAAAACTTTAACAAAACAAGGGGAAGAGAAATTAGATAGAATAGTGTACCCGAGTGTGTACCCCCAAGCAAGAGAACTCTAACCAAAGACAGAAGAAGACTTGTAACATGAGCCAAGCAATGCATAGCCGGGACGCAAGCAGCAGGCAAGGAGTGTGAAATGAACATCTGTAAGTTTATCAGCTGCAAATACGAATTATCGCAAAGTTCTTCTAATCACCTGAAAATTGCCCACCTGTACCATCTCAGCTGATTAAATATGAGAGGCTGACGGATTTACCACGGTAGCCTTAACGTTATCATCACTGATCAATATACAGTGATTATGCTATTAAAACGTTGCTTTTATCAAAGAACATACATACATACATATAACATACATACATACATACATAGAGAGGAAAGATATAAAATTCTGGTACCCGCCCCCCCTTAAAAAAGGTTGAGAAGCATAAGAAAAATATGTATGCATCTACTAACACATACACACACACACACACATATATATATATACACACATATATATATATATATGTATATGGATATATATACATACATACATATATATATAATATAATATATATATATATATAAATATATATATATATATATATACTATATATATATATGTGTGTGTGTATGTATATATATATATATATATATATAATATATATATATATATATATATATATATATATATAATCAAATTTCCTTACGTTAAATTATATATCATTAGTATTCCTTGGAGGTATCGAGAAAGAGAGAGATGGAGAGAGAGACATTCTGCCCGCCAATAAATACATCACTGTCAACAGTAAGCCTCCTAAACCTAACGAGAGCAGCGTCCCCTGAATAACAAAAAAGGATCTCTCTTAATCCTTGTTCCAAGTGGCGTATATCCTGTGTAACTAATCTGTTTGTCTAAAGCGGGGTCTACACTGTCGAACCTGGTTGTCGAACCCGGTTGTCGAACATGTGCACTGAGACGATGTTTTATTACTGTAACTTGATCTGTTTGCTGTAATCGAGATTATTCACTGTAACGTTGATTAATAATTCATTCTATCTATTTACTATGGCAATGGTCCTCCACTGTCTTAGGGTAGAGTTCTCTTGCTTGAGGGTACACTTGGGAACACTATTCTATCTTATTTCTCTTCCTCTTGTTTGTATTGAAGTTTTTATAGTTTATATATGAAAGATCAATTTCAATGCTGTTATTGTTCTTGAAATATTTCCATTTAGTTGCTCAATATTTCTCTTGTAGTTTATTTATTTCCTTCTTTCCTGTCCTCACTGGGCTATCTTCCCTGTTGGAGTCCTTGGGCTTATAGCATCCTGCTTTTCCAACTGGGGGGGTTGCAGCTTAGCTATTAATAATAATAATAATAATAATAATAATAAATGGATGTTCACTGTAACCCTTTCTATTTACTGTCCCCATTTTTTGTGTCTTTTTGCTATATTCTGAACTGATCACTGTAAAAACGTTGCTTTACTGTAGACACAGTCTATTAATGAAACCCTGGGTTTTTAACTATAACATTCAATGGCAAATAGAAGAACACTGGTCAACACAGATTGTAACTGACACCGCATACAGTCCTCCACCAACAAGAACATCCATCAGCTGTTCCGGATAAGGAGTTAAAGGATACCTCAGTGCTATCAGCACATCGGCAAACCATCTCTCTCTCTCTCTCTCTCTCTCTCTCTCTCTCTCTCCTCTCTCTCTCTCTCTCTCTCTCTCTCTCGTAATACAAGAGCATTTCACATAAGCAACGTAGTGGATTTCTTACTCCCATTGGGCCCAGGAGGTAATTTATAATGCCGGGTGGTCCAACACCAAACATAATGATGATAAAGATTAATATAAAAAAAATATACGTAAGGTTAGAAGTTGAGATATCTAGTCCTGGTGATGACATGCTCTTTTGTCCGGTTTATTCAATTCACATAGTTTAAATCATCCGAAGCTTTTACAAAGTGGACTAGCCATATTCAAAACCATGAAGAGATTTCAAGTTTTCGTACAAATAATTTTATGACGATTAATGTCTATTATAAATCGGTATGTAGGCCTTCCCAGGTTCCTCACAGATCTGGGGAGGCCTACATCCAACAAAGGACTTTTGAAGGCTGAAATGATGATGATGATGATAAATCGGTATAAATTAGCATTATTGAGATTGCATACGCCTGGGGTTAAACTGACCACTCAATTTCATGAATCGAAAATGAAACTTTTTGGGATGGAATATTATGGCGTTCTTCTACTACTACTACTACTACTACTACTACTATAATTTCTGTTCATTTACCTTGACAATAATTCTTTCAACATCAAAGTTAATAATTTAGTTATATTACAACAAAACCTATAACTGAACTAAATCAGCAGTAAATAACAGTAAATAAACACTAAACAACAAACATACAAATACAAAAATCAACATAATAAGTCAAAATTACTTAGTAACATGGAGAGCAGGACCTCGGTGCAAGGCCCCTTTGCTCTTCTCGAGTCAACTAAAGTACAAATAAACTTGACTTGTCTTGGGAATGAACAATTAATTTTCATCAACTAGACATCGCTGGTCATGATATTGTTTGGGCTTTGTGGGAGATAGCGTAAATATCTCTCTCTCTCTCTCTCTCTCTCTCCTCTCTCTCTCTCTCTCTCTCTCTCTCTCTCTCTCTCTCTCTCTCTCTCTCTTGTCTGTAACTTTATATATATATATATATATATATATATATATATATAAATATAATATATATATATATATATATATATATATATACATATACATAGTGTGTGTGTGTTGGCTTTTACCCATCTAGATATATATATATATATATATATATATATATATATATATATATGTGTGTGTGTGTGAATGTGTGTGTGTGTGTGTTTGTGTGTATATGTGTCCGGGTGTATGTGTTGCCTTTCCCCATATAGGTGGATATACTATATATACATATATAGATATAAATATATATATATATATATATATATATATATATATATATATATATAGTATATATATATATATATATATAACGTGAGTGGGTCAGTTTCCTCCAAAACGCGTGATCTTTTCAATTTGCAGTATTTTGAATATTTTAGTGCAAGTGCGTGTGTGAACTCTTACATTAATCTAGTAACCTTACACTCAATGTATTTTTATAATGCAGAGAAAACGAAGCCGGCGAGAAATGTGTCAATCAAGTATTCAAGGCGGCGACTTTGATATAGAACAACACACGACCGTAAATAAAAACAAAACCCTAATTTGACGCCATGTACTTCACTGCGCTTTTCATCAAGTCTGCTGAAGGCTTTCTTGAACATTCTTCCAAGTTTCGACATTCTTTTATTAATTATCTCGTTGTATCATTGTGTCCTGTCATTTAACCCAAGAGCGCCATGATGGCTTCATATCTGGCGGCGTCTGAGTCTTTTAATTGTGTAAGTTAATTGTCACTTTGTAGTTGGTTTAACTGCTTCATGCGAGTTAGCGACTACGCAAGGACTTCCTTAAAAGGATATTGCCTCATTTAGAAGGACATACGAGAGAGAGAGAGAGAGAGAGAGAGAGAGAGAGAGAGAGAGAGAGAGAGAGAGAGAGAGAAAGAGAGAGAGAGAGAGAGAGAGAGATGGGTACGATGATACTGAGTAACCCTTTCCAAAATTTACATTCTTCAAGGAAAAGCAAAACGCAAAAGCTATATGTAATTAATTTCATCGTAGAGATTTCATCCGAGCTTTCTGGTGCTATTGTAACTGTGCAAGTGTGTTGCAGCTTCACACTCCAGTAAATCGAAACTTTTGATTAGCCATACCGCTTTCTTAACACTGGGCAAATACTCATCACTCGATAAAACCTCATGAACTAATGAAAAAAATCGATTTCCATTACTAGGACACTGAGAAGTTGAGAGCACAGCCACCAACAAAATCTATAGAATGATCTAGAAATGATTGCAATACTTAATAAAATGTATTACATCTTTTTAAGGATTAAGACCGCTCATGAATGGCAGAGGCAAGGGACAGTGACGTTGCCCTTCCAAGTAGGACAATGCCCTAGACTCCTAGAGGCTGACCATATATACATATGGTCTATAATGATAATAATAATAACAATAATAATAATAATAGATTTTGGAAATGAGTTCAGCTATATTTTGGAAGGTATTTAAAGGGCCCCAGTCATCAATGATTATTTTAACTTCTCCACCCAAGCTAGGACCAGGGAGGGCCAGACAATGGCTGCTGATGACTCAGTAGATAGACCTGAAGGCTCTCTCAAACCCCCATCCTTAGCTCACAAGGATGGTGAGGTTGCAGCGACCAAAGGAACTAACGAGTTTTAGCGGGACTCAAACCCCTGTCTGGCGTTACACATGGGTTAGATCTTTCCACTCCACAAAGAAATTTCATCGGATTTCGTTTACTTTTGATTTATTAGTGTTCATTCCAAGCTTAGGTTCATAACAATAAAAACGACATTCGCAGAGCATTGTTCTTTAATGGCATGTTTTATGATGGGTAATAAACGGAAGGTAGTGTATTCGTAAATAACTAGATAAAAAAAGATACAAGATTATTTCTGTACAAAGAGAACGAAAGTTAATACACATACCTACTTACGTACATATATACGTTTATTCGTCCTAAACACACACACACCAAACCCCACACAACGTAAACATATACGTTCATTCGTCCTACACACACACACCAAACCCCACACAACGTAAACATATACGTTCATTCGTCCTAAACACACACACCAAACCCCACACAACGTAAACATATACGTTCATTCGTCCTAAACACACACACCAAACCCCACACAACGTAAACATATACGTTCATTCGTCCTAAACACACACACCAAACCCCACACAACGTAAACATATACGTTCATTCGTCCTAAACACACACACCAAACCCCACACAACGTAAACATATACGTTCATTCGTCCTAGACACAAACACACACACACACACACACACAATGAAGACAAATTATGTTTACATTCATCACCCAAAAAATAAAAAAATAAAAATTATAAAAAATAAGTAAGATGTTATTTGCATGTCTCGTACGAATGATAACATGAAGTCGAGGGTCTTCCCAAATTCACAGCGCAATTTTGACATTTCGTGCAACAGTGTTGAGCATGCAACTGAAATCATGCTTTGGCTACGTTTGTCAAACCAGAAACGAGATTCCTTTGTGAATTCCTATAATAATTTCTATATATCTGAGAAAGCAGCAATTGATTTTCCTGTCTTTTTATTTCTTTTTCAACTTTTCTTTCTTTCATTTTCCTTTGTCGTTAAAGTTTATCGTTCTTTTCTTTTATTTTTCCTAATATTACTTTTTCTTTAATAAGCTGATTTAGAATTCCTCTAATATTTCTTATAACAAGGTTCTTGATAAGAAATTAATTCATGGGTGGTAAAATCCACAATTATATGCGTTGTATATCTAAAAATAGCAGGAGCTTTGGCACTTTTTTTCAAAGTGCCTCTTCAGCTGAAGAATAAAAAAGTTGTACAATGTTCAAAAGGTAAATTAATAACAAATGACAATTACAGGATAAAAGTAATTAAACCAAGGTAGTTGTTGAAGTTGAAACATCAGATTAATTGTTTAATTAGTTTACCTTTTAAACATAGTAAAACTTTAATTCTTCGCTGAAGAGGCATTTTGGAAAAAGTGCGAAACTCCTGCTATTTTTAAATATACAACGCATATAAGTGTGGATTTTAATGCCCAACATTAACAGACACGGCATGGTATTTTATCCAAGTTAAATTAATTCATGTTATAAAATCGACAATATAGATTTTATAACATAATGAAATCTTGCACATCAGAATAAGTCTTTAGTGTTTTCTTTCGAGATTTTACACAATGAAATAGAATAATAATTGAGAATGAGAATGACCTCCTAAATGTCAGATTTCTTCAAGCTTCGAGATGCCAGAGAAGAAAAACTAGCCTCTCTCTCTGTCTCTGTCTCTCTCTCTCTCTCTCTCTCTCTCTCTCTCTCTCTCTCTCTCTCTCTCTCTCTCTCTCTCTCCGCACACCCAGATAGGTTGATAAGTCTTAGTCTAGTCAGTTAACCTGTCAATATATATCTTTCATTTCTGGTATAAGTTACGGTTTAGACAAAGTAATCAGCAATCCAAGATGGGACAACCAAAATCTCTCTCTCTCTCTCTCTCTCTCTCTCTCTCTCTCTCTCTCTCTCTCTCTCTCTCTCTCTTAGTCTAGTCAGTTAACCTATCAATATATATCTTTCATTTCTTGTATAAGTTAGGGTTTAGACAAAGTAATCAGCAATCCAAGATGGGACAACCACCAAAATCTCTCTCTCTCTCTCTCTCTCTCTCTCTCTCTCTCTCTCTCTCTCTCTCTCTCATTCTCGCAGATAACTGAGAAGACAAAGTTACTTTAAATAATCTAACCTGTTGACCCGTATATCTGTCTATCGGTCTATCCCCCCTCTTTCTCAATTGCTCCAAATACAGATAAACCTGCTTGTAAGAATTCGCCAAGCAGATATGCAATTTCTTCCTTTTTTCTTGTACTAGGGCGTGTCCGGATTAACTTTCGCATACTCCTTTAAGGAAAGACGAAATCGAATAGCTTCTAGCCAGTCTAGCGATTCGTAAATTAGAATCTATTGGTCGTAAATAATAAACAAAAGCTTAGAGGATTTTTCGCTTTTTTCCTTTCGTTTCTTGCGTAACCAAGAACATTAGGTCAAGGTATTGCAAGTATCACCTTTTTCTTGTCATGTCTGGTACAGCTTAGAGTTTTTGTGTTTCTCTCTCTCTCTCCTCTCTCTCTCTCTCTCTCTCTCTCTCTCTCTCTCTCTCTCTCTCAAAGCAACCTCTGACATTCAAAGTCAATGATCTGTGGATCATTTAAATACGCTGAAAATTCAAAAGATAGGAAAGTTTTACCTTGGAGAGAGAGAGAGAGAGAGAGAAGAGAGAGAGAGAGAGAGAGAGAGAGAGAGAGAGAGAGAGAGAGAGAGAGAGCTGTAGTTCACCACCCAACAGAATAACACAGAAAAACAGATGCTATCATTAAAGTAGACAGATACCAGAAAGAATCGCCTGTCACTCAAGCATCAAAATAACAGAGTTACAATGTTACCAAGACAAAGAAACAGATGAACGAAAAAGTTATGGTCTATGTCAGACGTCAAAACAGTAAATTGCTTCCTTGTTATTATTATTATTATTATTATTATTATTAGCCAAGCTACAACCCTAGTTGGAAAAGCAAGATGCTATAAGCCCAAGGGCTCCAACAGGGGAAAATAGCCCAGTGAGGAAAGGAAATAAGGAAATATATAAATTATGAGAATAAATTAACAATATATCATTCTAAAAACAGTAACAGCGTCAAAACAGATATGTCCTATACAGTATAAACTATTAACAACGTCAAAAACAGATATGTCAAATATAACAAAACAACAAATAAACAAATAATAATCAGTTATAATTAAACAGGAAAGATTTTTTCAAATTCTATTTTTCTCGAATGAACTAAATCATATAAGATTACTTTGAATATTCTTATACACTGATAATTAACTCAGTCTTCAATTTCCTAATGGAAGCAATCTCGCCAGCATGACCCTTCCAAAATTACACTGTCCTGTTACGGATTTTCTCGTGGCGTGACATAACGCCGGTCGTAAAGGGTCTGGTGGTCGTAGCTTTTCGTGTCCTGTAGGTCGTAATCCGTGAAAGAAATTACAGCTATTTTCTTTCTTGCGTTTCTTCTGTTTTTTTATTCGAATCTTTAATTTACCTTTTTCGGTCTACTACTTTTTTATTTTATGGTTTTGTTACTTTTTTATCTTATTGTGTTTTCGTTAGTATTTTATCATTTTAAATTCTTTCGAGTCGTGGCTGGCTATTGAGAGAGAGAGAGAGAGAGAGAGAGAGAGAGAGAGAGAGAGAGAATAACTTGAAGATAGGTTTCACCTTTCTATATATATATACATATATATAGACAGAGAGAGAGAGAGACAATTACCTGTAGATCGGTTTCACCTTTCTGGAGAGAGAGAGAGAGAGAGAGAGAGAGAGAGAGAGAGAGAGAGAGAGAGAGAGAGAGAGAGAGAGAGAGAGAATAACTTGAAGATAGGTTTCACCTTTCTATATATATATATACATATATATAGACAGAGAGAGGGAGAGAGACAATTACCTGTAGATCGGTTTCACCTTTCTGGAGAGAGAGAGAGAGAGAGAGAGAGAGAGAGAGAGAGAGAGAGAGAGAGAGAGAGAGAAGGAGGATTATATTACGATTTTCCTTGCAAATACCTTTCCATTTTCGCGGCTTTGTTGTTACCCGGCAGGTCATGACTTGTTCTTTGCTTCTTTTGTTTTTACAACAAGCACATTTTATTACAACTGAGTTTTTCCTTTTTCTAAATGTATTTTTCTTTGTTTTTTTATTGAATTTATCATTTACACTTTACAAAATATCTATTGAAATACACATATTTCACCAATTTCATTAATACACACGTAATATGTAAAATACTTATAATCTATAGATTAAAAAATATATATCCCTTTTAATATACTAATTTCATCAAGTCCCTAAAATATAACATATTCCATAAAATATTCCTTAATATGTACGCATTTCATAAAACATCTCTTAAAAATACGTTTCTTGTTTTCACTTCAACTAATAACTTGTATTTTTTTTATTTTTTAAATAAGATTGAGACAATATTTAACAAAACCTTGTAAACCGTGTAGTATCCATACACATTCAATTCCCCTTAAAAAGTACTTATCCAAAAAAAAAAATTGTGAAAAAAAAATTTAAAAAACAAAACAGGAAAAAAATAAAAACTTCGCAAACCAATTTCGAGAAAGATTGGCTCAGAATGTAATTTTTCTCGTTTTTTTTACATATGTTCTGGAAAATATAAATAAGTTTTCATATAATACACAAATGTTTAATTAGATGACTCATCATATTTGAAAGCATAAGAAGCCTTACTGAGACGCTGGTCTCTTCATATGCAAATGATGAATATGAAAGTGTGAGCTTAATCTGATTTACTGTCCGGAATATTTTCTGGCGTCTAGGAGTTTAATTATTATTATTATTATTATTATTATTATTATTATTATTGTTGTTGTTGTTGTTGTTGTTGTTGTTGTTGTTGTTGTTGTTGTTGTTGTTGTTGTTGTTGTTGTTGTTACTAGCCAAGTTACAACCCCAGTAGGAAAAGCAAGATGCTGCTGCTTCTTCTTCTTCTTCTTCTTCTTCTTCTTCTTATTATTATTATTATTATTATTATTATTATTATTATTATTAGCAAAGTTATAACCCCAGTTGGAAGAGCAGGATGCTATGAGCCCAAGGGCTCCAACATAAAAAAATAGCCCAGTGAGGAAAGGAAATTAGGAAATAAATAAACTACATAAGAGGTACTGAATAATTAATATAAGATAATCTTATCTTACTTATTTAAAAAATTACATACTCGATAATGTATTCAAAGTGTAATGACTCTTATAATTACCTTTTCTCATAAAAATAAACAAAATACTATTCCATCCAGCAAGTTCACTAACCTGCAAAATCCTACGCTTGAGTAGCCTGTGTTGAAAGCCGGGTCACTCGGATTCAACCTTTCTGGGGTGACTAACGCTTTTATTTATTCGTTTATTATTTCTAAATTTTTTCTTAAGATATTTTTCTAACTTTTACTTTAATGATTCTCGTTAAACAGTTTTCATCTTTTTTTTTTTTTTTTTTGCAATTTCTTATCATTGTAGTGCAAAAAGCCATGACATTTTCTCCTCGTAGGTATGATCATTCAAATGGTTTAGTAAGAGAAAGTTCATGTGCCAAGAAATCCTCTTCATGAGAGAAGCTTTCTAATAACTATTATTAGTGAGCATTTATATCTATTGAAAATTCCTCATTTTTGCAATAGGTCCTCATCAAAATAAACTTAATGTATCAATTCCTCTTTTTCGAATTTTCACAACAGATTTTTTCCCGAATCCAGAAACTAAAATAAATGTAAGACCATAACAGTGGCAGCAAATGTTTTTATGTTGAACAGGTTGACAAGTCTTTTTATAGTTTATATGACATATCTGTTTTGATGTTTGTTACTGTTTTTAGAATAATTTATTATTAATTTTTTTCTCATCGTTTATTTATTTCCTTATTTCCTTTCTTCACCGAGCTATTTTTCCCTGTTGGAGCCCTCGGGCTTAGAGCATCTTGCTTTTCCAACTAAAGTTGTAGCTTGGCTAGTAATAATGATAATAATATTAATAATAATAATAATAATAATAATAATAATAATAATAATAATAATAATAATAATAATAATAATAATAATAATAATAATGTCAACGTTTTCATCTCTCGTTTCAGGCATCGAGGAACTGATGCGGCAAATCCACCAGCTGCCTTTTCACACCTGAGTAACTCCCGTTCACCCGAGAGAGCCAGGGGGAGCACAGACCCCCTCCAAGAAAGGAACTTGAGACGCCCTCCGATAGCCAGCCGCCCTTCCAAAACCATGGGCATGACATTATACCACATGGTGGGCGCTTGGATATTAGCCTGGGCCGCACTCATCATCGTCTCCCTGAGGTCATGGGCAGTGTCGTGGCTTGCCCTGGGCTTGATGGCCGCCCACTTAGCCGACTGGGTTTTGAAAGCTGCCCGGAATGCCATGCCGCGAAAAACGATCGACAGCAAAAACAAAGCGGTCTTCATCACAGGTGAGAGAGAGAGAGAGAGAGAGAGAGAGAGAGAGAGTGGTCTTCATAACAGATGAGAGAGAGAGAGAGAGAGAGAGAGAGAGAGAGAGAATGTTGCTAATTAAATGTTAATTTGGTATTCCATATTTTGCAATTTAGGCATTCCATGTTTAGAAATTTAGGCACTGCATATTTTGCAATTTAGGCATTCCATATTTTGGAATTTAGGAATTCCACGTTTAGGAATTTAGGGCATTCCGTATTTTGGAATTTAAGCAGTGTTCCACACTTGTTCCTTACCCAAAACTTCTGACCTAGATTGAGAGGTCAAAGATGTAAGGGATGAGTAAAATGTTTCAATGACATTTCATATGCATAGTAAGAGAATAAGTTTAAAAGAACATTCCGCGTTTTGATTTCTATATAATAACGTGAATAAAGTGTCCTTCAATCATTCAATTTCTCCCTTTTAAATATTCAGATTTCGTTTTCCAATGCCTGAGTTACTTATTTACTTATCAAATATTACTTTCCCTTTGAAGATAAGTATAAGACTGAATCGCATTTCAGTATAATTTTGTATTACATTTACAGCGAAGACAATGTAATTGCGTTTTGTACCGGCGTTTCAGACATATGTCTTGTTTATAAACCCATTTTACCATCACGTATATTTCGTCAACACCTCATCTTACGCCATCAAGATCACCCGACCATAAACATGATGATAACGTTGTTAGACGGGTTTAAATTTACGTTAATGCAACTAATCCAGAAGAGGAAAAGTCGTCAGAGTAAACAATTTCATCTTCCTTCAGTTATGAGATATGAGCAAATGAGTAACAATACCATCTTGGGGAAACTTACAAACTGTCTTGTAGATTATGTTAGAATGATAAGCAGCTACCTTTACATACACACTATATGAATATATGTATATGTATATATATATATATATATATATATCTTTGTACATAAGTATATACATATATATACAGCATACACAAATCTATATACATATGTATATATATATATATATATGTATATATATATATATATATATGTTATATATATATATATATATATGCGTGTGTAGAATCATGGATAGATTACATACCTAAATAAAATAGATATGCATATATATATATATATATATATACAGTATATAGTCGTGTGTTTATCCAGAAGGTAGAAAAAGAAGATTGAAAACTCAAAGATTGGCGTGGCATGAATTTCACGTGACGGAGAGGGACGAGGATCAGTTATTCATAAAAAATCAATAGATATGAAAGTGGCAGAACGGAGACCTGAAGAAAGGTCCATCGAATCGTAGAAAAGGGAAACAGAAGAAGATCTAGACTTTATGGCGCATTTGCACAGACTCACAGCGGTGCCCTTTTAGCTCGGAAAAAGTTTCCTGCTATCTGATTGGTTAGAATGATCATGTCCAACCAATCGGCGATCAGGAAACTGTTCCGAGCTAAAAGGGCACCCCGGAGAGTCGGTGCAAATCTGCCTCACTAAAAAGATTTGACTATAGTAGAACTTATTCCTCGCCTACCATTGTAAAAAGAATAGAGCTTACTTAGTAACGTTTATTTATGATGACGATGATGATGATGATGATGATGATGATGAGGGTGGTAACGATGAAGACATATTCATAATATATGCTAGACATCGCAAACAATATGATTAAAATCTCTTTATATCCAATTAAAATTAATCACGTAGATATTTTCGAAAAAAAAAAAATACATTTTTTAATTGTATCAATAAATACTGTACTACGCTTTAAGTCGAAAAGCAAATAAATGGTATAGTTAATGGTAATATTTTCCATCTTTTACCAATGAATACTGTACTACGGTTTAAGTCGAAAAGCAAATGGTATAGTTAGTGGTAATATTTTCCATCTTTTACAACTAGATATTTGTTTACCAAATATAGCCATGATGCCACATTACGATAAGAGCAGCGAATACAAAGGAGAAAGAGACAGAGAGATAAAAAGCGCACAGTCACGTCAATCTTCGTTTCATTATCCTAATGGAACTTAATACGCATTACTTAACATCCTTTTATAACGTGTACCCACCTACGTCGTTAAAACGATCGTACACTATCTGCGCATGCTCAGGGGATAGTGAGAGGGTAACCTTACCGACCTTATCTCGCCCCTAGAGAGAGAGAGAGAGAGAGAGAGAGAGAGAGAGAGTGGGGATGGGTGAGATCTGTCACTACATGAAACGTATAAATTGTGAATATACAATTTCACAGATTATCATTAATGGTAAAATGTCATCTTTTGTTAATATTTTGAGAAAAGTTTTAGACATAAATTTTGAATATACAATTTCACAGATTAGTCATTAGTGGTAAAATATCTTTTGTTAATATTTTGAGAAAAGTTTTAGAAACATATAAATTGTGAATATACAATTTCCCAGATTAATCATTAATGGTAAAATATCTTTTGTTAATATTTTGAGAAAAGTTTTAGAAACATAAATTTTGAATACACAATTTCACAGATTAATCATTAATGGTAAGATATCTTTTGTTAACATTTTGAGAAAAGTTTTAGAAACATAAATTGTGAATATACAATTTCACAGATTAATCATTAATGGTAAGGTATCTTTTGTTAACATTTTGAGAAAAGTTTTAGAAACATATGAATTGTGAATATACAATTTCACAGATTAATCATTAATGGTAAGATATCTTTTGTTAACATTTTGAGAAAAGTTTTAGAAACATATGAATTGTGAATATACAATTTCACAGATTAATCATTAATGGTAAGATATCTTTTGTTAACATTTTGAGAAAAGTTCAAGACATATAGATTTTGAATATACAATTTCACGGATTAATCAGAGGCAAAATATAGCCTCTTGTTAATATCTTGAGAAAAATCTTAGTTTTTAATTCAAGCTGCCAAAAATGGTGCATTTGTCGATCTATTAATTCGCCTCAGTAAGAATGTATCTCATAGGTTTTCGCAACAACAAATTTATTGATAAAATATCATTGTGATGCAAATCCAAATTCAAAGATAAAACATTTTCCTTAATTCGAAAAGTTTCGTTTCTTCAATAACAAATCGCGAAGGGCATTCCAATATCAAACCATTGTTCTTTAGTCTTGGGTGGGTAGGGCCATAGCCTCTGTACCATGGTCTTCCACTGTCTTGTGTTAGAGTTCTCTTGCTTGAGAGTATATTCGGGCACGCTGTTCTGTATTGTTTCTCTTCCTCTTGTTTTTTATAATTTATATAGGAAATATTTATTTCAATGTTGTTACTCTTCTTAAAAAATTTATTTTTCCTTGTTTCCTTTCCTCACCGGGCTATTTTCCATGTTGGAGCCCCTGGGTATATAGCCTCATGCTTTTCCAACTAGGGTTGTAGCTTAGCAGGTAATAATAATAATAATAATAATAATAATAATAATAATAATGCCTCAGTTATGGTCCCTCACTTCAGTAAAAGTAGAAAAACTTATTCTAACAATGTTAGGATTAACAAATAAATAGGAGACGAAAGCAAACATCCAAGCTAAGTTCCTAGGGCCATTTTTCATCCGTCAAGAAGCGTAACCAAAGTCGAAAGTTGGCTCAACATTTCCAAGATATACTGACACTTGCCCGGCCTTCTGAAGTGTTGGTATGAATTACTGCTATAAACAAGTGCAGTCTAATCTCTGGCTATTGTCTATATCTCCGTTGTTGTTGTTGTTGTTGTTGTTTTTCACTTTTTAAGAATAACAAACAGCCTTTTCCCTCTCTAAAACAATTATCAACCCGGAACAATGAAGATATATTTATACGATTAAAAAAGTAAGATAATTATCAGCACAGCGGTACGATAATCCCACAAGACCGCGAAAGGAAGTCGTTAGCATACGATAATCTAAAACATTCTCCTCCTCCTTCTTCTTCTTCCCCTTTTTACTTCCGTGAAAAGACCGAGGTCAGCCTTGACTCCCAAAGGGTCACAGCGGTATTCCCTTCAGGAAGAAGAGAATTTATATCCTCAAATGGCGACTGAAACCTACAGATGATCTCTGTCTATGAAGTTATCGTAGCTGGGATTTCCTGCATATATAATGGATGACGGGAAAACAAAGAGTTGAATTACAGTCCGTGGAAATAAAATTGAATATTCATTTTATTTTGAAACGAATAAGATTACATACGGGGAGTCGTATCGTGTGCAATACATCATTTATCATGGGGAACCTGATATCGGCGGGTGAAGCAAAGATAAGAAAATGGCGAGCCGGATAAGGGGAATTTCTAATCTTTATAAGGGATTTTGGATGTTCTTGTATCAGTGGGTAACTCGTTATGTACGTGATAAGCGTGATAAGGGATTATTTCCTTAAAACTTTAAGAAGGCATCTATTTCCGATAGGCTTTTTATTACGATTAATTCATAACATCGTTATAGAGTCGAAACGCACAAACAAACACACACACACAGATACACACACATGTATATATATATATATATATATATATATATATATTATATATATATAATATATATATATATATATATATATGTGTGTGTGTGTGTGTGTGTGTGTATAAAACCTTTCACGCAGATTAAATTTGCTTTATTGAGCAAAACAAAAAAATGCCAATTACTGATATCTTTTTGCGCTAATCTTAATGAACACTAATTCTAGGCAACTTCATTATGTTAGGTAAAACTCAACTTGACTACACAAGGAATTACAAGTTTCCAGTTATCGCTTCAAATTCCCAGAGATTCAGAACCAGGTCAAATCTACTTTTGATGACATTTGAATTTATAGTATATACTTTTTAACGCTGATATTATTTACAAACTATATGCCACAGGGCCTGGCGCTGGGCCCCAGGAGGGCATTCATCAAGATGAAATAAAGTAAATTGACAAGGAATTACAATAACGACTCAACTTCAGCTCAACAAATCATTGAAAACCTGACGTCATAACATTAATTATTCCTCCAGACGGGGGTTCGAGTCCCGGTCAGATTCGTTAGTGCTACTAGTGTCTGCAACCTTACCATCCTTGTGAGCTAAGGTTGGGGGGTTTGGGGGAGCCTATAGGTCTATCTGCAGAGTCATCAGCAGCCACTGCCTGGCCCTCCCTGGTCCTAGCTTGGGTGGAGAAGAGGCTTGGGCGCTGATTATATAATATATGGTCAGGCTCAAGGCATTGTCCTGATTGCTAGGGTAATATCACTGTCCCTTGCCTCTGCCATTCATGAGCGACCTTTAAACCTTCTGGAGCTTATTTTATTCAGTATAATGTTCTTAGCTATAATCTAAATATCTCTTCTTAACGTATTCCATTTATTATTATTAATATTATTATTATTATTATTATTATTATTATTATTATTATTAGATATTTTACTGTCTATTCCTCATTATTTTCATTCAGTTCGACATTATGACGCCTCTCAGAGATTTATTATATTTTTATGATACAAGTCGTGTTGATTAGTGCATATAATCCTACATATCCAATTAAGTTAATAATATAATCACGTAAACTATAGCATAATCTTACTAATCTTTAAATTGGGATAATTAAGGGATCTAATTTTGATTAGAATTACATTAAATTGGAGCAAGATTTGGTTTTTCCTTTAATTCAAAATGTTACGGATAACTGCTATGATAACCTACTTACACACACGCAGCTCTAGTCGAGACTAGTACTAACTGGAATTATGTATGAGAATAAGATTTTAATTACTGAAATTCCATCATTTTCCGGTAAACTAGTTTTGTCTAGGTAATACTTACTATATACCCCCTACATCTATTACGTCAAGTTTCAACTAGTTATGTTAAATTTGGGATTTACAAATAACTGGTATACTGTAAAGTATAAATGGTATGTTTTGCATAGTACTGTATATCATAAGCGATATATATGTATGTAGATATATTTGTGTATATATATATATATATATATATATATATATATATATATATATACTGTATATATATACAGTATATATATTTGTATATACATATATATATATATGTATATATATATACATATATATATATATATATGTTTTGCATAGTACTGTATATCATAATTGATATATATGTATGTGTGTATATATATATATATATATATATATATATATATATATATACATACATAGACATACATATAATATATAAAATATATACATATGTATATATACTATACATAAATACATACATATATACATACAAACCCACATATTTATATATATGTATATATATATATATATATATATATATATATATATATATATAGATAAATAGATAGATAGATAGATAGATAGTGTGTGTGTGTGCAGTCGTGTAAGACTTTTTAAATGCTGAATGCTATCCGGACATGTTATCTTTATTAAACAGAAAAAAATAATAACTATTCTAAAAAACATTTCCTATGAAAAAGGTCATCTCTCTGTTGTGTAGAAGCTAGGTACTTTTTATAATAGTGATTTTTTTCCTCTCTCTCTCTCTCTCTCTCTCTCTCTCTCTCTCTCTCTCTCTCTCTCTCTCTCTGTGAGTAAAGGATAACCTTCCGTCAAACGCTTCCACTGGTTTAATAATCAGAAGTCAACATACACTTACACATTCAAGTCACGTATAATTTATCAACAAAGTAAAGCTGGCACCCCGATGGTTTTTATGACTGTGTTTACAACGAGTAGCCCGTGTACTTGTAAACAGAAAGCTACGGAATCCCAACAGAATAATTATATCATTATTATTACTTGCTAAGCTACAACCCTAGTTGGAGTAAACAGGATGCTATATGCCCAAGGCCTCAAACGGGGATAAATATCCCAGTGAGGATTGGAAATAAAATAAGGATATAAATAAAACTATAGGAGAAGTAATGAACAATTAAAATATAATATTTTAAGAACAGTAACACCATTAAATCAGATATTTTTATCAGCTAATACTAACGTACATGGTACTGCCGCAAAATGCAAAGCCTTAATTCAAGATAAAAACACAATTTTTCTAGAGAGAGAGAGAGAGAGAGAGAGAGAGAGAGAGAGAGAGAGAGAGAGAGGGGTATCTTCAAGAGTTAAATCAGCCGTAGGGCAATCAGAACTTGACATATCTCACCTACGTAATAACAGGTTTGCTTGCCCATAACTACCTGCCACATTGTTTCTAAGAAACAAAACCCTTTGAAAAGACCTTTTGGCTTAACAAACTTCCTACTCCTTTGTGTACTCTAAGGACGCTCCATCGGTATTTTCTATTCGCACAATATTCCGAGAACTTTCGACCGAACCAAAAGTTTAGCTTCGTGGGTCAGATTCTTGCGGTCTTGATGGTTTCCTCTGATGGTAGTCATGATAACTTTGGCCTCAAGGAGACCCAGCGTACCAGA
>NC_090726.1:33109127-33116627 GCF_036898095.1 Palaemon carinicauda | reverse complement strand
CTTGCTTTGAGAGAGAGAGAGAGAGAGAGAGAGAGAGAGAGAGAGAGAGAGAGAGAGAGAGAGAGATCGGAAATTCTATTATCTACAAAATGACAGTCTACAAATGGATCTAGTTTTATCTTGAAGTTGTTTATGGCTTCACTGTTTATCTCGAGATAAGAACGCACTTCTCCATTCGTATGTTTACAACCGCTTATCTAACGAGGAACAAGAATGATATATTTTTTGATGGAGTTATCGTAAATAATTGAATAATAAAAAAAAAAAAGCACACACATATCATCATCATCATCATCATCTCCTACGCCTGTTGACGCAAAGGGTCTCAGTTAGATTTCGACAGTCGTCTCATCTTGAGCTTTTAATTCAATAATTCGCCATTCATCATCTTCGCTATTCATCATGTGTCTGTGTGCTTTTGTATGTCTGCATGTGTGTACCAAAAAATTAAATGAATAGAAAAACTCGAATAGAACTAGTACTTAACGCCTAAATGACATCGTCAATGAAATAAAAATATTCTTTTATGACTTGATACGCATCCTACGCTTGCTAAGTGTGAATGTGTTTTGTTTAACATTTGTGAAATATTAACACAAGGTCTTAATATTTTTCTTTTTCTTCAGGATGTGATAGCGGCTTCGGGAAACTGTTGGCGATCCAGCTGGACAAAATGGGATTCAAGGTACAGTGACAGGTTTTCATTTTTATTCTGTATAATTATATGTATAAAAAAACACAGGAAATACACGCACGTATTAACGATAGATTATAATACATGAACATACGCTACCAGGGTCTAAAGCGATGTCAGGCAGGGCAGCCGATCGGGACTGCAGTCTACCCCAAAGCCAATACAAAGTCTTAAAAGAAGGCAACCGTGCTTACTCCACACACACACACACACACACACACACACACACACACACACAAAAGCACTTTAATGTAAAAAGAAGACGGTAAAGTCATGAAAGTAAATCTAGTGTAACTTCTACCTTAATTTCATAAAATAAGAAATAAGAATTTTTCATGCTTACTTGTATTAATCATACATCACGGTAAATTTATGAAAATAAACCATGTGTAACTTCCACCTTAATTTCATAAATTAAGGAATAAGGTATTGGCAATTGCAAAGCAATTCAAAGTAAATTCAGATTTGGTTGTAACGGTAGCAGTAATAACCAATCGTTCATAAGCAGAATCACTTATTTATTAATTATTCTGCTATTCTACTTTTCTGAGAGACATACAGTATATCAAGCAGTAGTTATCCAGGATGGAATGGATATATATATATATATATATATATATATATATATATATATATATATATATATATATATAAGACGGCTCCTGGATATTTAATGTTCCACGGAAAAAGGGAGAATCGGACGAACAGAAAAAAAAAATTACACATAGTGTATATTCAAATACATATATACATGTGTATATATATGCATAGTGATAGATAGATAGATAAATAGATATATAGATAGATGGATAGAGATAGATAGATAGCTTTATAATGTACCCACCGTGTGTAAACTATAAAACTAAATGAACACGAGTGTATATTCCTATAAACTTCATCATCCACGTAAACTTGAGATGAAGAAATATAGATTAATCCAAACCTAATACCGTTTCTTCTGCTCTCCTGAAGGTCTACGCCGGATGCCTCATGCCAGAAGGAAAGGGCGCCTTGTGCCTGAAGGAGGAGGCGTCTTCCAAGCTGACAGTTGTCAGCGTAGACGTCACTAAAGACGACGAAGTACGAGCTGCTTACAAGTTCATTGAGGATGACCTCGGAGATATGGGTGAGTGATCACTAGATTTTATAAGCATTTTTTTTTTTTTATTAATTTTTTTTTAATTAATTTCCCATGAATTTAAAACCTTTTTTCATGTATCTTTAATTTCATAAATTTTGATCGAGTTTAAAGTTTTAAACAATCTAAATTCCATATCTGAATATTCTGTTCCGTCTTGCCATGCATTCAAAACTTTTAGAGAATGCATCTATTATTTCATGAAATTTGCTGAAGAGTTTAAACGATCTAATTTCCATATATTCGACGACTCGATTTTCCCATATTCAATTATCGCAAATTCTAGAGTTTTGCAAAAAAGAAAAATTCTTGAAAAACTTCAATTTCTATATTAAGCTTCCAAAAATGTTTGCCCTCAGTAACAAAGTCCTTAATATAACTATTCGTGGAATATTGCTGGATTCTTGATAAATTC
The DNA here is from genome assembly GCF_036898095.1 of Palaemon carinicauda. Lineage (NCBI taxonomy): Eukaryota > Metazoa > Arthropoda > Malacostraca > Decapoda > Palaemonidae > Palaemon > Palaemon carinicauda. The sequence goes on along the minus strand of NC_090726.1, from coordinate 33,114,380 downwards.
TTCTTTTGACAGTTGGTCTATCTCAAAATTAATTTCGGCAAGATATTACTTATTTAAATAATAATTCGCACGTCGATTTTTTTTATATTAGAGTCTTAGCAAAATTAGAAATCTCAGGTAAGGGACTCAAACTTTAATCTTCCATAAGTAAACTCTTTAATCTCACTCTAATTTCCTCTTTCTAGAAAATATAGTATAATTATTTTTCGTCATTTAATGTAATAATGATTTCGCCAGAATCTGTATTTATACATCGATGATTCTTTTTACTTAAATATCTATATTTTCTTCAAAATCTTTATAAAATACAACGTACATTTACTTTACATTTTTCGTTGAAAAATATAGAAACATAGCAAATATAGAAAAATATGGAAAAATATAGAAAATATAAAAAAAAAAATATAGAAACGTATAGAAAATACAAAAAATATAGAAACATATAATAGAAATAGGAAAATATAGAAACATATATAAAATACAGAAACATTTAGAAAATAGAGAAAAATACAGAAAAATACAGAAAAATATAGAAAAATACAGAAAAATATAGAAAAATATAAATATAAAAAATATAGAAAAATATATAACAGCAACGAATATTCCTAAACACAAATCTCGATAATATTGACAAATAATCTCTAGGTTCTCATCTCGAATCCCTTTCACCTTCTGCAGATCTTTGGGGCGTCGTGAACAACGCAGGCATAGCCGCCTTCACCGAGATCGAGTGGTGTCCCATCGCCGAATACCGCCGCGTCTACGAGGTGAATTCCCTGGGACCCATCAGAGTCACTCAGGCCTTCCTACCCCTGCTGAGGAAATCCTCCGGGAGGGTTGTGCTCGTTGCTTCCCTAGCAGGTGAGAATGAAATGAAGATTGATGTACTTTCTCTGGCTGAGTATTGGTCAAGAAGGTTTACACACACATATCCACAGAAACACACACACACACACACATATATATATACATATATATATATATATATATATATATATATATATATATATATATATATGTATACATACGTGTATATATATATATATATATATATATATATATATATATATGTATACATACGTGTATATATATATATATATATATGTATGTATATATACATATATATATATATATATATATATATATATATATGTGTGTGTGTGTGTGTGTGTGTGTAAATATCACCCACGAATGGCATTTATTACCGAATTCTATCTTGGGAATATATATCCACTTGGAATTCATTTTATGGTAACAGCTTACCTCTCTTGATGGCTCAGTTGGTAGAGTCCTCGCAGACATGGTTTCCGGCCGAATAGGTAGGGGTTCGAATCTCTACCCGGCCAGAAGCTGTTACCATAAAATAAATTCCAAGTGGTTACATATTCCCAAGATAGAATTCGGTATTAAATGCCCTTCGTAGGTGATATTTACACTGATTGAAATCACGAGTGTTAATGATATATATATATATATATATATATATATATATATATATATATATATATATATATATATATATATATATATATATATGTGAGCGTTTTGTGCAACGGGTAGTGTCTTGGTAGCGTCCCAAGGAGATGAATAACTTGACTTCGACAATTACAAGTCAGCGCTGAGGGTGTAAGAGTTTGGACAGCAAGATAACTTTAACTGTTGCAGAACATTTGCAAAAAAAAAAAAAAAAAAAAAAAAAAAAAAAACGGGGCGTATACTTTTATTTCTATGAAAACGTAATGACCGCAAGTTAGATGTTCCATAGAAGATATAAATAATTTTGATGGGGAAAGAATGCCTTGGTAACAGCAAATAGATGATACGATATATACCAAGTCAGAGTAGCAGACAGGTTTATTATGTGAGTGATTAATACAGAAAATATTTTGTTGACTATTGTACTGTAGACTGGAAAGTTTAAGCTACGAAGACTTAAAAAACAAAAACAAATAATGAAAACTAGCCCACCATTTGGCATTGCTCTGAACTCTGAAATAATTTAGACTTGCACGAAATTTAGATATCAATAGACATCATTAATGGCCTAATAATAGACATCATTAATGGCTTAATAATCCGTCGTATGTGCAGACTAAAGTCTCCCACCATCACCAATACACAGTTGACCTTAAAACGACAGCATTTTTGTTGTATGAAATCAGTAATGCTATTTCAATCCCAGTTCTCCTCTATAACCTTTCTCGTTGGTGTATGAATCAAGTCATTTCGTTCACTGTCAGTATATTTCGTTCACCATGACTAGGGACTTACGTTCGGAAGTCACTATGAATAAAGATAAAAAGAATTTGATTGCTAACATTAGAAAGTCAGGTTCTCTCTTTCACAAACGGGAACGTAGACCTAATAATAAATGATATTCCTCTCTCTCTCTCTCTCTCTCTCTCTCTCTCTCTCTCTCTCTCTCTCTCTCTCTCTCTCTCTCTCTCTCTCTCAGAAACATATAAACAAACTGACACACACTTCAACCACAAAGTGAAATGAGATACGTGTGAGAGCACCACATTTAAAAGTACATAATACCAACTACATGACAAAATCATAGCAACGTTGCTGGGGGGGGGGGCTGGCTCTAAAATTTCGTCTTTTCCTTTCTGTTTTTTCTTAAAAAATTTAAATCCCTATATTTTTTGGACAGATTCTACTACCTTCTATTCTCTTATGGCATCTTAAGATAACCAAAATCGGATTCTGCTCTAACCATTTTATGATTCTTTTATTGGAAAGAAGAGATCTTTTACTTTCCATTATTTCTCTCTTTGGATATATGGATGTGTAGACCGTAAGGCCGGCGCAAAGGGAACAGTAAGGACACTTAAAAGATGCTGTTCAGGTACATGTTCAAATGTCTGTATGGTCCCTCCCTCGTATTTTCATAAAAGTAAATAAATACCTATAAAAGGTCTCCTACCGTATATGAATTCCACCCGCCCTCAAGTTTATTCTTTAGACATTGGGCGGACCCGACCTGGACGAAATGACAGAGCGTTTTGTCGGAGTCACTCTTATGTCGGGCGTCAGTGAAGACGGAAGTCCTCTGAACACCATTCGCCTTTTATTTAATGGGTCTTTTTGTTGGGCGGGACCTCTCCAAAACACCCCGAGAGGATGTTTGTCTTGTTCCAAGTACAGCTGCACCGAAGTTGTGGCTAGTGGGTAGGAGGGGCTGTGTATTACCTAACCTGAGAGAAGAATGGAATTTTACAATCACTGTCTTGTTTTAAACGTTCGATTTTTTTTCCGTAAAGAACAGATTGTGAGGTTATTCTTACTGAAAAAAATGTGGGAAAAAATTAAATAAAACAAATAATTTTTCTGTAACTTTTAAATGTTTGAAAAATGAGATACAATTATTTCATAAACTTGCAAAGCTGTCTATTTTTCATCGTGATACACGCACAAAAGCCCACGTGGACTATATATATATATATATATATATATATATATATATATATATATATATATATATATATATATATATATATATATATACATATATATATATATATATATATATATATGTATATATATATATATATATATATATATATATATATATATATATATATATATATATATATATATAATGTATATATGATATACAAAAACGTGCAAATATGTGATGGTTAATGTGCTTGTTTTCCGAACATTATGTTCATCCTCGATACAGAAATTCAAGAGTGAATATAACAGTGACCATTCTAGTTCTCTCTTTGAAGCCAACTCACTTAGGGAAAACGCTTAAAAAAAAAGAAAAAAAAGAAAAGGGGCCATACAAAGAGAAAGAGACAATTAAATCATTAAATGGTTCCTCTTCAATTTCCCTATATCTGTCCGTCTTCCCTTCGCCCACCTTCATTTATCCTCTTAGCTAATGATAGCGTTTCCCACGAGCTCCATAAGGAAAGAACGATGCCCCGAAGTGCCTGACATTCCGAATCGCTTAAGGGCAGCCTCGTCTTCTTCCTGCGATGACCTCACGTGGGAAAGAAACCTAAGGATCGGGCGCCAGATGTGTGTGTGTGTGTGTGTGTGTGTGTGTGTGTGTGTGTGTGTGTCACGTGTGGCAATTCGTCTCTGCGATGATTGTTCCGAGATGCTGGACATGTGTGAGACTCTAGCTGTCTCTGCGTCTCATGACTTTGGCATTTCGAGAAGAAGAAGAATATCGAGTTGCTTTCATTGTTTACAACAGAGTATGGGTGCGTTTCGTGCGACCATATGTATTGCTTGCGTAACTGGTGCGAAGTTTTTCTAAAGATCATGCATTTTTTGTCTATGAATTCTGTTATTATCTATAAGGCGATGTCAGGCAGGGCAGCCGGTCGGGACAACGGTTCACCCCAAAAGCCAAAGCAAAGTCCTTCAAAAGAAGGCAACCGTGTTACCCCATACGAATGGGAAAAAGGCACGCTAATAGAAGAAGAAGAAGAAGAAGAAGAAGAAGAAGAAGAAGACTGTTGTGGTTATTACCCAGCAATGGTTACATTTCCTCTTTACAGAATCGGATGTCAGTGAAGACATCGGAGATAAAGGGAGTCTTTCTCTCATATCAAAGGTTAAGAAAATTCCCCAAAATATTCCCATGCGTTATTTAGATATCGTTACATGTCAAAAGAAAATGATCCGACTAAAAATTGACCTTTTCGGGACCATTTCAGAACAGTGTGAAATGACATGAATGAATCAACTTCTCTGGCCACGGAAGCTATTGCAAATAAACCAAAAGGATAAACTTTTTTTTCTTAAATGCCGTTTTTTTTCTTCTCAGCTCTAAATACATTCTTCTTCTTGTCTCTGTATAAGGCTTCAATAAGAAATTCTATAAATCTAATGATGTCAATGTTATCATATTTTAATCAAGATCAAGTTTACTAAAAACCATCAGTTAAAATCAAAATTTGAATTAAAAATATGATTAAAAGTAATACAAAATATTGTTCAGTAAATAAGAGGCGTGGTCCCATCAACAATTGCTGCAGCATTATCAACATTAGTTCTTTTAATTCTACAAGACAACGGAAACCAATCAACATAAAGCTTAAGGAAATGATATATAAAATAAAGCCACCCCACACAATTGCCAAGCAAGAAACCAAAAGTACTTAATCTAATGGGAAAAAATTAGTTACCTTATCCGTCACTAATTCCAAAATTATTTCAATTTGATCCATAGAATTTTGGCCATTAGGCCACGAGCTGGAGCCCGGTAGGCCGCTCCGCAATGAAGTAATA
>NC_090726.1:33099127-33104127 GCF_036898095.1 Palaemon carinicauda | reverse complement strand
ATTAACGATTGTCTGAAAGTTAAACTCTCTTTGTGTTGAATAAATGCCTTCACCAAACTCGAAGATTTTGCGAAGGTTATGTATATAAATCTCTCTGTATTGTTTACATGTTTGCTTGTGAGCAACTTTACACAAAAACTACTGTACCGATTCTGCCCAAACTTGGTAGTCATGTTGGGTATGACCAAAGCATAATTCTGTATTATTTTGGATACCGTACATCAAAGTACATGTGCGCAGCAGTACTTTGAAAATAATCGCAATGTTAAGTAAATGGCAAATATTTTATTGGTTTACCTTTTGTTTATGAACAACATTACGCAAAAAAGGTAATTAACCAATTTCATCGAAACTTGATGGACATGTGGTGTATGACCCAAGGGCAAATCCAATACATCTTGAAGAAAATACATCGAAGTATAAGTACGCAATGGAGTTAAGGGAAAAGTACTGCTTGGCGTGGCGAAGGCATGCTCTCTACCGAGTGCTCCTCTAGTTGTACTTGAAGTCAATTTTTTTTTATATCACTCGAGTTCCCCATCAATTTTTCTGCAAGAAAATATTGTCGCACTTTCCATCAATTAAATAATTGATTATTTAATTATTTTTCTTAAACTAATCAATTTTAAACATCTTCGTTAGCCAAAACGATTAATCCATCAAATATGTGAACAATTTAGCAATTATAAAGTTCTTCTCCTTTGTCGCACTTTCCATCAATTCAATAATTGATTATTTAATAATTTTTTTTTAAATTAATCAATTTTAAACATTATCTTCGTTAGCCAAAACGATTAATCCATCAAATATGTGAACAATTTAGTAATTATAAAGTATTTCTCCTTTCCTTCTTATTTTACTTAATTAAGTAATTATATGTCGGAACAATTACCAATACGTCTTTTATTCTTTAATTAACTTATCAAGCAGCTAGATATCTAGACATAATTTTCTAACTGAGTATCTAAATACATAAACAATTATTTAAATTCTAGATAAGGATTTTCCGTCATTATATATCAATTACTTAAATGGCCAAATAGTTCTCTGCGAACTTTCTTTATAGCCTTTAATATTTATAAATATTTTAAATATATGAATAATTCTAAAGACGTCTTCTAATATAAGCTTTGAATGATATAATTTAATCGAAATGGCTACAAACACATCGTTGTAAACGAACGAATTTTTACTTCATCCCAAACATTAAAATAGAATTTAAGAATTTAAGAATTTAAGTATCCATATGTCTACTCTAATGTTTTTCTTAATCTATATTCTTCCTTTTTTCGCAGGTCGATACACGTTCCCCGGTTTCACCGCCTACAGCATGAGCAAGCACGCGACGGTTTCCTTTGCCGACGGACTCAGACTCGAAATGCAGAAATGGGGTATTACTGTACACACGGTTGAACCAACCTTATACAGGTAATAATACTGAATTTTTTTGTCTGATTATGTTAAGGGAAAATGTATTCGTTAGCTGAGTTTCAATGTAACATTTGTATAGTCAACATTAATGTTCTTATGACTTAGCTTTTGCGAAAGCACCCACCTTTAGTAGTAGTAGTAGTAGTAGTAGTAGTAGTAGTAGTAGTAGTAGTAGTAGTAGTAGTAGTAGTAGAGATCATAACGTGTAAAAAAAATTAAAATCTACCAGTATACTAAATAAACTTTCACAAACTAATAATTCTTTGGCAATAAATCAGAAATTGTAGAAGTAAGCATCAAAGTGAAATAAGCAAATAAATAAATGCATGGTATATAGACAGAGCATTTTACAGCATACAGAATATCTCGTGTTTACGCAATGTTTTCGTATACAAAAATTTATAGAGTAGACAGAATACAAATGAATTTCAAACTACGTTACGAGAATGCTAAAAATTAAACCTGTATACGGTACACCTGATAGATGACACTTCGTGGGTGTTCCAGAGCTGTAATGCAAAGGATGTTACTTACAGGTCACGGAGTTGTAATTAGGAAATCCTTTTTTCATTACGAATAAATTCTGTCGTTTAAAATTAATTATCATACTGTGTTATATATTAATATACGCTATACAAAAACATGTTATATTTTAATCTATACAAAACCCTTTGTTTATACCTTCATACCAGCATGCATATATACTGCGATTCCTTGCAAAATATGAAAAAAAAATAACTTTCAACTAAATATAGTATCGTCGTTAAATATGGCAGTATTGTAGACGAGCAGCAAACAGACTATATCTATTTTTGCCATACTCTATCACAAAGAGGATCTCTCTCTCTCTCTCTCTCTCTCTCTCTCTCTCTCTCTCTCTCTCTCTCTCTCTCTCCTTATCAAGACCAAAACCAGACACGTTCCCCGCTCTATATTAAGGTCAGCTCCCTCTTCAGAATATCCTCTGAAGTGAGTTTTGGCGTCACGAACCCTTCTCTAATCAAGCCCTTCTCCCTCTTTATCTTGCGCAGGACGCCGATCAGCGCCGAAGATACCGTCCACCGCGCCCTTGACAAGTACTGGCAGGAATGTTCGGAGGACGTCAGGAACTCCTACGGCGACGAGTACATCAAGGACTTCAAGAACACCATCAGCAACCACTTGAACAGGGCCAAGCCCTCCGAGAAGATTAAGGAGGTCGTTGACGATATGGTGGACGCAGTTGCTGGAGTCGATCCAAAGGTTCGTATTTTGAGAGACGCTTTTAAAGGAAGTGGCCCGACTTCCACCATCTTGATTGGCTCGGTTTCCTTTATGGGGACGACGTGGGAATTCTTTTCATTTAATTTCTTTGGTTTTCTTCCTTTTTATCTTAATCTATTCACGTTCAATTTACTGTCTGTGACATAACAGGGGACATTGTTATGTTTGATAACCCATTATACTGCAAGTAGTCTTTCTTGTTCCTTTTCATCTTACTATTCACACATTCATTTCACTGTGTGTAACATAGCAGGGGACATTGTTAGGTTTCATAACACCATATATTGAAGGTAGAGGCTCTCTCTCTCTCTCTCTCTCTCTCTCTCTCTCTCTCTCTCTCTCTCTCTCTCTCTCTCTCTCTCTCTCTCTTTCGGGCCATATCATTTTAAGTGTTATTTTGATATTTTACTATTTACTATTCTAATGAAGGTGCATTGTGCCACTTTCAATTATTTTCTAAGAAAATGTGTGAACTAAATTTGCCACTTTTCGAAAAAGGGAAATTTAAGAGAATGCAATTATCTTTGTCTCTCCAGCATAACAGTGATGAAATTTAAAAAAAAAAAAAAAAAAAAAAAAAAAAAACTCATTACCAAAAACAGGTAAAGAAAGAAATCAATCTGTTTTCTTCAATTTTTTAACTTGAAATATCTAAGACTCTCTTAATATATGAAAGGCTTCAAATCCACCTGAAACAAACATTATGAAATCCCAATTGAACCAAAATACGTAACTGAAATATCTCTCTATCTCTCTCTTCACAAAATTTTCCTTTGATGAAAAAGAAAACAAAGGTGACCCTATCTATTTAAATGGCACTACAGTGAAAGTCTTCCTTATGAACAATACTTTCATAATACACTCGAATTAACATGATGTTGCTTTGCTTTCCTTCCAGACGAGGTATGTACCCAGCGTTGCCACCCAGATTCGCGCCAAAGTTCTTTCCATTTTACCGGATAACGTCCGTGACAGTTTTCTGCTCAGCGGCCAGCCAAGAACGCCACCTGCTGATGTCGGTGAGTGACCTTTGACCCTTGTCCTTACTCATTAAGCCAAATTTTCAGAGTTATTCTTAATCTTTCAGTCTAGTTTTCATCATATAGCTTGGTATGTTTTAAAATCAATGTGGTGGCCGATGTGGTAACGTCCCTGACTGGTGCTCGCCAGACTGAGGTTCGAGTCCCGCTCAAACTCGTTAGTTTCTTTGATCGTTGCAGCCTCACCTTCCTTCAGAGCTAAGGATGTGGGGGGGGGGTTGGGAGAGCCTATAGGTCTATCTGTCGAGTCATCAGCAGCCATTGCCTGGCCCTCCTTGGTCCTAGCTAGGGTGGAGAGGGGGCTTGGCCGCTGATTTTATGTATATATGATCAGTCTCTAGGGCAATGTCACCGTCCCTAGCCCCTGCCATTCATGAGCGGCCTTTAAAACCTTTAAACATGAGAGTTTTGTGTACTAATGTCTTTCAAATTCAGTTTAATTTTTGGCTGTTACCGTCTTGCTAGATATTACCCGATGATGTTCTTGAAATACTGGTCCATGTCTTTCAAGTATCAAAGTCGAGGTTGTGAGAAAACGATCACAGGGCTATTCTAGTCATAATTTCCAAAAATATAAGACAGTCTAGTCAATCCCTAATATCGCTCAGCAAGGTATTTCAAACTCAGTCACTACAGCACACTGATAGACATTTTACACTTAGCCAATACAACTCTCGACTAGGCTTTTCACATCCTCCACTACTGCTGTGAGATAAGAATTTGAAACTTAGACACCAGAGCTCTCTGCTAGATATTTTCAAGTTCAGTCACAAAAGCTCTAAACTAGGCATTTCAATACAGCCACTAAAGCTCTTAGCAATGCATTTTGAACATAGCTACTAAAGTTCTTTGCTAGATATTTTCAATTCAGTTACTAAAACTCTCAGCTTAAAAACATTTTCAACTCATTCACTGGAGCTTTCACCCAGTCATTTTCAAGATGAACTTTCTCAGACGACTGATGCTAATAAAAACTCTTCTTCTTTCAATCCACAGACAAGAAGACAAGGCGAAACTTGCTGGACCCACGCAACTCCAAAGATAGATTGGCCATGCTCTCCACCGGTGGGAAGATGCTTGGCGAGAAAGGCAAACTCATGAGGGTGTTCTCCATGCCCAACTGGGACAAGAAAGACATAACTCCATCGCCACAGTCCTCCAGCAAGTTCAAGTTTTAAGGAACTTTGGGAACGCAGAGATGTCAGCTGCGCTTTTGGAGAAAGAAATGCAGCTCCGTCTTGTTCTCTACATATGGTTAATAAAAAA
>NC_090726.1:33031627-33089127 GCF_036898095.1 Palaemon carinicauda | reverse complement strand
CATTCCTTCTTGCAGCCACACTAATTCAATTCTAGGTAAGATTTTGCTACTACAGACAAATTATGTTCTCTTCAAGTCATTCAACCAGTCAGTCGGTTGTATACACATTGCACTCTTTATATTTGCTTGATATTCTATAGAAGACTGTGTATACCAAGATATAATAAACCACCTGATAATTAATATAGAATTGTGGGTCATTTCTACATCGCCTACCACACCACTCGTGCCAATAACCCCCATTTATTAACATGGTGGCAAGGAAATGGGAATTGGATTCACCCAAGTCTACATAGAAGACTGCTGATTTTAGAGTCAGAAAAAAGTCACTGCTACAGTGGGTGCCTGAACGACTGTGAACTACTGATCTCACCTACTCATTGCTGATTATACAGGGACTTATTTTTCCTTAGGATAAGAAGTAGAAGAAGTAAGAAGATTTTTAAAGATAAATTTGAAGATTAATTATAAAAGATCAGAGTAAATATAAATTTAGTGACTTTTAGAAGTTATACCAGTGTTTAGAACAATATGGCAGAAGCACATTTTAAGTGCAGCTCATTTCTCAATAGTCACGATTCTAATTCAAGCAAAAATTATAAGAAATTTTATCAATTATTAGATTTTAATTTGGTTGTGGCTGGCATGTCTGTGAAGGACAAAGCTGTCAAGCAAGCAACTGCTCTATACTGTGTGGAAAACGATATTATTTTGGCGTTCGAATACTTTCCTTGGGAAAGGTAGATGGAACTCCTATAATGCAGAAAGGAAGGAGCCACATGATTTATTGTTCATGATTGAAGAGTATTGTAATCCCAATCAGTTTAAGATTGTGATGGTTGGAATATGGCGTCATCTACACCATTTGATACTTTTCTCACTGAACTGAGAAATACATTGATTCCATGTAACTACACTGAATCTGACATAAATGATTTGTGATAAGATTGTATTCTCTGCAAGGGGCAAACTTCAAGAGTTGCTGCTTCCGAAATCAAACTTAGATTTGCAGAAGGCTTGCAATATTTGCAACAATCGATGATTCATGTAAAGGAATGGTGAAGTGGGAAATTTATCGGGAAAGTGGACAAAGGTCAGAAAATTAGCAAATTAAAAAATGGAGAGCACTAGAAATCAGAAAAGAAATTTGAGATGAAGAAGGCAGTAAAGCCACAACATGAAAAGATGGTGAAAGACTGCAAATTTTGTGGATGACATCATGCTTTTGGCAAGGATAACAGTCCTATATATGGCCAAGTATGGAAAAGCTACCAGAAAAAGATACTGCTTTAAAATATAGAGCGCAAAAGGTACAGACAGTAGGGAACAAAGCCGGAAACAACAAGAAAAAGTGGCTGTTCGCTGTTAAAAAAATGGTGACTCAAGATTGTACGCAATGATGAAAGTCAATGACTTCAATGTCAAATTTTTGCTTGACCCCGGTGCAACAGTCAACTGTATTAACATAGGATATGTATACAGATACCAAGCGTAGGAAAATATAGAAATCTCTACATGTGGAATAACGCAGAAGAAAAATGCTATGGAGAGGTAGAACTCCTGGTAACTAATCATCCTAATGCTAAGAATGATCATACAGTGTTATTTTCTGTTTTCGGTAATCACCTTAATGCAGATACCTGTAAGAAAATGGGTTTTGTGACAATAAATGAAGAAAGCTTTCAAGTTGCTAGCGTCAAAGCAAATGACAAGCTAAGGGATCTTGATAAAGTGATTTTGACTGTCGACCCAACAGTATCCCCTAAGGTAGTGCCATCCAGAAATATTTCTACAGTATATCTATACAAAAGGAGGTGAAAAAGGCAGTGAATGAACAGGTAAAATGCAAAATCCTAGTTCCAGTAAAGGAACTAACCAAATGGTTTTCACAAATGGCAGGTGCTAGAAAGCCAAATACAGTAGAAAAATAAGAGTGATCCAGGTCATCATCCATCCACGAGCTCTCACCCATAGGAGCCTGGGGTGGGTCGAAGTCGTCAACTGTTGAAGCCGAGGGAACGTCACTTGCTGATGTCCCTGTTGCTGCTGGGGAGGTCCCACAAGATATATCTTGTAGAAGTGGCGCCGCCCTTGCTGCAGTGTTTTTGGGCCGCGTCTTGGAGTCCTTCGTCTCTCTCCAGGCTGGAAGGAGTTCCTCCAGAATTGATGTTCTGAAGGACTCCTCCCGCCTAGAAGAGGGCTATCCTTCTCTTGACAAAGGAAACACTGCGGGTTGTTCAGTCTCCATAGAGACGAGGCGTAGCACCTCGACCGGCGACGGACAAAAAGTAGACGTCAGAGACCTGCCAGAGATCTCGAGCCCCGGCTTGTACGAGAGTCGTGGGTGTCTCCTGGAGGAGGAGGAGGGTTACTCATTCTCCTCTTCTTGGTAGTAAGCACCGGCATCATCTGGACTTCCGATAAGTCCTGTTGGAGATATTCCGCCACTCCCGCAGCTCCTTGCATCTTCTTGATGGGAGGGACGAACATCTTCAGGGTTGGAGCTTTGAAAGGGGCTGGACCGAATGCTTTTTGGTTTGGGGTCAGACGGAGGAGAGGCCGAACTGGAGAAGATCGACTTCTCCAACGGAATCCTAGGAGTACTTGCTACTGCCTGGTCTGAAGAGGGTGGCCACATTCGCAACAGCTAAACGCACAGCCTTTACCAAGACGTTGAACCATGCAGGTTACTTCCCCGACATAGGAAGGATCGGAATCTCACTAGGAAGGTTAAGTGATGGATATCGCCTCCTAGGAGATCGTAGCTTTGGTACTTGAAACGAAAGGGAGCGAGGTCTCATACCTAGGACGATAGGCACTGGCATGGCATTTTGCTCAAGCTTGGAACAGTTGAGTACAGTAGTAGACTTTGCAGAGGAAGGTATCTGTACCATTGAAGATTCCTTCCAGATGGCAGGAAAAAGTACTGGGTATATGCCATGATGGGACTCAGCTAGAAGGTGATGATTACCGTGGGCGGGAAGGGACTCTCACATAAGATAAGAGGCTCGGGCGGGTCCTGGATGGACTGGACTAGGAGTTGGCCTAGATCTGGGTGAGCATGCTTCACACGCATGTGTAAGAGCTGGACTGTTTGTCAAGGGTCTATAGAGCTCAGTGAGTTTTACGCGGAGAGCGTTCACGAGTAGGCTGAAGTTGACGAACAGACTGGTATACCCGAGCAGAAAAGAGAACATCCTCAAGACGAGCAGGCAAGCGTTGATTGCGAGTTAAGGCGAGACATGAGCTGGCGAGTTCTCACGTGAAGGAGGAAGGTCCTCGTCCCTGCGGCAATCACGAGCTGGTCGGTGGTCATGAACCAGCGGGTAGCAGGCAATCACATGTAGGTGAGTGATGATCACGAGTTGGTGAGTGACAATCGTGAGCTGGCGAGTGACGATCACAAGCTGACAAGTAACGATTATGAGATGGCGAGTAACAATCATGAGGAAGCGAGTGATGATCATGAGATGGCGGGTGACGATCACAAGCTGGCAAACAACGAGAAGCTGGTGAATAACGAGAAACTGGCGAACGACGATAAGTTGGTGAACGACGACGAGTTGGCGAGTGACGATCACGAGCTGGCGAACAACGAGCAGCTGGCGCATGATTATCACGAGCTAGAGAACAGCAAGGAGCTGGTGAGTGATGATTACTGGGGAGTGACGACCACTAGCTCCGGGTAACGTGAACAGACATGTGTCTAAAGCAAGGGCGAAGCGAGTTCGAAGATCGTCGAACCCTACAATCATCGGGGAAGCATCTCTTGACGAAGGGGGAAGGAGAACATCTAGAAGGGCAGCAAGGACTACATTCCCTCGACGTGGTGGAACAGTGATCCCTGTGGCGCCAAGGGCTCCTGTCATCAAAAGCATGCCGGCAAGGAGGTGGCGAGGTGACATATGTCATCGGCAGGGAGGTGACACGTCGGCGGCGGCGAGATACCTTAGAAGGGGAGTCATGCTCCGAAGGTCTGGACCTCTGCGGTAAGAGGGGCAACGTCTGGAAGGTCTCTGCAATGGAATATCAATCAAGGGAGGACCTCACTCAAGGACAAGGGAGGTGACCACCCTCAGGAGAATCATGCCTCGGACTTTGCTCCCCCAACCCCAGAAGGCTGAGAAAACTCAGCAGAGGAATACTGTACCTGTCTCAGGCGGTGGCAGCACCTGCAGGAAATGGCGAAAATGGACGATGCCGGCGGCACGGGAGGAAGACACTCCAGGCTCGTGGGCTCAGCACTCCTCGGCGAAGGAGCTCCTACCACTGAAGAGGCCAGAATCCGTAGCGTGCGGGTAGTTACACCTCGCTAAAAAGTCTTATGGGTAGTCTGCCTGCTTTGCCAAAAGTATAAGCCTTATGAATAGTGAAAGGGTTTGTATTTAGTGCCAGAACAAAACTGTTTTAAGAGTCAAGTCCCGATCTAATGCTCGACTCAACGGTTCTAAGGAGCTCCTTGCAAGGAAAGCAGCTCTTTGGCTACATTCCATGGAAGAAGTCTCACTTCTGACTGAGGGCAAGTTAGCTCAAAACTCCATATGAGCATGGATAATTCCACCAAAGAGGAAATATTAACTCCTTTCAGTCTAAAGACTTGGCTTATGGCTCAGCAATAGCCTTTCACTGCCGAGACTAAACAGAGTTTTTCCTAAAAGATATAACAAAAACTCAGCAATCAGGGATATAATGGCTCCAAAAAGAGAGACACCCTTTTCATGACACTAAACCTAAAATATTGTCCACTTCACCTGGCAGAAGGTGATGGGAGACTTCCTGAGGTATCCAGACATGCATTTTGTCACTGAGGGCAAAAATCCTCTCTGAGTGAGATGCTAGATAGCCTCCAGGCGTGAAGTCATACAGATGTGACTGATTTGTGGAAGATTTTAGCATGCGGTTGATAAAGAAGGTCGTGTAAGGAAGGAAGCTCCCCAGAAAATCTGTCAGTAAAACCAGAAGGACTGGTACCATTTTGCTTGCGGCCATAGTGGAACTATCAGAGTCATGAATAGATTGTGTGATGATTTCATTTTATTGGGGAGTCTCCTCATCAGGCAGAAGGGGGAACGCACATACGTCTAGATTGTCCCATGGCTGTTGGAAAGCATCCTGGAAGGCTGCGTACGGGTCTGGTACTAGTGAGCAGTACACTGAAAGCTTCAGGTTGAGAGATATCACGAACAGGTCTATTAGTAGCAAACCACAAAAAGTCAGGACTTTGTTGGCTTTCTGGGGATGTAAAGACCATTCGAAACCAACTATCCGAGTCTTCCTACTCAGACTGTCTGCAGAATGTTCTTCTTATCTGGAATGACCCCGGTTGACAGGGAGATCAAATCGTCTTCTGTCCATCGCAACATCTCAACAGCTAAATGGCATAGCTGCCGAGAAAAAATACCTCTTTGTTAGTTCAGATATGCCACCACCACCGTATTGTCAATCATCAACACTATGTAGTGGTCTGAAAGGAGATGTTGGAAATGTTGAAGAGCTAGGAAGGCTTCCCTCAACTCCAGGAAGTTTATGTGGCATTGCCAATTGAACTCGGACCACAGCCCGGAGGGCATGAAATGTAACAGGTGACCGCCCCACCCTTCTTTTGATGCATCCTAGAAGAGCATCAAGTCCGGGGAGGAAAACGATCTATCCTCTGCTCCGACTCTACCGCAATAAGCAATTCAGATGCCACTGAAGTTACTGAATGCAAAGGCATATGTTGGGGACTAGATAGACACCCGAATAGGAAAAGTCTAGTCCCTAACATACTACTGTATAGGCATTAAAAATCACTGATTACTGGGTATGACTAGACAAAGCTTACATTACTGAAATGCATAAAATTATAAAGAAAATAAAAACACAAATAGATGAAATAAATGAAAATCAAACTTCACATTAATGTACTGTAGATTGGAAAGTTCATGGCCTACCTATATGAAGTGTAGAAAGGTGAAGATGAGGAAGATATTCCAATTTTCTCTTTCAAATCTATCATGATTCTCACAAATTTTCTCTTAAGTAGGCTTCACACAGTCATGCGTTTGTACTCGGTTATACAAACACATTTTTGAAGTAATATTTAAACGTGAACGGGATATTTAGTTGTCAAACATGTTGGTCAAACAAACAGTTTGAAGAAAGTCCACAAACCGTTTGCATGTGAGAAAAGCGTCAAACATCATCTATCCTCAAATAATTACGCCAATCATCTGGCTCTAATTCCAAATCAACAAGTAAGTTGGTATGTGAAAGTTTACCTCTTTTCAACAGCCAGTCCTTCGTCCACTTTGATATTTTTATTCTTAGTGACACCACTAAGCCAGTGGCAATCAAACCATCCTGGGCAATGGGTAAGAGGCATATCTTAGCTTCACAAACAGCACGAGTCACCAAGTCGAGGACTAAGTTTGATGTATGTTTGGTTTGACTGCCTGACACATCTTCAAATTGTTTGTTAAGCACGTTGAACAACTGAGTTTGACAAACCATTTGACTGTAAAAACTCCTTTACGCTAAATGCTATCACTAAAACTCTTACTGTAGACCCTATTGTAACGAGTAGGCTGTAATGATCAAACTCAAAAACACTATAAATTATTTAAAAACGGTTAACAACGAGATTTTATGGGTAGGCAAGAGGAGACCACTACATTAAAATTGGGTCTACGTTATAGTATCTACTTTTGTTTGAGAATCATTGTTGCTATACAGCTCTAAACTCGTAAGAGTTTCACGAAGTGCTAACTATTAAACCTCTAAAAATTCATTAATTAAGGTCATGATGTACCAGATTAGGTTGAAGTAAATTTTTTATTTTGAGTCTTATAGCACTCATATTCCAGATGGGGGATTCCAGGGTTTAAAGGGTAAGGTAAGGTTAGGTTAGGTTAAATTATGAAAGATAACTTGAAGTTGGGTTACAAAAATCTAGATTAGAATGCATAGAACCTTTGTAGTTTGTGGGGACAGAGTGAAAAACCACATTTTACAGACACAAGAACATCACCTAACCGAATGTTTCCTATCTAACCTAACCTAACCAACCAAACCTAAGGTTCTCCACCTAGCCTAGGAGCCGTATCCTTGGAATGCCGTACGCTTATCTTACACTGTGTTATAAGGTTTACTATTCTAAACACACACACACATTATACTGTATATATATATATATATATATATATATATATATATATATATATATATATATATATA
Organism: Palaemon carinicauda; assembly: GCF_036898095.1. Taxonomy (NCBI): domain Eukaryota; kingdom Metazoa; phylum Arthropoda; class Malacostraca; order Decapoda; family Palaemonidae; genus Palaemon; species Palaemon carinicauda. Next base: position 33,081,912 of record NC_090726.1, on the reverse strand, counting down.
TATATATATATATATATATATATATAATTATAAAAACCTATAAAACAGGAGGTAAAATATATGGCTTGTGTATTGCTGAGAAAACAATAGGCTAGACTAAATAAATACATTTGGTTTATATGTAAAATTAGTCATACCTAAATTGGGCTGGGACAATGCAATCCTAAATTACAGAGGAGCCACAGTCTAAATTTTGTAAATCATACAAGGAATTTTTGCTATGCAACCCTAACTTGTCGAACTACTTAGCATAGGCCTAAACAAGTATGGGTAGCTTAAAAAACACAGGCATCCCCTACCTTAAATATTTCACGAGGATTTATAGCTTAGGACGAATCTAAGACACTTTTCTTACTACATTAGTACAGGTAGAAAGCCATTTAATGTGGATAGCACATAAATAAATACATAATTTAACCGATATGGTAAAATCAAGACCTTTTCTAAGATCAACGTATAACGCACACATAAAGTCACTAAGACACTAATTTCAATTTTCTCGAAATCCATCAAAGAACAGAAAGTAAACTTTGAACTCTGGTACTAAATATCTACAATTATATATATATATATATATATATATATATATATATATATATATATATATATATATATATATATATATATATATATATATATATATATATATATATATATATATATATATATATATATATATATATATATATATATATATATATATATAAACACAGTACGATAAATGAAAATTAGTAAAAAGAAAGAAATAATCGATTTTACCTGAATAAATATTTGATTATCATGAGTGTATGAAATATAATGTATTTTTCTAGTAAATACGCTTACTCAAAAACGGATTTTGAGCGAAGCGAAAAATCTATTTTTGGGTGAGATAGCCATGGCGTCCTGATGGAAGGTTCCTGTTTGGTAGCTTCCTTGGGTATAAGACTACTAAGATATTCCCAGAGAATTTAACCACAGGTTATCACAGAATTCTAACTTCTGGAGCGAGTATCTCAAAGGTTTCCCTTTAAGACATCGTAATACAACAGGGGACACGCATGTCTGGTCGTGCCACATAGCTATCTCCACCCCGAACAGAGTTAACGCTTCGGTGTGTAAGGGCTGAGAATAGCTGGGAGCCGTTCCACAGCTAATCTCACTCGTGGCTACTACTGATACTCGAGACGTAAACAAACGGACGCCATTGCTCTAATGACGTCACGAGCGTCTTTATCCTGGCGCCAGTTGCTGCCCATCACCATGATACAATTGTGTAGGGTGGGAACAAACTGACGAAGTAGTAGGGAGGGTCCATCAGGACGCCATGGCTATCTCACCCAAAAATAGATTTTTCGCTTCGCTCAAAATCCGTTTTTTGGGCTCAAGCCATGGCGTCCTGATGGAAGAGTACCAGAGAATCAATGTATCGTGGTAGATTTTCCCCCCAGAGTTAAGTGCCTAGGCATTGACAAATAGCAAAGTAATCTTAGATAAGAACCATAGGAACGAAGTATCCTGCCCCCCATTGGTAGGAAGTTCCCATGGGCTATGCCGACGTCAAAGTGGTATTGAAGGACTATTCATCTTGACAGAAGAGCTTTTTAATAGCTTAGAGATGAAGCAGAATGTTTGATATTTGTATAGGAACATTCTGAGTGGGTCAGTGGTGGTTGGGCACTGTGTGTAGGATTCATCTCCTGATTATCAGAAGTAAGTATTCGAGTAGGAACCTTACTGAGGCAAGATGAATATAATTTAAGGATAGATATCTTAAATTCTTCATGACCATAAGAAAGGAGGAATAAATAAAACTATGACAGTATATATTTCATAGTAAGTAGGAGCTGAAGGAGACGCATAAGTAATAAAATAGAAATTTTATTTCACAATGCAGAAATTAAATAATTTACAGCAAAAGTAAAGTTCATTTACAGTAATAATAATGTACATAGAAATAAAGGCTTGCTCTTGAATCTGAAAGGGAATTTCAGGATTAGTAGGTACTCGTTCTCGAGGAACGCAAGTCTTTAAATAACACATCATGCTCAAGGCATGCGGCACTTGTGTAACACTATGACATTTCACCTGGGATAAGAACAGTTATAAAAGCACTAAGTGTTTTTAGACATCACTATGAATCACTCGAGGGTCAACATAGGCACCCGAAGAGTTAGAGTCCCAAATAACTCACTGTTCTACGCAGAGTTAGGTGCAGGTTTCATAACACTACCTGCGGCTACCACAAAATGTTTGATTTCGTGCACTTGTTTCGCATAATGTTTAAAGAAAACTCGCGAGGACTTCCAGCCCGTAAAGTTTTTAAGGCTTTCAAAGTCCATGCTCTGAAAAAAGTTCAGAGAAGATGCCACTTTTCTAGGATCATGACCAGCGGGTGTACTGTTCGGATCCGCTCTGCGAATGAAGTAGGTGATTTTCGCTCTTAATTGTTTCAGTGACAGGTCGCTGCCCGATGTTTCTCCTTTGAAGAGTTGGCCTCCACCAAAGTTTGAAGTTCTGCGAAGATAGACCTTGAGGCTCTCTACTGGACATAGAGAGACATCCTCCTTCAGGGGGCATATTCTCCAAGGGCCCCATCTTTTGGTGGGTAATTCATTTTTGGCGAGAAACGTCGGATCAGGGGAGAGGGTCACTTCTCCTGAATCAGCAAACAGGATGTGTCCCTCTTCTCTTGATAATGCCACTATTTCGCTGACTCGAGCTCCCGAGGCGAGAGCAAATAAGAATATAACTTTCTGAGTCAGATCCTTGAGGGGGCATGAATCGTTGTCCAAGTTGGAGGCGAAATGGAGCACCTTGTCTAGTGACCAGGAGATCGGTTTCGGAGGGGGTGCTGGGCGGAGGCGAGCACATGCTTTCGGCAGTTTGTTAAAGATGTCGTTGGACAGATCAATTTGGAAGGCATATAGAATTGGTCTAGTCAAAGCCGATTTGCAGGTTGAAATCGTATTGGCTGCTAATCCTTGTCCATGAAGGTGAATGAAGAAGGACATACAGAAATCAATGGTGATTTCTTTAGGATTTTTTGCTTTAACAAAGGAGACCCATTTCCTCCAGGATGATTCATATTGCCGTCTCGTGGATTCGGTCTTGTATTCCTCTAGGAAGTCTAGACTTTTCTTCGAGATCCCAAACCTCTTCTTTGCGGCAAGGGAGAGAAAATCATGAGATGAAGGTCCTTGATTTTCGATGATGAAGCGAAGACAGTCGACTTCTGTACTTGTTGAGAGAGAACTGGGCCCGGGAGAGGGATCAGCTTGGGCTGCAGCTCCAGGACCAGGGGGTACCAGTTGCTCCGGGGCCACTTGGGAGCCACTAGGGCCGCTGTCCCTTTGAAGGTTCTCAGTTTGGAGAGGACTTTCAACAGAAGGTTGGTGGGAGGGAACAGGTATATCTTGGACCATCTGTTCCAGTCCAGTGACATGGCGTCCACCGCTTCTGCTTTGGGGTCCTCGTACGGGGCTACGTACAGAGGAAGTTGATTGTTGTCGCTCGTTGCAAAGAGATCTATCTGAAGTTCTGGGACTTGATGAGAGATGAAGGAGAATGATCTTGCGTCTAGAGACCATTCCGACTCTATCGGGTTTGTCCGAGATAGAGCATCCGCTGTCACGTTGCGGAATCCTTGTAGGTGAACTGCAGACAGGTGCCACTTCTTCTTCTCCGCCAGACGGAAGATTGGGAGAAGCACCTGATTTATCTGGGGCGATCTTGAGCCCTGGCGATTGAGACAACGAACTACCACCGAGTTGTCTAGGGTTAGACGGATGTGGATCGAGGGCGGCGGGGATAGCTTCTTCAGAGTAAGAAGGACCGCCATGGCCTCCAAGATGTTTATGTGGAACGTCTTGAATAGTGGAGACCAGGTCCCTTGAGCTTGTTTCAGGTGGGAGTGACCTCCCCAGCCCTCCAGTGAGGCATCCGTGTGGATGTTGAGTGATGGAGGAGGGTGTTGGAGAGGAATGGACCTTTTCAGGGCCATTGCTTCCGACCACGGCTTTAGGAGGCGTCGAAGTCTGTCTGGAAGCCGTCTCTTGAGGTCTCTTCGAGCGATGGATGCCGATCGTCTCCAGACTCCCGCGGCATCCTTTAGCTGTGCACGAAGCACTGGGTTTGTCACTGAGGCGAATTGTAGAGAGCCTAGAACTCGTTCCTGCTGTCGTCTTGAAATGCGTTTGGATTTCAGTAGTCGCTTGACAGACCCTGCTATTTCCTTCCTTTTCTTCTGGGGGATGGAAAGGCGGTGTGACTGAAGATTCCAGTGGATTCCCAGCCACTGAAACTTCTGAGCTGGAGAGAGGCGAGATTTCTTCTCGTTGATCTTGAATCCCAGGTGTTCTAGGTACTGGGTAACTTCGTCGCAAGACTTTGTACACTCTTCGGGCGATGGAGCCCAGACTAGCCAGTCGTCGAGGTAGGCCATCACCTGGACGTTTCTTAGGCGGAGCTGTTGTACTATGGCATCCGCCAGCTTTGTGAAGATCCGAGGGGCCACATTGAGGCCGAATGGCATGGCCCGGAAGGCGTAGCTTTTCCTTTGGAGTCGAAATCCTAGGTAGGAGGAAGCGTGATGGTTCATTGGAATGTGCCAATAGGCATCCGCCAGGTCTATAGAGACCGTGTAGGAACCTTGAGGCAGAAGGGTCCTTATTTGTTGAAGCGTCAGCATCTTGAATTTGTTGTTCTCTATGAACTTGTTGAGGGGGGATAAGTCCAGAATGACTCTGAGCTTGTCTGAGTCCTTCTTGGGAACGCAAAACAGTCTCCCTTGGAACCTGGTGGACTTTACCTTCCTTATCACCTTCTTGTTCAAGAGGTCTAGAACATATTCTTCCAGAATGGGGGTCGATTGTTGGAAGAACCGCTGGAAGATTGGGGGTGGATGCACCCAACTCCAGCCTAGACCGTTCTTGATGATGCTGTGTGCCCAAGGATCGAAGGTCCAACGATCCTGGAATTGGCGGAGTCTTCCTCCCACCGGAAGCACTTCATTGCTTCTGGTGTCCCGAGGACTTGTTGCCTCGGCCGCTAGCTCCCTTTCTTCCTCTACCTCTGGAGGGACGACGAGAGGCGTCTCTGCTTGCACCCCTGGACGAGCCTCTACCTCTGGCATGAAAGGTAGTGGTTGGCTGTTCGAAGGCAGGGGTGAAGACCGGTGACTGTGACAACACCGGTTGGGGGACCAATTGAAAGGTCTGTTGTGGTTGGGCAACCACTTGGGAGGTAGCGGGTCCCGGAAACTGACGTCTTTGTTGACGTTGCTGGGGTTTCGGTTTCTGAGGTTTCCTCTTAGGCTGAGGTCCATCGTCCTGAGAGGTTTTCCTTTTCCTGGACATGCCCCACTTGTGGAGAAGGTTCCTATTCTCCGTGGCGGCTCTGTCCGTTATTTCCTTGACAAGGTCCGAAGGAAACAGGTGCTTTCCCCAGATGTTGGAGGAAATCAGCCTCCGGGGTTCGTGTTTCACGGTGGCACCGACAAACACGAATTCACGACAGGCTCTACGAGCCTTTATGAAATGGTACAAGTCCTTCATTACCGTCAGTAAGTGGGATTTGGCCAGTACCATGTAGTGATCTGGTACTGCTGTGTCACAGGCCATAACTTCAAGTTGGACTTGATGAGAAAGAGACGCTGCAAGCCTCTCCTTCGTGTCTTGTTCCCGGCGAAGGAGGTGATCATTGAGCTTAGGGAGGTCTTCATTAAACTGACGTCCGGCAACGTCAGGATCAAGCCTACCCACAACGAAAGTATGTTGGACATCTTTCCATTGTCTAGTGTCAGGGGGCGTTACGATGGAGAAGGGTCTGCACTCCTCCAGTGCAGGGCAGGGTTTCCCTTCTTCCGCCGCCTTAAGGCATGCAGCCAAGGCCTTTTCCAAAAATGGAAGAACCGCAGTGTCGGGAGCGACATAAGTAGGATGCTTCTTGCTCAAGGCAGGAAGCTTAGAGCAGGTAAAGCCCCTGCTCTTAAATGCGGAGGCTAACATAGCCTGGGCCTTAGCGAGATCGAACACTATCTCTTCCTTAGGTTCGGTCTCCTCCTTCGAGGCAGGTTCAGAACGAAGCCGGACGTAACAGTCCGGGTAGGCCTCGAAGCTTGGGAAGAATTCCACATCTTCCAACGGGACCGTGCCAATCTTGTCACTAACGAAGATCCTGCCGGTCGCAATAACCATATGCTCTGCATACCTCCACGGGTTGGCATGAGAGCAAGCTGGGAGATCCTTAACCGAAATCTTCTTCGGTTCTCTGGATCCAATCATTGACCTGATGGACTCCTGGTTCTCCTTCAGTCTGTCGTCCATGACAGCTCTAATCAGCCGGATCAGTTCTTGGGTAGACGAAGAGGGATCCGGGGTCGAGGAGGTAGACGGAATGGACACATCCGTCGGTGTAGGAGTAGGCGGAGGGATGGATGGGGGAGGAGCTCCAAGCTCCGACTCGGTGTATTCCACCTTGTCTTCTTCCTCTTCGGCTCCTTGAGCCATAAGCGTCTTCTCCGTGTCTTCCGAGACGTCAGAGATCTGTTCATCCTCTTCAGAATCTAGGCGACACTCGTGCATGGACTGAGCCATGACCACATCAGGTTCCACCGTAATTTGGACAGTTGGGATTGCTTCCTTTGGAACCACTGAATCAGGGGAGGCCTTAGGGAACAGCAGGGACCTCAGTTCTTCAGTGGCCAGGTACGGTCCAGTGGCATTCCTCTGAAAACCACGCACCCACTTGCGCAGTTTCTCACGAGCCACGTCTCTAACCTCCGCTGAGGGAGGGTTATGGAAGGCCTCAACTAGGTAGGCCTGGCAGACCGTACAATCCAGTGGATTCCAGAACTTCCAATCCCCTCTCTTGTCTGAGCAAGGGGCGTGAGTCCTGCACGCCGTATGTCCGTAAAACTGGGAGCGTTTCACGGCACAGTATGCGAAATCGCATTTCATCTGCTCCTCCTGTGGAAGAAAGAGAAAATGAGTATGGGGGAGTCATAGGAATGGCTCTTAAATTAAGTTAATATTAATCATTAATTTTAACTTATAAGGTGTGATGCATAGAGAGTGAAACAGTAAAGGAGAACACGCTCCATGCATCTCGCCCGGCTGGTTACCAAAGGCTTGGTCCTGGGATAATCCAAATGACCGAGATCATTGGATACAGTTTCCTAGGATTCCCATTATATTGGAACTCCATGGAAAGCCAAGGACAAGGTTGGGATCGAATTCATTCGGTTCCCAAATAAGAGCCAGAAGGTCTCATTAAGGGTAACTGCTTCTGGCAACCAGCCGTGCTAAGATGCACATAGCATGCTGGAAATAGAAGAATGCAAAGAGACAGCATGATCACTAATAGAGCAGTACTAGGTACTGATCTTAGAAGCAAAGCAGCTTATCTATTTGCTAGGTAGGGCTATCTTAGTCTTATGATAGCTACAGAGAGGGGGTGCAAGTATTCTTGACGCCTCCGGGGTATCCGGCAAGCCGCCGGCACGCCGGAGCCCGCTCCAGCATAGATTCTGGCATTAGAACAGACAATTTTCAAAAGTCAGTTAGATACCAGGATGGCGGCCGCCGGCACAACGGCGGCACGCCGGCAGGGAGCGGCGGCTCCGGCAGCCGGAGGATGCCGGATTGGTGACTGGGGTAAGGATGGTACAGGTAGTATCGGGTTGCCGGCAGTATATGCCGGCACTCCGGAGATCGACCGGCAAGCGGACGATTAGATAGGAGTAGGAGAGCCGCCGGTAGTAGCCGGCGGCAGCCGGCAGTCCCTCGGAACACGGGGGGCTGGCGGCAAGGGTAGGGAAGTCACCAAGAGGCAGGTATTGCCGGCATAAGAGGCGGCAAGAGACCGGCACCCAGATAGATAGAGAGACAGGGGGAGGGGGGAAGGATGCAGGAAGTACCTTCAGGGTTCCAGGCATCCCTCCCCCTCCCTGAGGGGGAGTACCCATGATAGAGACAGGCTCTATCATCCATATGCAGGGGTCACTAGGGACCGGGAGCAGGTAGCCCAAGGGAGGACTAGGGAACACCCAAGATGGGGGGGGGGGAGACTCCCTTATGCAGAGTTACACTAGGAACTAACCTTATAGGACACTATGAAGGTATATGTACCAGAGCGGACTGCACAAGGAAGCTCGGGTAGCCCCACTCATCCACCCTAAGGAGGAGTTGTAGGACAGGGGACAGATAAGTATAAACTAACCTAAGCATAGGCTAGGCTATACAAGAGATAGGTGGGGAGGGAGAAGAGAGGGGTCTTCCCAGGAAGGGTTTCTGTACCAGAGCGGCCACAAAGGGAAGGGAGGACACTCCCTAACCTAAGATTAGGCTGATCGGCTAAAACGGTGCAAGAGTACAGTTTCAGCAAGGAACAGAGAAACCTTCCTAACCCGACCTAGATCAGGGCTAAAAGTCCTGAACTAGGCAGGGAAGAAGACGTATCGCTATCGCAGGAAAGTCGCAGACTATCCTAGCCATAGAGGTAGGCTAGCCTAACCTCACTCTCAGACGCAATCCTAAAGGGGGTTCATTCCTTTAGGGAGGACTGAGAGGCGATATAATACTCTATTAGACAATGAATCCCTTTACTCAGAAAAGGGATCAAGGCTAATTAGAGGGAATGCCAAGGCAGGGGATGAAGGAAGCATATAGGGGTCCTAAGGTTAGGTTAGGCTAGTAAGAATCACTGACTAGCCTATCCCCTATATGGTCCCTGAAGGCGAAAACATTTGCATCACTAGTCAAAAGTATTGTATAATAATAATGCCACTATCTTCATAACTTAGTCTAGGATCACTGATAATTCATGCATGAACACTTGTATATAGGCTCCTGGCCTGGGGGCTATAGTAGCCGACTGGTATGAGGTCAATCGATGACCGATAAAAAGCGTCTAAACACGAAATAAAAGTTCCTAGCTATGAAGACTAAATAAACTAATGTATTCAATTAGTATATAAGGCCGGAAGCGTTGTTGTGGCTAACTAAATAAGACATGCAAAACAACAACGACGCCATAAAATGGCGGGTCCGGTAGAGGCACAGCTCTGCCACAAAACATCAATTATTTCGCAAAATAATATTTACTTTACGGCCAGAGCTTAATTAAACAATACTGGAACCTTGTACTCAACTTTCCAGAAGAAGGCGAGGCTGAAGGTAACGACATAGCGAAGATGCAAAACGATAAAGTTCACACAAGGGAAAATCCGTCTCAGTAGGGCAGCTACTAAACAAAGGATAAAGACGCTCGTGACGTCATTAGAGCAATGGCGTCCGTTTGTTTACGTCTCGAGTATCAGTAGTAGCCACGAGTGAGATTAGCTGTGGAACGGCTCCCAGCTATTCTCAGCCCTTACACACCGAAGCGTTAACTCTGTTCGGGGTGGAGATAGCTATGTGGCACGACCAGACATGCGTGTCCCCTGTTGTATTACGATGTCTTAAAGGGAAACCTTTGAGATACTCGCTCCAGAAGTTAGAATTCTGTGATAACCTGTGGTTAAATTCTCTGGGAATATCTTAGTAGTCTTATACCCAAGGAAGCTACCAAACAGGAACCTTCCATCAGGACGCCATGGCTTGAGCCCAAAAACAAAATATATAAACTAAAACGTTAAGTGAATGATAAAAATTATGTAAATTCGATGACAACTTAAACGATAATTTACATAATAACAGCATCATCAATTACAGATCAAAACATTAAAACTTTATCCCTTTCTGAAATTACATTGAATTTTCACATTATGAGACAATATAAAATCGGGTATTTCATCGATGGACATGTTTGAAGATTTTTTTTTATCAAAGCAACACTGTTTTGCAAACTTATTCTTATAGTGCTCTCCGACATCAATTTCCTTTGACCAAATCATTTTTACTATATTCACACTACCACAGGTCCACTTACAACTTAAAAATCTAAATACATTATAATCTAAACTTGTATAATGTATGAAGTACCAACTAAACGTAGATATATACAATTTGCACATTTTATTCTTCAACAACATACTGGTCATTCTGATTTAAACTGGCCATTTCTATTTTTGTAATGCTTATCAGTAATAACCTTATAGGATATATGTCCGTGGTTTCCTTGCCTGTCCCAGCACTTTATATTACTATTCACCAATAAGAAGTCTTATGCTCATAATCTACAAAAGTATTTATAAGGAAAGATAGCCTGTATTCCTGTCCACAAAATATTTGTTCTGATAAACTTATTTTCTAAACTCGCTCATCAGACTCATTTGGAGAATACTGTGGTTAATTTTGATGGTCAAATCTACACTCTCATAACACCCAGAAGATATGAAAGTCTTTTATTTTTAGTTGTAAAACTTATGCTAAATAAAATACAATGGAATAAAATAAATAAATAAAATACAGTGGGTCGTCATCATGAGTAACACGTCAATTTTGGAGAGGGAATTACATAGGTAAAGCCTGTAAACAATGTCATTCGACTACTACTGATTAACTCAAAACAAAACATGTATAATAATATCGACATGAACGTTTGAGTGAAGTTAAGATCCCAATGTGGAAAATAAGGAAAGGTGTCATTATCTATTAGTCATGGTTTAATAGATGAGCTCCTCATCGTTACTAAGGGTCGTAATTGAAATTAGAGGATTTAAAACGCTCCACGAACTTCAAAGATCTAGGGGCTAAGGTAGGTTTTGAAGATTAATTTTAAGTAACATAAATACCCCAGCTTACTTGTAATGTTTATAAATCTTTAACTATTTAATGCACTGAGGCTGGGTGAGGGAGGAATGGGTAGCAGTATAAACTGTTCAATCCAAACGTAAACCTAACCTAACATGACATAATTTAGTAAATGCATTATTACCTAGTTGGGGTATAGATAAAATTATAGTTACGGACAGAACAACCATTTGAACATAAAAAAGTAGTTATTCCTGTAGTAAGTAATGTGCTTTCACTGAATTTGACACGTATTTCAACAGCAAATAAACCAAAAACCCAATAGACCATCTAAGAATGGGGATACTTTTTAGAAATACAATGGTTTCTGCTCCGTCGTGCCCTATATACTGGCAAGCAGTACATGCTAACCCCATTGATTATTATTCCTTAGATAAATAAGTTTTTATTTGTAGTAAAAATAAGTGTCATTTTCGAAAAAGAAACAGACGTATTTCTACTGTGTTTTAGTAGGAAAGCTTTTTCTGTATGTAACTAAAATAAAACCCTGGTCAAAACCCTGTTACCACCTCTTGCCTGATTAATTTTTCCAATTTCGAACTCCCTGATACTCCCTGTTGTACAGATAACCCAAATCTGTAGTTAATCTTTACCTGCACGCCATCACTTCCTTAGTAAACATTGAACCCTCCTCACACTGAGGGCCCTGGAGGAACCCAAACACAGAATAAGGCAATAAGGCAAACCCACCCTAAGAGGATGCATCTTTACTTGTCAGTGGTTTCACCCATTATGATCCCCCATTACATAACTCAACAGCTTTAGGATGCTGTGCCTGTACTCAAAACGGTAAAGTTATAGGAAAAAATAGTACGATATCCATAGTGAAAAAATAATAAAACCAATTCTTGTATTTACAGATAGTATATATGATTGGTTCTCATGAAAATATTCAATGGGAATCTGTTTTTCAAATTATATAAAATTCTATAAGTTATGAATGAAAAACTATATTTTGAAAGGGAATCAAACACAAGGTTATGACCCAACTAAAAGTTACCAATCTACCATAACTTAAAATTTGTATCCTCACCTTAAGGGGGTCCTATTATCCCCCAATAAACTTCCGTGTCCTTAGCTTGCCCAAAGACAAGTCGCAACCCTATTTTTACTTCCCGAACCGTTTCCCATCTTAAACTTGATTTTTTAGGTGTCTTTGGCAGTTTAACCCGTAATTAAAACTTGAAAATTGCGTTGCATCACGGATTAATGCCATCAAAACCATTCAAAATACTTTTAAATACACCAGTAAGACCTTGATTCCTCCAAAATGAAAATGGTGATATATTAAGTTTGACCAAATAAAAACATCTTTTCTAAGTAAGTATCAAAGTAGAACTGTTTCAAGTTGTCATGAGTAGGTCGGAGATTTTCCTAGAAGAAGTCACGTGACTGTAAAACCATCAAATATTTGAGATTGTAAATGTTTACCAGTACAGTGTACTCATAATACAGAAATTGGGAAATCAGATTTGAGACTGCAGCACAAATTCTTGTAAATTTCATGAACTGTGTTCAGGAACTTCCATGTCAGGAGAGAAGATCAAAACAAAATTTAGTCAAATGTAGAATGGTAATAATAAAAGGAAATTTGTTCCGTAACTGAAATACAAACCACGCTATTTAATATGGGTAATTACTTTCGGCGTAGCTGAAATGACGAGCCATTAAATTTTAACGAGGGTTTACTACCCCACCGCTAGTTAGCGGGGGGTAGGGAGTAGCTTGCTACCCCCCCCCCCCCCTCACACACACCTGTGCTGAGCTCACTTTGCTCTCGGCTCGGGTGCTAGACGGATGTGTCCGCTGTCACCCTCGCCTTCTCTGACAGCCATTACTAATCTTTTGTTTGCTTTTTCTTTGACAGAGTGTTTGTGAAGTTGGCCTCTGCGATGCGTAAGTGTCCCGGTTTACCTGACCACCCTTGCGGTACTTATATGTCGGCTGTCGAAACGGACCCACACACCTTGTGTCCTTACTGTAGGGGCCAACTGTGTGATAAGAGTAACGTATGTGGTGAGTGTAGGGAGTGGTCTACCTCCCAGTGGGAGAGGTTTTCCGGCGCCGGAAGAAGAAGTCCAGGCGGGATATTTCTCCTTCGAAGATTTCTTTGAAAGGAGAAAATCCCAAGGGCTCTTCTTCCATGCCCAAAACCTCCTCCGAAGCTCCCACTCGATCGGTTTCTTCCGAGAAGCTGTCGAGTGGTAGCGTAGGTCGCCGTTCTGTTGACCGATCTCGGGGTTTGGGAGAGGGAGTTGCCTCCCATACCGAGGCAGCTCCTCCTCCTCCCCCGGGGGAGGATTTAAATTTAAATGTCAATGTAACTAATAATGATTTGTTGCAGTTTTGGGCTTCCTTGGGGCTTGAGGGTTCGCCCTCCAAGGAAGCCTTGTTTGACATGATCAAATTGGGAGCAGCTGTCAAACAATCGCCGACTTTAGCAGAGGTTGATCCTCTGTCTATCGTCGACGTTGTTGTGGCAGAGGCTTCTGATGAGTTGTATCAAACCTCTGCTCCTGATGTTGCTGATGTAGCTGAAGGCTTAGTTCCCCCCACTGAACATCCTTCAAGGGAGGAACTAAGTCCAACGGTCTCTCCTGCCGGTGATTCTCCCCCTCGGGGGAGTTCACTAACAGAGACTCCTCTTCGAAGGACTGCTGGTCAGCCTGCTGACCCCACGGCCCCCAGAGGGCGTATAAGGCGTAAAGCCCGCCTTCCTCTTCGCCGTAGAGAACTTCCTTCACCTCATAAGGGTGTTAGGAGGCGCCTCTTCGGTTCGTCATCACCGCAGTCCGCCGCAGAGGAGCCTCGCCGTCATTCGCCGACCCTTCCAGCTACATCCTGGACCTCTCTGCAGATCGTTTGTGATCTTCTTCGGTGGAAGGTTGTCCTTGCAAAGGACACGCCGACCTTCCACCTGCCAGACCTGCTGACCTGCCGTCGCCGTTCCTGGCCGCTGATGCACTGTGGCCGCCCACGAACCCTGTTTTTAAATGGGCATCGGTCCCTTCGGGGCACAAGGGACTTTCACACAATGTGACTAAGTCCCTTACGCGCCAGGTATCCCCTGCGCGCCAGAGCTCTTCAGCTGCTGTTCCTGTTATAGCGTGCCAGCGCTCACCTGCGCGCCAGTGCTCTCCTGCACGTCAGCGCTCACCTGTGCGGCAACGCTCTCCTGCTCGCCACACGCCACTGCGCGCCATGCGTGCCCACGTTCTCCTGCGCGCCAGCGCTCTCCTACACGCCAGCACTCGCCTGCGCGCCAACAATCTCCTGCGCACCCACGATCTTCTGATCTGGGCGCAAAGGGGAAGATAATTTCTTCCCCTGCTCACCAGCGCTCTCCAGCACGCCATCCTTCACCTACGCGCCATCGCGCGCAGTCTCCAACGCGTGCCCTCCTATTGTTCCTGATGTGCGCCCTCATGCGCGCCCGTGCGCAAGGGATATATCTCCTGCACGCGCGCGCCCAACGATATCGCCCTCACGGGCTCTTCGGGATCCTGTGCGCCCGCGCACGCGCGAGTGCTTATTCAGCTTCTTGCGCGCGCGAGTGCTTATTCAGATTGCTGCGCCCTCTGCTTTCACCGGAACGTGCCCCTGCGCGCCATTGATCGCCCACGCGCGCCATCGCCCATCATGCCCCCCCCCCCCCCCCCCCCGGCAAACGCAGAATAGCGCGCTCGCTGGAGGGAGAGAGGACTCCGGATAGGTCCAGGAACTTTCCTTCTTCTTTTCGGGCAGACCCTACTTTGGTAACTCCTCCTAGGGATCGAACAATTCCCTTCCCTCCAGAGGGAGTATAGTTAGTTGGCAGCCCTAGTTTGGGTCCCTTGTCAGAGTGGTCGTACAGGCTTTTAAGCCTGTTCTCTCTGAGCTGGGCCACAAATCAGTGGCAGTTTTGACTCCCCTGAAGAGGAAGAGAGGAGTAGCTGACGTGGTGACTTCTCCAAGGGCGAAGCTGACTCCTCGGAAGTCTTTGAGGAAGGCCTCCTCCCCCCCCACCCCCAGACTTTCTCTCCCTCCCTTTCGGACGAAGATTTTCAGCCTCAGGGGAGTCACGTGAGGTGAGACGTTCCTCCATCGCACCAATGAGGGAAACCCCACCTCGCTCAGAGAAGTCTTCTCGGGTAGGGGTGGAGAAGAGCCTCCCACCATCACTGTTGGAGTCCTGTATCCCTCCCAGGAGGGAGTCGAAGGACTCCAAGACTATTCCGAAGTCGTCCTCAAGGATTAGACCAGAGCCAGCCAAGCCCTTGGAGAACGTCCACGAGTCCCCCCAAGAAGAGCCTTTGGGGACAGGAGACTTCGCTGCCAGCCCTTCAGGAGGAGAGCTACAGGAGTCAGAGCATGCATTCTGGCAGGTTCTGACCCTTATGAGGAATCTCAATGGGTTCGCGGACCCAGAGATTCCTCCTCTTGAGGGCAAGGACACGGTCTTGGACCGAGTCTTTGGTACTCAAAAACCCTCTAGGGCCAGCGCGGCTTTGCCCTGGTCCCAAGGGGTTAAGAGTGCCAGAGATAAGGTCGAGGGCCAGCTCTCCGAGCTTGCCTCCTCCAGCCGTTCCAGCGCTGGTAACAAACTCCTCCCGCCTCCTCGTATCCATCAGAGGAGGTACTTCGACATCATGGAGGAGACTTGTTTATCTCTTCCCTTACACCACTCTTTGAAAGAGCTTACCAAGGGAGTCCCTCTAGAGAGACTCTCCACCCGGCAAGTGTCTTTCTTGGCTACGGAGATCCTTAGCCAGGAGAAGGTGGCGAAGTGTGCCATGCAGGTAACTTCGTGGCTGGACATCTGGCTAGGGTCTCTGGGCATCCTGTTACGATCTGAGGACTTGTCCAAGGAGAGTACCAGGAGGGCCATGGAGACCTTTCTACTTTCAGGCACTCGTACCATCGAGTTTCTAGCCCACCAAGTCTCGAACTTGTGGGCTAATACCATCTTGAAGCGTCGAGATGCGGTGTCTGAGAGATTCCACCAGAAGGTCCCCAGCACTGAGATCAGCAGGCTCAGACATTCTTCCATCTTGGGGAGAACTCTGTTTGAGCCTAAGAACGTGGAGCAGGCGGCTGAGAGGTGGAGGAAGTCCATCCAGGACTCTCTCCTACATAGGGCTTTAACATCAAAGCCCTATAAACCTCCAGCAACCCAACAACCACGCCCTACCAAGACTACGAAATCGGCCGCGGCAGCGAAGACAACGGTGTCAAAGCCCTTTCCTGTCAAGGACAAGAAAGGCAAAAAGTCCTCCAGGGGAGGGAAAAATCCTAGAGGGAGTGGCCGAGGTTGCAAACGCTAGGATTTGCAGTCCTCCTGCATGTCCACCAGTGGGGGGATGCCTACAAAGTTGCGCAAGCAGGTGGCAGCAACTCAGGGCTGATTCCTGGACGATTTCCGTAATCAGTCAAGGATATTGCGTCCCGTTCACAACATCTCTACCTCCCCTGACAGCGAATCCAGTGTCGTTGAGCTCCCTTGCTATGGGATTGGCAAGGGGGCAAGCCCTTCGGGCAGAAGTCGAGACTATGTTGAAGAAGGGCGCTCTCCAAGAGGTCGTCGACGGGTCCCCAGGCTTCTTCAGTCGACTCTTTCTTGTAAAGAAGGCGTCTGGAGGCTGGAGACCAGTCATCGACCTCTCAGCTCTGAACAGGTTTGTCAAGCAGACCCCGTTCAGCATGGAGACAGCAGACTTGCAGTGAGACCGCAAGACTTCATGTGTACACTAGATCTGAAGGACGCGTACTTCCAGATCCCAGTCCATCCGTCTTTAAGGAAGTACTTAAGATTCAGCCTAGACAACAAGATCTACCAGTTCAAGGTGCTGTGCTTCGGTCTCTCCACAGCACCTCAGGTTTTCACCAGAGTGTTCACCCTGATATCGTCGTGGGCACACAGGATCGGCATCCGTCTCCTCCGTTATCTGGATGACTGGCTGATCCTAGCAGACTCGGAGTCAACCCTTCTTCGACACCGAGACAAACTTCTGGGACTTTGCCAAGATCTGGGGATCAGGGTAAATCTCGAGAAGTCTTCTCTGCTTCCTACTCAAAGACTGGTATATCTAGGCATGATCATAGACACCAATCTCCACAAAGCCTTCCCATCAGACGACAGTATAGCAAGGCTGAGGAGGGTCGCGAGTCCTTTCTTCAGACGAGAAGAACTCCCAGCCCAATCGTGGTTACGTCTCCTCAGTCACCTCTCATCCTTGGCCCGTCTAGTTCCCAGCGGTTGCCTCAGAATGAGATCTCTGCAATGGCGACTCAAGTCCTGGTGGAATCAAGAACACGATTCCCCGGACGTCATGATCCCTATGGGTCCTGCGGAACAGACGGATCTTGAGTGGTGGGTGACAGACGAGAACCTATGAAGGGGAGTGGATCTTCTCGTCCTCCCCCATGATTTGATGCTGTTTTCGGACGCCTCAAAGAAAGGGTGGGGGGCCCACGTTCTGCACCACAGGACCTCAGGCCTGTGGTCAGAATCAGAAAAGTGCCTCCATATAAATCTGCTATAAATGAAGGCCATATTCCTTCAACAGTTCCAACAATACCTGGCGGGTCACTCTGTGGTGGTGATGAGCGACAAGTAGAGATACTCGATTCCACTATCGGCTCGCTTCATTCCAGGCAAGAGGAATGTGCTCGCCGACAGTCTCAGCAGACCGTCTCAGATAGTGAGTAACGGGTGGTCTTTGGATCATCTAGTAGCCAACAAAGTCCTGACTTTGTGGGGTTCCCCGACTGTGGATCTGTTCGCTACAGCGCTGAACTTCAAGCTCCCGCTGTACTGCTCCCCAGTCCCAGATCTCAAGGCACTCTGGCAAGATGCCTTCCAACAACGGAGGGACAACATCGACGTATACGCCTTTCCCCCGTTCTGTCTGATGAGGAGGGTACTCAACAAGACCAGAATATCAGTCAATCTCTCGATGACCCTAACAGCTCCACTATGGCATCACGCGGAATGGTTTCCAGACCTTCTGCAACTCCTAACAGAACTTCTGAGAGAACTCCCTCCACGACACGAGCTACTCAAACAACCACACGCCAACATTTTTCACAAAGCCGTAGCTTCGCGTTGACTTCACGCCTGGAGACTATCCAGCATCTCCTCGCAGAGAGAGGATTTTCGCAACAGGTTGCGAACAGGATGTCTGGACACCTGCGAAGGTCATCCGCAGGGGTCTACCAGGCAAAGTGGAGAGTTTTCTGTGATTGGTGTCGTGGAAGGGGTATCTCTCCACTCGATGACACTATTCCAGCAATAGCGGAGTTCTTTGTGCATTTGCGAGAAATACGCCTTTCAGTCTCGGCAGTGAAAGGCTATCGCTCGGCCTTAAGTCTAGCCTTCAGGCTCAAATGAGTTCACATTTCTTCTTCGCTGGAACTTTCCCTACTCATACAAAGTTATGAACTTACCTGCCCTCAGTCGGAAGTGAGACCTCCTCCATGGAACGTGGTTAGAGTTCTCAGGTCTCTTAAGAGACCTCCCTACGAACCATTACGCCAGGATTTAGATCGCCACCTGACTTGGAAGACAGTGTTCCTACTAGCTTTGGCCTCGGCCAAGCGAGTCAGTGAACTTCATGGTCTCTCGTATGACATCGCCTATTCAAGGGGATGGGGGGAGGTAACGTTCAAATTCGTCCCTGAGTTTGTTGCTAAGATTCAGAATCCGGGAGTGCCGGACCCTCGGTTCGACTCTTTCCAGATCTCGAGTCTTCGTTCTGTAACAGATGACCCAGACCATCTCCCATTGTGCCCAGTAAGGAGTCTGAGGCTATATCTCAAAAGAACGGCTGCAGTTCGTCCCCAAGTGCAGGCATTGTTTGTGAGCACTAGGAGGACAAAGAGGAGGGTTACCAAGAATACTATCTCAGCATGGATTCGTAGGGTAATCCATCTATCCCTGAATCCTGACCCTCCTCCGTCACGTTGCCCTAGAGCACATGATGTCAGGGGCGTAGCTACGTCCCTGGCCTTCAAAAAGAACTTCTCAGTGACGCAGGTTCTACAAGCAGGGGTGTGGAAGCGTCAGACGACCTTCACAGCCCACTACCTGGAAGACGTGACCCACAGGAAGCTCGATACGTTCTCTATCGGCCCTGTGGTGGCTGCACAACAGCTGGTTTAAACCTCAGGCTCCTTAATGGACGAGTAGCAAAAGGTTGAGGGCATTGTTACCCGGTTTTAGTCTGCATGAATGAAAAGGTTTGTCTGGCCCTTATTCTTTTCTTTATCCTCCCCTCTCTTGGGGAAAGCAGCATCCTCGGTTCTCTGCACAGCTGACCTCGAACCACTGCAGGTAAACCATGTCTCCTTATGTTCCTAGTATTAAGCTAATACTGTCACGTCCCCATACCCTGACGAGGTGGTATTGGGAGAGTCCTAGCCTAAGTTTCCATCTAAAGGACTTCAGGTCAACTTCTTAGGACGAGTCACTCTTCCAACCTTCACACACAGCTTACGTAGGCTGCAGCCCTTACACAGCTAGGTGCTAGCGAGGTGCAGGGACTCCTTATTGTTGTGTGCTGACACACTCGGATACTGAGTCCCCGGGCAAAGCCAAAAGCCAGTACTGGCCGGGACTTACCACCCTGCCTAAGGGTTGAGTCACCCATATTAAATAGCGTAGTTTGTATTTCAGTTACGGAACAAATGACAAATTCGTAGGTAATTTGTATTTTTCCTAACTATACAAACCTTAGCTATTTAATCAAACTTGCCCGCCAGCCCTATCCCCCATGAAGTCCTACCTCTAAGCAAAGTGAGCTCAAGCACAGGTGTGTGTGAGGGGGGGGGGGAGCAAGCTACCTACCCCCCGCTAACTAGCGGTGGGGTAGTAAACCCTCGTTAAAATTTTAATGGCTCGTCATTTCAGCTACGCCGAAAGTAATTACCCATATTAAATAGCTAAGGTTTGTATAGTTAGGAAAAATACAATTTTCAATATTAATCTTACCCGATAATCATGTAGCTGTCAACTCTGTTGCCCGACAGAAATCTACGGTCGGGATACGCCAGCGATCGCTATTCAGGTGGGGGTGTACACAACAGCGCCATCTGTGGTCAGGTACTCTAGTACTTCTTGTCAACACCACCTCAATTTTTCCTCTGTCGTGCCTCCGGCTAGACCTACATGGATACGCTGTTGATTCTGGAGTTTTTGCTCACGATTTGGTGATGTATTTGCTCTAGAGTTTAGCTTTCGCTATTCAGGAAGTTTTATCATTAGCTTAGCTAGCTTTTGGAATTAATTTGATTAATTATGGTGACGAAGAGGGTATGAACTCTCTTTCACTTTTAATGGCCGACCCTTCCCTTAGACGGAAGTGTTGGTGTCTAAGAGAGTATAGACTCTCTTTCTTAATTTTGCTTAACAAAAGTTATAGATTTATTTTATATCTCTCCGCCTTTTATAGGCCTCTTCGATTAACTTCCTTTTATTATAAACTTATTAAAATTAATTTTTATATTTGTTTATATTCGACCTTTCCTAATAGTAGGCGGTCTTTTCTTGGTACCGAAGTTAATTAACATTGAGCCCGTCATTTCGGTTTTACCTGTTAACATATTATGCTATTTTAATGTTTTTGAAAGAATTTCTTTGATAGTCTCGTACTGTTTTCAAAGTTGAACTAACGTTTTGTTTTGTCTCTGCAGTTGTTGACGTTCAGAACGTTCAACTTGCGCTCTATCGTTACGATAGAGAGAGAATTTTCACGGTGTCACGTTGCAGTAAGAGTAAACCGTTTCTAGCGTTTTGTTCATTCTTTCTTAGCTTAATGGTTTTAATTCTAATAAAGGAACTTTTTATTTGGGAAATCTTTCAGTTTTTTTCCTTTAACAATAATATGTTTTAACGATATATATGATTGGGCTCTTCTCTCAGGTTCTAAGTCAAGAGAGAGAGAGAGAGAGAGAGATAGAGACGGAGGGAGAGAGAGGAGGATAAACGTTTCGTTCAAGCGAGTAACGTTGTTATCGTTTTTGCTCTTCTCCCTAGTCTCTTTAGGGGAAGAAGGTAAACGTTTCTAGAGTTTTATTCTTGTTCTCAAGCTTTATGCGGTGAGAGATTTTAAACGTAGTTTATTTGATCTAGTGTTTAGTCTCTTTCCAGCCACTGAATTATTTATCTTTCATTAGATTTTTCTGTTACATTGTAATTCTGTTTTCGCAATTACTAACTTTTAAGGAAGGATAGAATTGCGTGTTTCAGGTACAAACCACTTAAAGTTTCGAGTTCAGTGAAATAAGTGCAAACAGAAAATCAAAAGTGATAAGTGATAAGCGCAAAGTGTTACAGTGTTGCGTTCGAGGGTTCGTCTGTTCGTGCCAGTTGTTCGCCTAGTCTGGGACCTCTTACAAGCTCCCAAGCCCAGGGGAGAAGTAATGTCGAAGGACTTATTGGTTCAGCAGGCCTTGATCGACGAACAGACGTTTTCCCTCCGTGGTTTCGGGTGTATCTACACACGTTGCCGACGTGATCACCCCACCCACACAAAGACGAGAGAGCCCTTTTATTCCTCGTCTGCGGAAGAGGTTTCTCGCAGAAACCATGGACCAAATCTTGCAGCTTTTAAGTGCAAGTCGGTCCCTTCCGCACAAGTCCAACTCCTAGGTGTAGCCATTACCACTGGGTCAGTTCGGACTTGCTGCAGTACGACAACTGCACACCTCCCAGAGAGGTAAGGTGGTATCGCAACAGGCAGTAGCTCCGTCTGTTGCCGCACCAGCTGTTTTAGACCCTCAGTCTCAACGGACAGTAGCTCCGTTTGTTGTTGTCTTTCTTAAACTCTAGTGGTCTATGCTGCAGACAATGCAGTCTCAGCTTGCGGTGTTGATGCAGGAGTTTCAGGCAGAGAAGGTTAATACACCTCCTCCTGCGAACGCTCCTCCTCCTCTGCGCAGTACAATCTGCCAGACGTATGAGGTTGAGGTTCCTCAAGCTACCTCCATGCGTGAGCTGCCGCGTTGGGAGTTGCCAGATACCAGCGCTGTGCAGCAACCTCCACTTTCCTTGAGGCAGGAGCCTCTTACCACGCAGCAACCTCCTCAACAATGGGGGCAGGAGCCTTATGCCTTACAACCTCCTCTACCCTTGAGGCAGGAGTATCTTGCATTACAACCACCCTCGAGGCAGCAACCTCTTGAGGTACGACAACCTCTACCATCCTTGAGGCAGCCACCTCAACTCTTGCAGCAACCACCTCCACTTTCCTCGAGGCGAGAACCTCAACTCTCGAGGCAAGCACCTCAAGAACCTCAACTCGTGAGTCAAGAGCCTCTCTCTGCGCAGCCACCTCAACCCTTGAGGCAAGCGCAACTCTTGAGGCAGGAACCTCATGCTATGAGTCAGCCACCTCAACGCATGCATCTGCCACTTTCTCCTCAGCTTGAGCCTCTTCCCATTCAACTTGAACCGCAGTCTATGCAGCATGAGCCTCTCCTCTGCGCAGCTACCCCCTCAACCCTTGAGGCAGACGCAACTCTTGAGGCAGGAACCTCACAGGAGCCTCATGCTATGCGACATCCTATGGGCTCTCGTGGCATGGTTGGTTTCGACCTGGCCTTTCATTAGAAGGGGCTAGTGTTCGATCCCAAGTATGAGGTAGAAATTTATTTCTATTTGAACACGATGTTGTGTTGATATTTATCCATATTGACTCATTAGAGGTAATTTGAAGTCAACGTCCATACCACGTTGAAAACACCGCTTCTCGTCCGATCAGCGAAGTTAAGCAACGTTGGGTCTGGTCAGTACTTGGATGGGTGACCGCCTGGGAACACCAGATGCTGTTGGCATTTGAATTACTACCAATTGTGTCACGTGGTGGCCCGGGGAAATCTGGTAAAACTCTCTGGTAAAGAGACTGATGTCTCACCAGGTAAATCCTCGGACAGCTAGATTAGTGTCAGGTTCAGATTTCTTTTAAGCAGCATGAGCCTCATCCCATGCAGCATGAGCCTCATCCCATGCAGCATAAGCCACACGCCATGCAACATGCTCTGCTTACCTTACAGCATGCTCTACATACAGCATGCTCTGCATACCTTACCGCATGCTTCTCAGTCACACATCTTTGGTTGTTGCCAACTCACTAGACTGTCAAGCAGTTTCATAACGTTGCCTTCTAGTCTGCTGCTTTTGCACCAGTGAAACCCTCACTGAGAGAACTTAGCTTTTCTCGGATATGGTTCCTGTAGATGAGAAAGTGCTATTCTCCCTCCATCTGATATTCCCTTGAGGACTCTGTCATTTGGAGAGGAGCCTTTAGCTGCGTAGCCTCCTATGGACTTTTATTTAAGCATAACATGCTTCCAGGGAAGGTAATGGTTCCACTTCAGTCGCTAACCCCGTCTGTTACCACACCTGCTCCCATAGACCTTGAGCTGTGTTGCAAGACATGCAGTCCAAGCTTAGTCCTTGTTAGAGGATTTTTTGTTTACGGAGTCAGTGTGTCACTGGGAAGACGTTTAACAACCAGCAGAAGTGACTTGTTGTGACGCAGTGCGGCAACCTCAGCAACCCGATAAGGAGTTGTCTGTACGACCCAGACAGTCTAGACAGCTTCGGGTTGTCACTGTACTTCCTCGCTTCCCCATGGTTGACAGTTCACAGACTGTGCAGCAGTACCATGATCTTGTGTCCGGCTCCGTCAGACGACTGGCTTTTAAGAGCTCCCACAAGTCGTCGCTGTCTGGAGATTCTCAGATGGACTATGGATCTGACCAAGGAACTGGGCCTCCTGGTCAATTTTGAGGAGTCCCAGCTCGTCCCATCCCAGACCATTGTCTACCTGGG
Source organism: Palaemon carinicauda (assembly GCF_036898095.1). Taxonomy (NCBI): domain Eukaryota; kingdom Metazoa; phylum Arthropoda; class Malacostraca; order Decapoda; family Palaemonidae; genus Palaemon; species Palaemon carinicauda. The sequence goes on along the minus strand of NC_090726.1, from coordinate 33,058,368 downwards.
TATGGATCTTCAGAGTCGAGCTTTTCGGGCTTTTCCGTCGGCCCCAAGGATCTTCCAAGCCCTAGAATGCATCCAGAGCATGCTGAGAAGGAACCGATGCTCAGTCAGGTAGTGGATGAGTCTAACAGGGACACTTTCATCGCTGGCCCTGTTCATCGTGTTAGGGAGACTCCACCTCCGCCCCCTTCAGTATCATCTAGCTGCTCACTGGATAAAGGACATGACGCTAGAGACGGTCTCAGTTCCTGTTTCCGAAGAGAGGAGGTCTACTCTCGCGTGGTGTAAGAACAGCTTTCTTCTCAAGGAAGTCTACCTTTGGCTGTTCAGAAACCCGACCGCCGTCTCCTCTCGGACGCATCAGACACGGGCTGGGGTGCGACTTTGGACGGACAGGAATGCTCGGGAACATGGAATCAGGAGCAAAGGACACTTCACATCAATTGCAAGGAGTTGTTGGCGGTTCATCTGGCCTTGATAAACTTCAAGTCCCTCCAGCTTAACAAGGTGGTGGAGGTGGACTCTGACAACACCACAGCCTTGGCTTACATCTCCAAGCAGGGAGGGACTCATTCGTGGAAGTTGTTGTAGATCGCAAGGGACCTACTCATCTGGTCAAAAGATCGAAAGCTCACGCTGTTAACGAGGTTCATTCAGGGCGATATGAATGTCATGGCAGATCGCCTCAGCCGGAAGGGTCAGGTCATCCCCACAGAGTGGACCCTTCACAAGAATGTTTGCAGCAGACTTTGGGCCCTGTGGGGTCAGCCAACCATAGATCTGTTCGCTACCTCGATAACCTAGAGACTCCCGTTGTATTGTTCTCCGATTCCAGACCCAGCAGCAGTTCACGTGGATGCTTTTCTGCTGGATTGGTCCCATCTCGACCTGTATGCATTCCCGCCGTTCAAGATTGTCAACAGGGTACTTCAGAAGTTCTCCTCTCGCAAAGGGACACGGCTGACGTTGGTTGGCTCCGCTCTGGCCCGCGAGAGAATGGTTCATAGAGGTACTGCAATGGCTGGTCGACATTCCCAGGACTCTTCCTCTAGGAGTGGACCTTCTACGTCAACCTCACGTAAAGAAGGTACACCCAAACCTCCACGCTCTTCGTCTGACTGCCTTCAGACTTTCGAAAGACTCTCAAGAGCTAGGGGCTTTTCGAAGAAGGCAGCCAGAGCGATTGCCAGAGCAAGGAGAACATCCACTCTCAGAGTCTATCAGTCTCAAGGGGAAGTCTTCCGAAGCTGGTACAAGGCCAATGCAGTTTCCTCAACCAGTACCACTGTAACCCAGATTGCTGACTTCCTGTTACATCTAAGGAACGTAAGATCCCTTTCAGCTCCTACGATCAAGGGTTACAGAAGTATGTTGGCAGCGGTTTTCCGCCACAGAGGCTTGGATCTTTCCACCAACAAAGATCTACAGGACCTCCCTAGGTCTTTTGAGACCTCAAAGGAACGTCGGTTGTCCACTCCAGGCTGGAATCTAGACGTGGTCCTAAGGTTCCTTATGTCATCAAGATTTGAACCTCTCCAATCAGCCTCTTTTTAGGACCTCACATTAAAAACTCTTTTCCTCGTGTGCTTGACAACAGCTAAAAGAGTAAGTGAGATCCACGCCTTCAGCAGGAACATAGTTTTCACACCTGAAACGGCTACATGTTCCTTGCAGCTCGGTTTTTGCTAAAACGAGCTTCCTTCACGTCCTTGGCCTAAGTCGTTCGAGATCCCAAGCCTGTCCAACTTGGTGGGGAACGAACTGGAGAGAGTACTTTGCCCAGTTAGAGCTCTTAGGTACTATCTAAAAAGGTCTTAACCTTTACGAGGACAATCAGAAGCCTTATGGTGTGCTATCAAGAAGCCTTCTTTTCCAAGGTCTAAGAACTCAGTTTCTTACTATTCAGGCTTCTGATTAGGGAAGCACATTCTCATCTGAAGGAAGAAGACCTTGCTTTGCTGAAGGTAAGGACACATGAAGTGAGAGCTGTGGCTACTTCAGTGGCCTTCAAACAGAACCGTTCTCTGCAGAGTGTTATGGATGCAACCTATTGGAGAAGCAAGTCAATGTTCGCATCATTCTATCTCAAAGATGTCCAGTCTCTTTACGAGTATTGCTACACCCTGGGACCATTCGTAGCAACGAATGCAGTAGTAGGCGGGGGCTCAGCCACTACATTCCCATAATCCCATAACCTTTTAACCTTTCTCTTGAATACTTTTTATGGGTTGTACGGTCGGCTAAGAAGCCTTCCACATCCTTGTTGATTTGGCGGGTGGTCAATTCTTTCTTGAGAAGCGCCGAGGTTAAAGGTTGTGATGAGGTCCTTTAGTATGGGTTGCAACCCTTTATACTTCAGCACCTAAGAGTCGTTCAGCATCCTAAGAGGACCGCTACGCTCAGTAAGGAAGACGTACTTAATAAAGGCAGAGTAATGGTTCAAGTCGTCTTCCTTACCAGGTACTTATTTATTTTATGTTATTTTTGAATAACTAATAAAATAAAATACGGGATACTTAGCTTCTTGATTAACATGTACACTGGTTTTCACCCACCACCCTGGGTGTGAATCAGCTACATGATTATCGGGTAAGATTAATATTGAAAAATGTTATTTTCATTAGTAAAATAAATTTTTGAATATACTTACCCGATAATCATGATTTAATTGACCCACCCTTCCTCCCCATAGAGAACCAGTGGACCGAGGAAAAAATTGAGGTGGTGTTGACAAGAAGTACTAGAGTACCTGACCACAGATGGCGCTGTTGTGTACACCCCCACCTGAATAGCGATCGCTGGCGTATCCCGACCGTAGATTTCTGTCGGGCAACAGAGTTGACAGCTACATGATTATCGGGTAAGTATATTCAAAAATTTATTTTACTAATGAAAATAACATATTACCTACGAATTTGCCATATTATGTACATATAGTATTGCATGCAGTTTAATAACCTACTGATATTGGTCCAACTGTAGGGATATAATTGCCCTTTTCTATAGCTAAAAGAAGGCAGTTATTTTATACAGTAATAGCATTTTTGTGATTTCAAGTAAATGATGCACAATTTAGTAATTAATATTTTCTAAGACCCAGAATTACCTTTTTTTTTTCCTTTCAGGCCAGCCCACACAAGCAACCATGGGTGATAATTTGAAAGCCTGGATTAACCACAGGCTTCACGATGTTTTGGGGATGAGTGACTCAACTGTAGCTGAATACCTGCTACGATTAGCTCAAAAATTGCCCAGCAAGAAGCATGTCGTGTTGGAATTGCAAAATGATATCAAGGTGGACAGTGATGTCGAAAGTTTCATTGGAGAACTTTGGGATAAAGTTAGAGGTATTGAGATTTGTTGCATGAATTTTTGCTTGTTCTGACACTCAATACAAACCTTATGCTATTTATAGGGATTATGCATTTGGGAAAACTGAAAGACAAACCCTAAGAATTTTAGTGAAGTATAATCACCTGCCCGCTAGTTAGTGGGGTGGGGGCGGGTAGCCTGCTACCCCCCCCCACACCTGTGTTGTGTTACCACTTTTGTTTTTGGCTTGATGGAGAACGGACGTTGCCACTCTCCTCCTCTCAACTGAACTTGCAATTTGGCTTAATCATCTTTGCTTTTTTTTTTCATTTGTGATTGTTTTCCTTTGTGCCGTCCATTATGTGGACGTGTCCAGAACCTGAGGGCCACTCCTGCAGTACCTTCGTGTCCTCCCTTAAGACACATCCACATTTGTTGTGCCTGTCCTGCCAAGGGCGCTGCTGTGACCAGGACAACACCTGCCCTGAATGCCAGGAGTTGTCTGCCTCCCAGTGGGAGAGGTATAGGTGATGTTGCAAGAAGTCTGAAAGAGATTCTTCTCCTTCTGGGTCTTCCTTAAAGTTGAAGAAACCTCTGACTTCTTCCTTGAACCCCTGACCTTTTCCCGAAGCTCCTGCTCAATCTGTCTCCTTCGGGGAACGGTTGAACAGGAGCGTAGGACAATTAACTCCAGGTCACCCCCTGGGTTTGAGGAAAAGAACTGCTTCCCCTAGAGAAGTAGCCCTGCCCCTTCCCTCAAAAGGAATTTTTTCATTTTTTGATCTTTTACAGGTTTGACATTTGCTGGGAAAGACTGGTCCCCCGTCAAAGGAGGCGATGTTAGAGCTTCTCCATCTTGGCGCTGAAAGGAAGCGGACACCGGCTTCCTCTTAAGTAGAAGCCTCTACCCCGATGGGTACAGAACTCTGAGACCCTTCAGTGTCTTCCCCGTCTGCCGAAGAGTTTCACCCTTCACCGTTGCTTGCTGCTGCTGCCGTTGCCAAAGACTGCGCTTTCCCCATGCTGAGCCGACTCTTCCGTTGGGGGAGGAGAAAAGTTCCAGGCAGGTTTCTCATGCAAGTGGTCTCCTCTCGTTTGCGAGTGAGGCCCTCCCCGGAGACTCCGTTCCTGATACCTTCCAGATGTTGTCTTGCCACTCCGCTGACTCCCATTCCTTTGGAGGTCTCCCCTACGGAGGAACCTTGCCATCGTTGACGAGTCTTCCCTCCCTCTCACCAGCATGCTGTTGTCGACAGAAGCATTCTCCGTCACAAGGATCGTCACTCCTCCTCATCAAGGGAGCGTAATCCTCACCTTCCTTCCAGACGTTCTCCTTCCCCATCTGTAAGCAGATGTCTCTTCAGCTCTCCTAAGGACCGACGATCTTCTCACTACCCTTTAGAACGCTCGCCTTTGACGTCTCCTTACTCGCCAGCTGCTCGTCATGCATCACCCAATGACCGTCACTCCTCACCTCATGATCGTCACTCGCCTCCTCATGACCATCACTCTACTTTTCACTCACCTACTCTTCGCCAGATTGTGATCGCTTCCCTCAACCTCTTCGTCATAGGTCAGCTCTTGCTTGTCACTCACCTCAGTGTTCGCCGACCTTTCATCATTCGACAGCTTACAGGCTCTAGCCCACTTGCCGTTCGCCAACTTACAGGCCTTTGCCCAATCCTTGTTTGCCAGCTCTATAGTGTTTTCCTCCTGGGCGTTTGCCAGCTTCTCATCATTTACCATCACCTCATCACCGATCGCACATCTCTGTATCGTCACTCACCCTCTCGTGACTTTCACTCCACATCTCGTGATCGTCTCTTTCCTGTTCTTGATTCTCACAGGTCAGCTCATGATTTTTCCTCGCCAGCTCTTGATCATCACCTTCCCTCGCGGAAGCTTTTCTCGTCAACAAGGGTTCGTCCCTCGCTTTCTCATGACCATCGCTCTTCAGCTATAACTTTCCGTTATCCTCCTAAGGACTCCTCTACAATCCATGACAGTCAGCCACCTCGCGATCAGTACAGAGATATCACCCGTCGTCCTTCCTACGAGAGATCACCTCCTTCTCATCATCGATCTCTGCTCAAACAACCTGAGCCTTCTAAACCTTCCAGGTATAGTACTGAGCCTTCACGTCCTCGGGAAATGCATTCTCCCAGGAATAGGCCAGTTTCTATCTTGTCTTTTTCAGGTCATTCCAGTCTCTCCTCAAGTGAGAGAGCCTCTTTGTCCCCGAGGGGATCATCTGTCTACAACCGCCACCCTGTATGGCGGACATCCTGTCCCATTCCCAAACAAGAGGGAATCTTTCAGGATTCAACTGCCTTCCACCTCCATGACATCACGCTCTACCAAGCCAGAGTTGGAGGCCATCCCTGTCCAAATCTCATCAGGTACGCAACCTAACTCCCCTTATTTTCAGGCTCCAAGACAGAGAACTCCTTGGAGACGATCTCCGCTGTCAGGCCTACCTAAGGAGGTTCTAGTCTCACTCTGCATCGGGTAAAGAACTCTCATAGTTTGACACTTTGGTGAAGGCAGTATGACAAGCTGTCTCTGGAGTGCTCCCTAAGATAACTCTGGAGAAGTCAGTTCCATCCAGCTCAGACACCCCCCCCCCACATCTGATCCCAGAAGAAGAGCATCTGGGCTGGCCCCATACAGACCTTCATCTCCGAGGATGATTCTCTCACCCTTGAAAATGCGGGAAGCAGCAGATATGGGGGCGCAGATTCAACAAGACTTCTCCCAGGTACAAATTACACTGGTAATGACCACTAAAAAGAGGAGGATGGAACGACTGACTCCTCCTCCGGAAGACACTTGCACCCTTGAACTGGCCAGGGCTCTCAATCTTCTCAAGAGATCTCTCTGGAGTCCTCATTTCATTTCTCCCCTTTATAAGTATTACTATCCGAACTTCACCCTGTCTCCAAGGAGACTGACTATTTGGTGGCTGTTCCTTCTGCAAGAGAGGGCAGCATTCCTCCAAGCAGGTAGAACCCTTCAGACCTTCACTGTTGGAGGAGTATCTCCCTCCCCACAGAGAGACCAAAGACACCAAGACGGTCCCAAAGAACACTGCTTCAGGACGTCAAAACATCCTCAAGAAAGGTTGCGAGGAACCTCCCCAGCAGTCCTAAGGACGTCAGCAAGCGACGTTCCTCCCACTTTGGTTGATGAATTCAACCCATCCCGAGCTCTTATGGATAAAAGCTCGTGGTTGGATGATGACATCGATTATGAGGATGATTATCTATCAAGGGCTGCTAGTCCTAGGCTTACGGAGGCTGAACAGAAGGCGTCAGAGCATGCCTTCTGGCAAATCCTAGCCTGCATGTGAGTCAAATAAGCAGCAAAACCACTGGACTTTATGTGTAAATTGGATCTCAAGGATACATGCTTCCAAATCCCATTCTATCCATCTTCAAGAAAGTATCTCGGGATCATATTTGACAATACACAATACCAGTTCAAGGTACTGTGCTTCAGTCTTTCCACAGCACCTCAGGTATTCACGATAGTGTTTGCCTTAGTGTCATTGTGGGCTCATAGGATTGGCATCCGTCTTCTAGGATATCTGGATAACTAGATAATCCTAGCTGACTCGGTGACAAGCCTTCTTCAACACTAAGACAGACTCCTTACGCTTTGCTCAGATCTGCTGCTTCCCTTTCAAAGACTGGTATATCTTGGTATAATCATCGACACCAACCTTCAGAAAGTTTTTCCGTCAGACAACAGGGTACAGTGGCTAAGGAAGGTAACAAGCCCCTTCCTCAGATGAAAAGAACTGCCAGCCCAGCAGTGGTTGCATGTCATAGGTCACCTATCATCCCTGGCCCATCTAGTGCCCAACGGCCACCTCAGAATTTGATCTCTCCAGTGACGGTTGAAGTCCAAGTGAAATCAGGCAAGTGATTCTATGGACATCCTATTCCCAATGGGACTAGAACAGCAGACGTACCAAAGGTGGTGGGTGGCAGATGAGAACCTCCGCAGAGGGGTCGACCTTCTTGTCTTCTCCCAGAATTGATGCTCTTTTCAGACATGTCAAAAGAAGAGTGGGGGCCCCCATGCTGCACCACATGGCCTCCAGGCTCTGGTCCAAGTCCAAAAAGGTACAGTACTAGCATATAAATCTCTTAGGGATGAGGGGAGCCTACCTAGCTCTTTAGCAGTTCCTGGTGGGTCACTCCGTGATGTTAATGAGTGACAACACCATGGTGGTACCTTTTTGCAGGCCCAATGCCATTTAGTGGTAGAGATGCAGAGATGGGCAGAAGACAAGATGTCCCTATTAGCCCGCTTCATTCTGGGCAAACAGAATCTGCACTCAGACGATGTGAGCAGAGCGACTCAGATAGTGGGCTACAAGTGGTCTTTGAATCATCTGTGATCTTGTTCGCAACGTCCCTGAACTTCAGGCTCCCGCTGTAGTGCTCCCCAGTCCCGGATCCCCAGCCTCTCTAGCAAGATGCATTCCAACAACTATGGGACAACATCGATGTCTACTCCTTTTCCCTGTTTTGTCTGATGAGAAGACTACTCAACAAGACCAGAATATCCAACAATCTCTCTGTGATCCTCATAGCTCCACTATGGTATCACGCAGAGTGGTTCCCGGACCTTCTGCAACTCCTAACGGAGATACCAAGAGAACTCCCTCCACGAAACGATGTACTGAAACAGCCACATGTGAATATCTTCCACAAGACTTCACACCTGGAGACTATCCAGCACCTCCTTTCTCGGTTAGGCTCTTTGCAACAAGTTGCGAAAAGGATGGTGGAATACCTGCGTAGATCTTTGGCTGTAGTGTACCTAGCCAAGTGGCAAAGTGGACTGTTTTCTGTGATTGGTGTCGAGAAAGGGGTATCTCTCCCCTTGATGCCACTATCCCAACAATAGCGGATTTCCTAGTTTACCTGCGGGAGGAAAATTTCCTCTCAGTTTCGACAGTGAAAGGCTACCGTTCAGCCTTGGGTCTCTCCTTTAAACTGAAAGGTGTCAATATTTCTTCCTCATTGGAGCTCTCTCTCCTCATATGGAGTTACGAGCTTAAACTGAAAGGAGTCAATATTTCTTCCTCATTCGAGCTCCCTCTCCTCATATGGAGTTACGAGCTTAAACTGAAAGGAGTCAGTATTTCTTCCTCATTGGAGCTCCCTCTCCTCATATGGAGTTACGAGCTTAATTGCCTCCGGTCAGAAGTTAGACCTCTTCCATTGAACGTGGTTCACGTCCTTCAGTCTCTGAAGGGTGCTCCCTATGAACCATTACGCCAGGCAACAGATCGTCACCTTACTTTAAAGACGGTGTTCTACTCACCTTGACTTCGACCAAGAGTGTTAGCGAACTTCATGGTCTTTACTCTGACGTCACCCATTTAAGGGGATGGGGGAGGTAATTCTCAGCTGATACTCAAAATCCGGGTGTAGCGGATCCTAGATTCAGGGCCTTCTGGATTGGGAGACTTCGTTCTGTAACCGATGATCCAGATCAATTGTTGCTGTGCCCAGTATGGAGTTTGAGGTATTTCCTAAAAAGAACTCCAGCAGCTTGACCCTGAGTGACAATACTCTTCATCAGCTCAGGAAAGGTTAGGAGGAGGATCACAAAGAACATCATTTCTGCTTGGATTCTCAAGGTTATAGACTTTGCACTGAATCCCGATCCTCCTCCATCACGACGACCCAGAGCTCATGACATTAGGGCCATTGGAACGTCTCTAGCATTCAAAAGAAACTACTGTACTCTGACACAGGTACTACAAGCGGGCATGTGGAAGCATCAAACGACCTTCACAGCCGACTTCCTACAAGACGTGACCCACAGGAACATGGAGACTTTCTCCATTGTCCCTGTGGTGGCTGCACAATAAGTGGTTTAAATACCTCAGGCTCCTTGATGGACAAGTAGCAGATGGTCGAGGGCAAAGGTTACCCAGGACTAGTCTGGGATGAATGTTTAAGAATGGCTGGCTCTTTCTTTCAGTTTCCCCTCCCTTAGGGAACAGCACCCACAGTCCCCTGCAAGCTGGCCTCACCTATCTGCAGGTAAAACCATTTTCCCCTTGTGTAACCTAGTATAGAAATAATACTTGTTACATCCCCATACCCTTAGCAAGGTGAGATTGGGTAACATTCTAAGATGCCTATGACTTTGAGAACTCTTACCTAGACCAGTCAGATTGCTAGTACTGTATCACTAACACACAGATTGCATAGGCCGCTGACCATGCATTACACGATATTTAGCGAGGTGTAAAGGTTTCTATCTGTCACGTGCGGAGCACTTACGGGGAAAACTCCTGATCAAATAGTAAAACCAGTTGGTTAGGACTTCCACCCTCCTAGAGGTTGAGTCATCCCTATAAATAGCGTAGGGTTTGTATCGAGTGTTGGAACAAATTACAAATTTGAGAGCAATTTGTATTTTTCCTGACGATACAAACCTGTAGCTATTTATACATATTGGTATGCCATCAACTATTCCCTAAGAAGTTCTACCTGCAATCAAAAGTGGTAACACAACACAGGTGTGTGAGTGAGCAGAGTAGCGTGCGTCCCCCCCCCCCCCCCCCCCGGTTAACTAGCAGGTGGGTGGTTATTCCTTGCTAAATGTCTTAAATGTATTATGGCATGTATTCCAACTTTGCCGAAAGCATAATCCCTATAAATAGCTACATGTTTGTATATTTAGGAAAATACAAATTACTTTCAAATTTGTTATTTAACAATTCTTACTTTTTTTATCTCCATCGGTAATCCTGAAGTATCCTCTCTCTGACTATTTCCCTTAAAAGGTCCTTCCTTCACTGAAATATTCTCCAGATCTTCCTTTACACTTATTACATCATCTAATACATCTCTTCTCCCCTTGACCTTCCACTCAAGCCCTCTTCACTCCCTCCCCTCACCCATGCATACTACTACATTCCCATATACCAATCTTGACTCACTTATCCTATCAAGAATCTTTACCACCCCAACACTTCTAGTAATACCATTTCTTCATTTGAATGTGTCTCACAAAAAGATCCCCAAAATCATCATCAACTTTCTCAGTGTGTTTGCTTTAGCTTTTACTTTTTTAATGCCAATGATTCTGAACCATACCTTTTCAGTTTATTTGGAATTCTTATGCCACACATTACCCTTTCCACCTCCCTCTATTACCCCCAAGCTGATCAACATATATCACCCTCAAGAACGGCAAGGGCCAAGTCTTAGTAAAAATCTTAGTTGGTAGCCCTGTATATACAGTTGATGGTATCATTAAAAAAAATTATTCAAGGATACTTCATAACATTTTTAATGTTTCCTGAACCTTTATTCTTCTTTTTTTTTACTTGTCTTTTGGCATCTGTAGACCTTTTCCCTATAACAGCACAGAAAGTTTGTGCTTCAGATCTTGTTAATTTTATTTCTATATTTAATATTTTCAACATTCATTATGCTTGAAATATTTGTGGTTCTATTTCTATGTAGACTTACATGGTCCTGCATAGATATATTGTTTTTTAGTAATTGGGATTCATTAGAGATATTTGATACAGTATATGATACATAATTCTTGGAATTTTCAATATTAAACTTACCCGATAATCATGTAGCTGTCAACTCCGTTGCCCGACAGAATTCTATGGAGGGATACGCCAGCTATCACAATACTAGAAGGGGGTGTACTTACCAGCGCCACCTGTGGCCAGGTACTCAAGTACTTCTTGTTGACACCTCCTCAATTATTCCTCTGTCGTGCTTCCGGCAAGACGTTCTGGGATACGCTTATGTTCTTGGAGTATTTTCACGACTTTGGTGAAGTATTTCTCTTTGATTTCGGCTGTCGCTTTACTGGAAACTTCTATATTAGCTTAGTTAGCTTTTGGAATTAATTTGATTTATTATGGTGACGAAGAGAGTATGAACTCTCGTTCACCTTTCAATGGCCGACCCTTCCCTTAGACGGAAGTGTTGGTGTCTAAGAGAGTATAGACTCTCTTTCTTAATTTTGCTTAACAAAAGTTATAGATTTATTTTATATCTCTCCGCCTCTTATAGGCCTCTTCGATTAACTTCCTTTTATTATAAACTTATTAAAATTAATTTTTATATTTGTTTATATTCGACCTTCCTAATAGTAGGCGGTCTTTTCTTGGTACCGAAGTTAATTAACATTGAGCCCGTCATTTCGGTTTTACCTGTTAACATATTATGCTATTTCCGCCGCAGAGTTTGAAAGAATTTCTTTGATAGTCTCGTACTTTTTCAAAGTTGAACTAACGTTTTGTTTTGTCTCTGCAGTTGTTGACGTTCAGAACGTTCAACTTGCACTCTATCGTTACGATAGAGAAAGAATGTTCACGGTTTCACATTGCAGTAAGAGTAACCGTGTCTAGCGTTTTGTTCATTCTTTCTTAACTTAATGGTTTTGATCCTAATAAAGGAACTTTTCATTTTGGGAAATATTTCAGTTTTTTCCTTTAACAATAATATGTTTTAACGATATATATGATTGGGCTCTTCTCTCAGGTTCTAAGTCAAGAGAGAGAGAGAGAGAGAGAGATAGAGACGGAGGGAGAAAGAGGATAAACGTTTCACTCAAGCCTGCCAGGCGTACGAGTAACGTCGTTATCGTTTTTGCTCTTCTCCCTAGTCTCTTTAGGGGAAGAAACTAAACGTTTCTAGAGTGATCTAGTGTTTAGTCTCTTTCCAGCCACTGAATTATCTTTCATTAGATTTTTCTGTTACATTGTAATTCTGTTTTCGCAATTACTAACTTTTGAGAAAGGATAGAATTGCGTGTTTCAGGTACAAACCACTTAAAGTTTCGAGTTCAGTGAAATAAGTGCAAACAGAAATCAAAGTGATAAGTGTTTAGCGCAAAGTATGTCAGTGTTGTGCGTGAGGGTACTTTTGTGCGCGCCAGTCGTCCTCCCAGTCCGGGACCTCTTGCAAGCTCCCAAGCCCAGGGGAGAAGCAATGTCGAAGGGCAAAAGGGTTCGGCAGGCCTTGATCGGCGCACAGAAGTATCCTCGGTGGTTGTGGGCGTGTCTTACCGAGACCGTCACTCCCACCCGCAGACGATTGAGCCCTTATTTTGCTCGTCTGCAGAAGAGATTTAGGGGAGAAAATAAAGGCAGAGTAACGCTGGTCTCAGGTCTCAAGACCTCTTAAACGTAAAGTCCAGACCTATGCCAGACGTACGAAGTTAAAGTTCAACAACCCGGATGCAGTCATTGGGTTAGCTCTGACTCTCCTCAGTCATCAGTTGAATACACTCCGCCTATGAGGAGTAAGGTTCTGCCGCAGCAGATCTCTGCTGTTAAGGCTTTACCTCAGCAGACCTTAGTGTCTGCCGACCCCAAGTTGACTCTACTGCAGTCCATGCAGTCACAACTTTCGGTCTTGATGCGTGAGTGTCGGGCTGAGAGTGTTGCGCCTCCGCCTCCGCCTACACTCCCCCCGCCTATGTTCGCTCCGCCTGATCGCAGTACCACCTGCCAGGCGTACGATGTTGTGGACTCTACTACAGTCCATGCAAGCACAGCTTTCGGACTTGATGCGTGAGTGTCGGGCTGAGAGTGTTGCTCCTCCGCCTCCGCCTACACTCCCTCCGCCTACACTCGCTCCGCCTGATCGCAGTACCACCTGCCAGGCGTACGATGTTGTGGACTCTACTACAGTCCATGCAAGCACAGCTTTCGGACTTGATGCGTGAGTGTCGGGCTGAGAGTGTTGCTCCTCCGCCTCCGCCTACACTCCCTCCGCCTACGCTCGCTCCGCCTGATCGCACTACCACCTGCCAGGCGTACGATGTTGAGCCACGTGCTGAGTTTGCTGTTCCCTGTGGTGTTCAGCCTCCGCCTTCATTAAGGCAACCTTTACAATGGGATCAGGAGGATTATACCTCTCTTCCTCCGCCTCCACTTGCTGCTCCACCAGTGATGCAACACTCGGTTGAGGTACAACAACCTCTCCCGTCCATGAGTCAGTCTCCTCAGCTCTCGCTGCAGCGAGCTCAACCCTCCACAAGGCAAGCACCACAACACCTTAGCCTTGCGCCTCAGGAGCCTCAGCTTGCGAGACATTTACCTTGTTCTGCGCAGCCTCTTCTTCATCGCGCTCCGCTCACACCACAGGAACTGGAACTTGCTACTCCGCTTCCGCCAACCGCTCAGCAAGCGCAACCCTTGGGTTCAACCACTCATGCTAGGAGTCAGCCTCCTCCACCCATGCGCCTTCCTTCTGCTTGTCTTTTATTCAGCCTTTGCAGACTGAGCCTCAGGTGTTCCCTCAACAGAGTCTTGAAGAGGAAACCACAACTATTGTTGTTCCAGCTCGTTCTGACTCTGCTGTTCAGCATACCTTACCTCCATTTTCAAACCATGGCAAAAATATGAATCATGAGTTATGAATGTAAGGTAAACATTATGTTGATTTTTAAACCCCATGCAAGCATGCATAAAGCACTCTAGCACTGGTCATGGAATTTCTGAGAAATGTTAAACGCCATGCACACGCTCTGCTTTCCTTACAGCAGGCTCTGCTTACAGCAGGCTCTGCTTACTACATGCTCTGCATACAGCATGCTCTGCATACAGCATGCTCTGCATACAGCATGCTCTGCATACAGCATGCTCTGCATTCAGCATGCTCTGCATACAACATGCTCTGCATACAGCATGCTCTGCATTCAGCATGCTCTGCATACAACATGCTCTACTAGTCTGCTGCTTTTGCACCAGTGAACCCTCACTCAGAGAACTTAGCTTTTCTAGGATAAGGTCCCTGTAGATGAGAAAGTTCTTTTCTCCCTCCTTCTGATATTCCCTTGAGGACTCTGTCATTTGGAGGGAGCCTTTAGCTGCATAACCTCTTATGGACTTTTATTTAAGCATAACATGCTTCCAGGGAAGGTAATGGTTCCACTTCAGTCGCTAATCCCGTCTGTTACCACACCTGCTCCCATAGACCTTGAGCTGTGTTGCATGACATGCAGTCCAAGCTTAGTCCTTGTTAGAGGATTTTTTTGTTTACGGAGTCATTGTGTCACGGGGAAGACGTTCAACAACCAACAGAAGTGACTTGTTGTGACGCAGTGCGGCAACCTCAGCAACCCGTTAAGGAGTTGTCTGTACGACCCAGACAGTCTAGACAGATTCGGGTTGTCACTGTACTTCCTCGCTTGCCCATGATTGACGGTTCACAGACTGTGCAGCAGTATCATGATCTTGTGTCCGGCTCCGTCAGACGACTGGCTTTTAAGAGCTCCCACAAGTCGTCGCTGTCTGGAGATTTTCAAATGGACTATGGATCTGACCAAGGAACTGGGCCTCCTGGTCAATTTTGAGGAGTCTCAGCTCGTTCCATCCCAGACCATTGTCTCCTTGGGTATGGATCTTCAGAGTCGAGCTTTTCGGACTTTTCCGTCGGCCCCAAGGATCTTCCAAGCCCTAGAATGCATCCAGAGCATGCTGAGAAGGAACCGATGCTCAGTCAGGTAGTGGATGAGTCTAACAGGGACACTTTCATCTCTGGCCCTGTTCATCGTGTTAGGGAGACTCCACCTTCCCCCCCTTCAGTATCATCTAGCTGCTCACTGGATAAAGGACATGACGCTAGAGACGGTCTTAGTTCCTGTTTCCGAAGAGAGGAGGTCTTCTCTCGCGTGGTGTAAGAACAGCTTTCTTCTCAAGGAAGTCTACCTTTGGCTGTTCAGAAACACGACCGCCGTCTCCTCTCGGACGCATCAGACATGGGCTGGGGTGCGACTTTGGACGGACAAGAATGCTCGGGAACATGGAATCAGGAGCAAAGGACACTTCACATCATTTGCAAGAAGTTGTTGGCGGTTATTCTGGCCTTGATAAACTTCAAGTCCCTCCAGCTTAACAAAGTGGTGGAGGTAGACTCTGACAACACCACAGCCCTGGCTTACATCTTCAAGCAGGGAGGGACTCTTTCGTGGAAGTTGTTCTAGATCGCAAGGGACCTACTCATCTGGTCTTAAGATCGAAAGCTAACTGGTAACGAGGTTCATTCAGGGCGGTATGAATGTCATGGCAGTTCACCTCAGACGGAAGGGTCAGGTCATCCCCACAGAGTGGACCCTTCTCAAGAATGTTTGCAACAGACTTTGGGCCCTGTGGGGTCAGCCAACCATAGATCTGTTCACTACCTCGATAACCTAGAGACTCCTGTTGTATTGTTCTCCGATTCCAGACCCAGCAGCAGTTCACGTGGATGCTTTTCTGCTGGATTGGTTCCACCTCGACCTGTATGCATTCCCGCCGTTCAAGATTGTCAACAGGGTACTTCAGAAGTTCTCCTCTCACAAAGGGACACGGCTGACGTTGGTTGGCTCCGCTCTGGTCCGCGAGAGAATGGTTCTTAGAGGTACTGCATGGCTGGTCGACATTCCCAGGACTCTTCCTCTAGGAGTGAACCTTCTAAGTCTACCTCACGTTAAGAAGGTACACCCAATCCTCCACGCTCTTCGTCTGACTGCCTTCAGACTTTCGAAACACTCTCAAGAGCTAGGGGCTTTTCGAAGGAGGCAGCCAGAGCGATTGCCAAAGCAAGGAGAACATCCACTCTCAGAATCTATCAGTCTCAAGGGGAAGTCTTCCGTAGCTGGTACAAGACCAATGCAGTTTCCTCAACCAGTACCACTGTAACCCAGATTGCTGACTTCCTGTTATATCTAAGGAAAGTAAGATCCCTTTCAGCTCCTACGATCAAGGGTTACAGAAGTATGTTGGCAGCGGTTTTCCGCCACAGAGGCTTGGATCTTTCCACCAACAAAGATCTACAGGACCTCCCTAGGTCTTTTGAGACCTCAAAGGAACGTCGGTTGTCCACTCCAGGCTGGAATCTAGACGTGGTCCTAAGGTTCCTTATGTCATCAAGATTTGAACCTCTCCAATCAGCCTCTTTTTAGGACCTCACATTAAAAACTCTTTTCCTCGTGTGCTTGACAACAGCTAAAAGAGTAAGTGAGATCCACGCCTTCAGCAGGATCATTGTTTTCACATCTGAAACGGCTACATGTTCCTTGCAGCTCGGTTTTTGCTAAACGAGCTTCCTTCACGTCCTTGGCCTAAGTCGTTCGAGATCCCAAGCCTGTCCAACTTGGTGGGGAATGATCTGAAGAGAGTACTTTGCCCAGTTAGAGCTCTTAGGTACTATCTAAAAAGGTCTTAACCTTTACAAGGACAATCAGAAGCCTTATAGTGTGCTATCAAGAAACCTTCTTTTCCAAGTTCTAAGAACTCAGTTTCTTACTATTCAGGCTTCTGATTAGAGAAACACATTCTCATCTGAAGGAAGAAGACCTTGCTTTGCTGAAGGTAAGGACACATGAAGTGGGAGCTGTGGCTACTTCAGTGGCCTTCAAACAGAACCATTCTCTGCAGAGTGTTATGGATGCAACCTATTGGAGAAGCAAGTCAGTGTTCGCATCATTCTATCTCAAAGATGTCCAGTCTCTTTACGAGTACTGCTACACCCTGGGACCATTCGTAGCAACGAATGCAGTAGTAGGCGAGGGCTCAGCCACTACATTCCCATAATCCCATAACCTTTTAACCTTTCTCTTGAATACTTTTTATGGGTTGTACGGTCGGCTAAGAAGCCTTCCACATCCTTGTTGATTTGGCGGGTGGTCAATTCTTTCTTGAGAAGCGCCGAGGTTAAAGGTTGTGATGAGGTCCTTTAGTATGGGTTGCAGCCCTGTATACTTTAGCACCTTTGGGTTGATTCAGCCTCCAAGAGGAACGCTGCGCTCAGTAAGGAAGACGAACTTAAAAAAGAGGCAGAGTAACGGTTCAATTCGACTTCCTTACCAGGTACTTATTATTTCATTGTTATTTGAGATAACTGTTATATGAAATATGGGATACTTAGCTATCCTTTAATCTTGTACACTGGTTTTCACCCACCCCCCTGGGTGTGAATCAGCTACATGATTATCGGGTAAGTTTAATATTGAAAAATGTTATTTTCATTAGTAAAATAAATTTTTGAATATACTTACCCGATAATCATGATTTAATTGACCCTCCCTTCCTCCCCATAGAGAACCAGTGGGACCGAGGAATAATTGAGGAGGTGTCAACAAGAAGTACTTGAGTACCTGGCCACAGGTGGCGCTGGTAAGTACACCCCCTTCTAGTATTGTGATAGCTGGCGTATCCCTCCATAGAATTCTGTCGGGCAACGGAGTTGACAGCTACATGATTATCGGGTAAGTATATTCAAAAATTTATTTTACTAATGAAAATAACATTTTTCTAACTAGTTAAAGTTGATATTTTATTTATTGTAAAATCCAAATTATGTATCCATCTTGATCCATATTAATTTTGTGACTTTTTATTTTAATAGGTGGCGGTAGTATTAGCTCCAGTGCCCCAACTCAAAGTGCACAAAGTTCAAAATCAAAGAAGAGGCCTCTGAAAAAAGATAGCTCAGATTCTGAAGGTGAAGGCCCAGCTCTGAAGATTAAAAGTACGGGGACTGAGGAAGAAGATGAGGAAACTAAGAGAATTCGAGATCTACAAGAGAGAGACGAGTATGTTGATAGGCTGCGTCAGCGAGACGAAGAACGAACTAAAAATGTGGCAGAGAAGGGAAACCAGAAAGCATTTGAGGAAGCAGCCAGACGACTGCAAATGGAAAAAGAGGACAGAGTGAAAATCCTCCCAAAACTCAGAGTTGAGTCTCGTAGAAAGTACCTCGGTAAACGGAAGGATGACAAACTGAAGGAGTTAGAGGAAATTATAATTGATGATGAATATCTTTTCGATGAAGAAACCCTTACAGAGAGAGAGAAGAAAGAAAGGGATTATAAGAAGACAGTTCTTCAGCTTGCCAAAGATTATGACAAGGTTAGGGAAGCTGAAAATGTGCAGAGATATGTCATGCCAGATGAGGGAGGCAGTGTCGATGACAAATATGTAGAGGTAGACGAAAGGGAAAATAAACATGGATTTGAACAGAAAAAGTGGGAGGAGGACCAAATGAGAGGCACCTCTCTCTCCTTTGGCGCAAAGGACAAAGCTGTTAAATACCAGGACCATGGGAAAGAATACAATCTAGTTTTAGAGGATGAAATAGAATTCATTAAATCTCTTCCTTTGGAAGGTACTCGCAAGAAGAAACGTAAGAAGAAAAAGAAACTTGAGGAAGAAGATTCAAGTTCTTCATCAGAAGAGGAGGATGAACCAGAACCTAAATTAGAATCTCAGAAGAAACAAATGACTTTGGAGGAGGTGAGAAAGAGCCTCCCTGTTTATCCTTTCAGAGAGGCCTTACTAGATGCAATTAAAGAACATCAAGTTATGATAATTGAAGGTGAAACAGGTTCAGGTAAAACTACGCAAGTCCCCCAGTATTTATTCGAGTCTGGCTTCTGTGACGATGGTAAGAAAATTGGGTGCACACAACCTAGGAGAGTGGCTGCCATGAGTGTTGCTTCTCGTGTATCACAGGAAATGGGGAAGAAGCTTGGTAATGAAGTTGGATACAGCATTAGGTTTGAAGATTGTACAAGTGAGCGGACACGAATCAAGTACATGACAGATGGTATGTTGTTAAGAGAATTCCTCATGGATCCTAGCTTAGAAGGTTATAGTGTTATGATTATTGATGAGGCTCATGAAAGAACACTCCACACTGACATTCTGTTTGGTCTCCTGAAAGATATCACAAGATTTCGAAGTGACCTGAAGCTTCTCATCTCGAGTGCTACTTTAGATTCGGCTAAATTCTCAGACTTCTTTGATGAGGCTCCTATCTTTCGTATTCCTGGGAGACGTTATCCCGTTCACATTTATTACACAAAAAGTCCGGAAGCCAATTACATTGACTCAGCAGCTGTAACAGTTTTACAAATCCACATAACTCAGCACCTAGGTGATATACTTGTGTTTTTAACTGGTCAAGAAGAAATTGAAGCATGTCAGGAGTTGTTAACAGAAAGAGTTAGGGCTCTTGGTAACAAGATTCGAGAATTGCTTATTTTACCAATTTATGCAAATTTACCCTCTGAAATGCAGGCAAAAATCTTTGAACCTACTCCTGCAGGTGCAAGAAAAGTAATTTTGGCTACAAACATTGCTGAAACATCTTTAACCATAGATGGTATTGCTTACGTCATAGACCCTGGTTATTCCAAGCAGAATTATTTCAATGCTAGAAGTGGAATGGAATCCCTGATAGTTGTACCCATATCTAGAGCTTCAGCTAATCAGCGGGCAGGAAGAGCTGGTAGAGTTGGCCCTGGGAAATGTTTTAGACTTTATACGCAGTGGGCTTTTGAGAATGAGATGGAGGAAAATACCATCCCAGAAATTCAGAGAGTGAATCTAGGGAATGTAGTTCTGCAGTTGAAGTCATTGGGTATCCACGACCTCATAAATTTTGATTATCTCGATCCTCCTCCTGCTGAAAGTCTTATTCTTGCACTGGAACAGCTTTATGCCCTAAAGGCTTTAAACCACAAGGGAGAGCTTACTTCATCTGGGAGGAAAATGGCTGAAATTCCCGTTGATCCGATGATGTCAAGGATGATTCTTGCTGCCGATCAGTACAAAGTTGTTGAAGAAATTTTAACTATTGCAGCCATGCTTTCAGTAAACGGTTCTATATTTTATAGGCCAAAGGACAAAGCCATTCACGCAGATACAGCCCGCAAGAATTTCTTCCACCCAGATGGTGATCATTTAACATTAATGAATGTGTATAATGAGTGGGCAGGAACTGAATACTCGTCTCAGTGGTGCTACGAAAACTTCATTCAATATCGATCACTCAAACGAGCCAGGGACATTCGAGATCAATTAGAAGGTTTAATGGAACGAGTGGAAATCTCACTTACATCCAATCCAGGAGACTCTATAAACATAAGGAAAGCTATTACATGTGGTTATTTTTATCACATTGCCAGATTTAGTAAAGGAGGCATGTATAAAACTGTTAAGAAGAGCCAGACAGTATTGTTACATCCACAGTCATGTTTGGTAGAAGATTTACCAAGATGGGTCTTATATCATGAATTGGTTTTGACAACAAAGGAGTATATGCGTAATATCGTAACAATTGATGGAAAGTGGCTGCTTGAAGTAGCTCCCCATTACTATCGGGATAATGAAATACAGGATTCCACTAACAAAAAGATGCCTAAGGTAGTAGGAAAGGCCAAAGAAGATCTTATAAAAGAATATAATTAATGTAATAGGTTTGAATTTGTTGTGATACAACTCCCTTTTTCTGAGTTTTGAAAACGTGATGGCGATATTTTTGTAGCTTTTTGCAGTCCAGGAATAGATGAAATTCAATAAAAGAAAATGTGCTTGATGTAAGAAAATGTTCGTGTTCAGTACCACTACTGGAGTGTGTTAAAGCAATTATCATCTTTTTTTCTATGTACATTTACCTTATTGTTTTATATAAACATATATATACTTTATACAGTCAACTCTCATTATCCGTGATCAGTTAGTTTATGAAAAGGCCACGTATGCCAAATTTTATATTTCCTTAAGAATTGTAAGTTAGAAACAACAATATAAATTTATACTCTGCATACAGTAAATCCATTTTTGGATCATAGGCTTACAACACAGTATTCGATTTTGTGAGCTGGCCACTAGTTTTAGCAGACGACATTATCGTATTCTGAAAAAAAATCATGATTTCCAAAAATTTAATAGTGCTTTATTAAAATACTTTAGTATTTTTGTTTCTAATTTCTGGTACATTTTAACAATCAACAATTACTGACTTTTTTTACTAGTGGTTGTGATCAGCTGACCTCAAGCTGCCATTACTGTATTGAGGATACAGTACTGTATGCGCACATGCGAATAACCAAAGAGTATCATTTACAGTATGTTGTTTCTTAAATTCTTCAAACCATCATTATATTAAACAGTAGTGTAGGCAACCTCTCAAAAATGATGGCTAAATATTTAGATAGCTATGTGCACAAATGCATCCCCTTCTCACTAAGGTATGACTATTCTCTCCCCACCCCCTCACCAAGGTATGACTATCCCCCCCCCCAAAGGAAAGCTGAGCGTAACCGAAAAGAAATATATTCATATATTTGTGTACTGTAATATGTATAACCAGACACTTGCTTTTTATTATATACGGGAGATTACACCAGCACCAATAAGTTATAGCCTATAATTTTCATGCAGTTTGTTTATAGTTATTATTATTGGTCATAACTTGGACATATGAATACATTCTCTCCCTCTCTCTCTCAGGTGCCATACAATACATACATATAGCAGAAGAAACAAAAATTTCAAGTTTCCTTAAAGAGCGTCAATGGTAAATACTGTACTACACTGCTTGAATCTATTTTCAATATTAGGCTTGGCTTAAAATAAGGCATTCAATTTCGTCAGTTGACAATATATCGTACAATATATATGTTGTAAGAAGTTTTCAATATTAATATTCATTCAAGAATTTTTGTACTTTTATTTTATCAATTTAGTATGCATTTTAACAACAGCAATTATGTGTACCGATTGTTTATTCCTACACGAATACAAACTTTCATCATTTATATGAGTTTACTCTATTGCTGTTTTCCTACAACCAGAATGAAAGAATGAAAGACATTCTGTGGATCTGGCAACATTGTATGGTTGCCCTGTGTTCCCACTTGTGCTGGGTAAGTGCAGAAAAGCCTATGGCTAAATAGCCACTTTATTGTTGGTCACACTGACAAATGGACATTTCCTTGGCCTCTGTCCACGCTCTGCTTTTATGCCTTTTCTTTCAGTTCCTAGTGATCATGAGTGCTTCTCAAGTATGTATGAGAATCTGCCCTAGCTTTGAAGGTCATCCTTGTGGCACTTTCATGAGTTTGGTGGAAGTAGATCCCCTTCATTTATGTCCTGGGTGTCGAGGTAAGAGGTGTTCTATAACTTCCCCTGTGAGATTTGTAGGAAATGGTTGTCTTACAATTGGAAGAAATTTAGTAGCTGTCATAAAAGAAATGCAAAAAGGGATTATTCCCCCTCTGCTTCTTCCCCCAAAGAGAGCAAGAAGCAGAAATCTTTTCTTACGAGTCCTGAATTTTCCCTAAACAACCATTCGTTATCGAAATTCCCAGGGACTCCGATAACAAAAGATGGCAGTCATTTGATCACACAGGAATTTGTAGATGAGTTATCTCCAATTGTGCTTAGTGAGGTGGGGAATACTCAGACCTATTATGATCCTCATGCTTCGGCACTTAACCATCCAGAGCAGGATTCTTTACAGGAACCCTTGATATCTCTAGAGTTTGTAAATCCTAACAGGTTGCCATCCCCATCAACGAGTGTTCTGAGCTTGGGGAATAGCTTATTATTTCAAATGTAGGAGGACAAGGAGATTTTTTCCTCCATGATAAAGGTTTCTACAGTTAATGTAGATTAATGACACACTAACACAGTCTTCATATTGTTCAGTGAATGGGCTTCAAGTATCTCCACCCACTATGACTCTAGAAGAGTCATATTATTTTCCAGTGAGATCCCATAGTGAGTCGGCCTTACCAGTAACACCCAAAGGCCCGAAAGTAAGTTTTCTCTTAGAGAGGAAAGGCATCAGCACTTCCGGAACCCTCACAGGGAATTGAAGTGTAAAAAGAACAGAAAGATTGGTTTTATATACCCAGAGTGAGTGAAAATCTTTCATTGCATCCACAGATGCACAAACAGCCCTTGCATACTTTTCCCCGGACAGGTACAAAAAAGCGTCCGGCAATTATGACACAAAGCAGGAACGTACTATCAGGGTCATGTGCTCCGCATGAATGGGCCGCTAACACTACGCTCCCGCTGGCAGAATATGCAGCCGCTATTCCAAGAATGTCAACAACATGTCTGAGCATGTATGAGAGAAACTCGCCATCGACTAGGTCAAGTTATTCTTTCTCAGATACTCCCAGGGGAGAAATCAGTAAATCCATATTAATGTCTGATCCTAAAATTGTTAAGGATTTTTCTAATTTACAGGTAAAACCTCTGATTCCACATAAAAGGAAAAGGGCTGCAGAACATATCCTCCATTTCCTTGTGTATCCTCCCCCTTTGCCAATTGGGAACAACAATCCCTTATAAGACAGAGATCTGATTCTTCCCATATTATTCTACTTACAGTTATAGGAATATCAGTGGGATACGCATGAAAGATCTGAGTTATCACTACAATATTCTATGTCAATTAGGGAGACGAAGCCTTTCCTCCCATCTACAGCTTATCATGAACATGAGTCACTGGATCATAAAAGAGTTTATAGCCATTCTTCCCCTTTAGATCCTGCATGTGTATCAGGAGCGAGGCAAGAGAAGAAAGACATTCAAGTGAGAATTAGAACCTCACTCTAGAGTATATCCAAAACAAGATCCTGGACCATCAAGGCCTAGGCCTAGAACCAGATCCCCAAATCCAAATCTGTTATTGAGGACTCCCCAGAACAAAGAACCAAAGCGACCTCCCCTAGAGGTCATTGGAACCAGGGTAGGCATCTTACTTCCTAAAAATTATGAGTATTATACATCATATTGACGGATTAGGCGAACCACTTCAAACCCAAGTAATGGGAAGACATTGCAAAATAGACAGTTTCATCCCAGAAACACAGAATGCTTGCTACAAGTTCAATGACCCATTATCAAACCAGGCTAAAGAAACTTTGAACCTTATTAATAAGCAGATCTTGGGTGCAGAGAACTCTCTAAGATCTAGTCAATCATTGAAACTACCACCTCCAGCTTTATCTCAACAAGAAGCTTTATGTGCACAAGGAACATTCTAGTCCATTCTAATTGACCCAGGGATGCCTAGGGAACTTAATACACCTTCCTTTCTCCCTTTCTGCTACAGAACTGCTGATTATGGAGGTAGCAGCTATGTCTGCCTTACAGGCTTACTCCTGGCAAAAGCATTAGAGTTTGTACTTCATTGGACAGCCTTTATCTTGGGCAACTGCATACTAAAGAGGAGAGACACAGTAAGTGCAGTTTCCAAGGCATATGACTGATAGAGATAACTTTAACTTAAGGAACTCTAACATCTTTTCCCACCAACAGAAGTAGCAGCAACATTTGAAAAATGTGAGAGAACCAGCCAAACATCTTTCCTGCGAAGAACTACAGTATCTAGAGTTTCAGCTCCTTCTCAACAAATACCAAGGGCTTCCCCCTTTAAACAAGCTCCTCCTTGTCACCTGTTGCCAGACAGACAACACCCATCAGTATAAAAGACAGTCAAAACCTCGATTTCCTTATGTCGCAGGGGGAATCCCTCCAGTCTCGGGAATCATAGATGTCAAGGTATCTGTTAGGAACGGCAGATCCCCCAACTTACCATATGTAGGGGAATGCCTGCAACGTTGCTGGAAAAGGCGATATTTCCCTGGCCTGTGGAAGCTCTTTGCCCAGGGTATCATGTCTTGCAGAAAGAGATACCACAGATGCTGAAGAAGGAAGCAATCGAGGAAGTCTTTGACAGGTCTCCCAGTTTCTTTAGCAACCTCACTTCATGGAGAAATTGTCAGGAGATTGGAGACATGTCATATACCTTTCCTGCTTGAACCAGTTTTTGCTTCAGATTCAGTTCAAGATGGAGACACCCGCACAGTGATACAGACCATCAGAAAGAACGACATATTGCTTACCATAGACCTACAGGACGTATATTTCAAGGTCCCAGTCCATCCAAGCTCAAGGAAGTATTTGGGTTTCATTTTCAGAGAAAGAACTTATATGAGTTCAAGGTGTTGTGCTTCGGCCTAACAACACCCCCACAGGTGTTCCCTTACCTATTCACTTTAGTCATGCCATGGGAATAAGGCTATGGTGCTACCTGGGTGAGTGGCTGCTACTGGCAGAATCAAGATCTCAGCTTATCCGACACAAAGAGCTTCTCAAATTTTGCAGCGACCTTGAAATCAGGTTAAATTGCGAGAAGTCGAGACTCGAACTACAATCTCATTAAAAGTACATGGACATGAACATAGATACAGTCCAAGCCAGAGTATTTCCCTCTACAGACAGAGTCCAGCGATTGAGACAGATCCCAACAACTTTTCTCGAGAAGGAATTCCTTCTAGCTCACATTTGGCAGAGGCTACTAGGTCACCTTGTCTCCTTAGAGAAACTTATAGCCTTTGGGTGGATGTATCTACTCTGAGCACAATAGGCACTAAAGAGCCAATGGTCGCAGACATCAGACTCCCTATCAGCTTCTATGAAGATCCCTCAAGATGTGAAAACAGATCTCTTGTGGTGGCTAAAGGAGGAGAATCTGTCAGCCAGATTACTTCTACAGATTTCAACACCAGACTTTCTCATCTTTTCAGATGTTTCTCACCTTTTCAGATGTTTCTCACCAAGGATAGGGACCCTATCTGAGGGAGGAAAAAAATCTCAGGACTATGGTCACAGGAGGACAAGTCATTCCACATAAATTATCTGAAACTAAAGGCAGTGTATCTTGCATTACTCCACTTTACAGAGACAATCAAAGATCACTTGGAAGTGTTGATGAGCAAAAACAGGACCGTAGTGACAAACAGTATGTCAATAAGGAGGGAGCTTGGTATTCCACCTCCTCTGCCAGTTGGTAGTAGGAATGAAACACTAAGCATAGGTAAATGCCATTCATCCCTCAGCTCAATTCATCCCGGGGGAAAAGAGCATGATAGCAGACAATCTAAGCCATCTTAAGGACAATAGTTGGTTTAGAATAGTCTTTGGATCCTCCAATGGCAGTCTCCTGACTTTGTGAGGTTCCCCAATCATAATCCTTCGCACACATCTGAACAACAGATTACCTGTGTATTATTTTCCAGTGCCAGACCCAGTAGCAGTAATGGGAGACACTTTCCAACACCCCTGGGACAGGATAGACGTCTATGTATTTTCCCCCGTTTTGCCAGATCCATCTGGTGCTAAACAAGATCAGGTTATCACAAAATCTAAGAGTAACACTAGCCACACCGAGATGACCACTGGTAGAGTGGTATCCAGACCTTCTAGATCTTCTCATAGAAGTTCTGACGGACCTTCCTGACTGGCCAAACCTTCTATGTCAGCCTCACATGAAAAAGTTTTACGAAGCAGCTCACTGCCTGTCTCTTAACAGTTGGAGCTTATCCAGCACCTCCTCCAAAAGAAAGGCTTTTCGAGACTGACTGCGGAGCAACGTTCAGGATACTTCATCAAGTTGCTCTGTCAGGCAAATTGATCATTTTTCTGTGATTAGTGCTGCAGAAGGAACATTACTCAAGGCCACTACACCACTGATCGCAGACTATTTAGTTTTTCTATGAAAGGAGAGACTTCTCTTAGTTCCAGCAGTAAAAGGCTATCACACAGCCTTAAGCCAAGTCTTTATACTGAAGAGAAT